>NC_080576.1:115130612-115458466 GCF_029962835.1 Magnolia sinica | reverse complement strand
CAGATAAAAGCTTAATATTTAGTTCATAATACATTCAAACTAGGACCCATTATTTAAACAATTTAATTTAACTAATGCAATTTCTAAAAAACTGGTTATCATCCATCGTTCTCTGCCCGAGTATCGAAGTTTCTATCGAGGACATAAACGAGATTTGTCCATCCACATTTGGCAATCAAGATTTAGAACGTCCATATATCCAAATTAGGTAAGCAGCATAGATACATAATACATACATCAAGGTGGGCCCTACGGAAAGGGCCGCACCCTCTTTGGTGAGCCTGGGGTCTCACCTAATCCACTCCCCCATCCAACGGGCCAAATCAGGACACGTGGTAGCTAACTTTGATGGGGTGCTGAAACGTGTGGGCCTCTGTTATTTTGATCTCAACTCACGTCTAATTCAACTGCGGTCCTCACCAGCACGAGGTGAAAGCAGTCCCACATTGTAAAATCATGCCCAAAATCACGTGGAGTGTGGTCCTGTCACCGATGGAATGCCTGCGTATGGGTGACTCTCTTCATTGGGGTGGATGCATCAAATCAATAAATTAGATACACAGAGAGAGAGAGAGAGAGAGACAGACTGGATAGTTTTAATAATGGTAGATTGGTAGTTATGATCTCAACGTGGTTGAAGCGGATTGACTTTTAGCCATATCCATACAACGTGAGACAGCTGATGAATGAAGTATATCTGATCCATATAAACAAGTCCATACATGTCAGCCAATATTCACACCCCTGTAACACCATACAATTCATAGCACCGTGAAATTGCACAAGCATCTTCGGGTCTGCATCTGGGTGGGCCATATCCAGCTCACTTGAAACTTCAAGTAAGCTGCTTATATGTGTCTCATGAAGCTTATTCTAGGTTTTAAAATCAAAAGTATAAGTAAAAGGAAAAAAGTAAAAGTAAAAGAGGTTTACCACATTATCTAAGTACATATTTCTTAAATTTGTTTGCTCCACCCTTAATATCTATCATCCATCATGTGGAGCTAACTTTCAAAGTAGACTATTCACTATGTTGGGCCCTCATTGGCTTTGTCTTCAATGTGAACCGTCCATCGTGTATGGCCTATCTTCATATGGACCATATGCCTTGTGAGATTTACCTTCTATGTGGGCTATCCATCCTATATCCATCATATAGGACCCACCTTGGATGTGGGACATCCACCATGTCAGACATTGGATGTGGACTGTCCATCATGTTGAGCCCAAGTGGACCATCCATCATATAGGGCTGAACTCTGAAGTGAAACCATCCATTATGTGGAGCTTGCCTTGGAGGTAGATTATTCATTGTCATGGGCCAACCTTCGATGTGAACTGTCCTCATGTGCATCATCCATCATGTGGAGCCCACCGTCAATATTATTATCCATCCTGTGGAGCCCACCTTTGACGTTGACCTTACATCATGTAGGCCCCACCTTCAATGTGGGTTGTCCATCATTACAAGCCCACCTTGGATGTGGATCATTCATCATTAGGGGCCAACCTTTGATGTGGACCATCCATCATGTGGGCCCCACCTTCATTGTCCATTGATCCTTTTGTGGAGCCCACCTTTTATGTCAACCGTCCATCATGTGGGTTGACATGAAGAGAGTCTCCCATTTTTTTTAAAAAAAATGTCCATCATGTGGCCCCCACCTTCATTGTCCATTACTCATTTTGTGGAGCCCACCTTTGATATGGACCATCCATCATGTAGGCCCACCTTCAATGTGAGTTGTCCATCATGCGGGGCTTGCCTTAGATGCCAGCCATTCATCAATAGGGCCAACCTTTGATGTGAACTACCAATTACGTGCGGCCGCCTAAATGTGGACCAACCATCAATGTTAATTGTTTATTTTCCGGGGTTACCTTCAATGTCTATTGCCCATTACCTAGAGCCAGCCTTTGACATTTGATATGGATCATCGATTATGCAGGTCCACCTTTAATGTAGGCAGTGCATCAATATACGGCCAACCTTTCATATGAACGGTCGATTGTGTGAAGAGATGAGAGAAAAATTTAAAAGCTAGTTTTTACCAATGGCTATAAGTAAAATTAAAATGTTGAGTTATTTAAAAATATATATTTATCCAACTAACTTCAGATTTTTTTATTTTTTTTTCAAAAGTAATAAAAAGAATCTGAGTACGGAACCCAAGCAAACCTTTAGAATCCATAGCAGTTGATTTTGAATGCAAGGTTAGGCCACTAACAATTTTCCTAATCAGCACATTCTCATGTGTACAAGATATTTTCCTATTAAATTCCTTCTTCGTCTTTTTGTTTTTGAAGTGTAAACCATTGATTTGCAAGCTTCTCGTTAATTTTGGGTAAGCCGGGCTACTTTAGCCAACCAATCTTATTATGCCGGGTTGCACACGTCAAATTTGCTGGATTCCATTAAATCGATAGTTGAATTATCATTTTATTTTCATTTTTACTATTTACAATAAGCTTTACTTTGATTATAGCTCTTCATCTATTAATCTGTAGGAGTTGCGTCTAACCTGAAAAGTGCTTAGAATAATTAGGAGAATAGCAATGTTAAGCTAAATAGGACATTATTTTTGCCAAAAAACATAAGGTCTAGTACAAATGACGACCATATATAAATACTAAGTTTACTATTTATAGTAAGTCACGGTTTATGGGACTTGTAGTTTAATTATGAAACTTTTTCCAAGGTTTAGTATCCCTAATTAAAAGGTTGTATGCTCTTTTATTTCAATTATCAATCAATTTATGAATTTTCTAGATTTTTTTTAATTTTTTTTACGTTTCCTTATTCGAGACATCTCTACGAGGAAACTAAAGAAATTGTGTGGATTTGGAATAGTTACCCCGTCAAAGATCGTGCTCGTCCTCAACACGTCCTTCCCTGCTTTAGAATAGTCTACCTTATCCTTTAGAAGGAACAGGAATTGTTAAAAAATAATATGTTATATACACCGAAAATAGAAAAAATAAAATAAAATAAAATATGAAATTCATTTCACTAAGCTAAATCACGTAAAACGATACGTGTAACGTCTCGAAAAAATCCGTATAAAGACCCGAGTACCACCTCAGACAGAAATCCTTAATGAGCGAATCATTTAGAAATTAGACGAAAATTAATTAAGTAATAAACTAAATTAATCGGTGAATTATCTTGAACCACTATTTATACGAACTGCAAGACCCAAAAGTATTAGAATCGCTAATTCACGTTTACCTAAAGACGCAGGAGTAATCTCAAAACCCAGTTGCTCTCGGGAGCACATTGAAACTCCGTATCGTACCTGGACCGCGCGTCGAAAATTCGATTACCGCGAAACTATAAGGTTATGACCACCTTATTGGGCTTGACAAGCATCGTGGGAATCGAACCCAAATAATATCAAAAAACGCACAACTTGAGCCCTGAACAAAAAAAGTGAGAAACGCGAATATCCTTGGGAAATAAACTCGAACTTAAGTGAATTGGACCATTCGCTTACGGGCGAAATTGAAAACTTCGGACCGTCAGATTCTAACCAAACTATACCCTTGGATCAAGAAAAATTTTCTCCACTTGTCAGTATACTTGTGGCCCTGATCGAGTGACGATGACCGTTGAACTAAAACAGGTCCTCCACGGTCGATCTACAAATTCGATCGGACCAGAACCTTAACCTGGCTTAGATCCATGGTCAGGGAACTTACTCCATGACGTATGTGAGTAATGGGCCTCCGATGAGTCCTGTTTGCCCGAAATAGACACCCTTTGACTATAACCTAAGTATACCATGGCCCTGGGGCCATTGACATTAGTTCTGGGCTTATATAATGCCCTTAAACCACCCATTTCTCATTCTATACGAATTCTCTAACCCTAGGAGAGAGAAGAGAGAAAAGAGGAGAAAAGAGTGAGGAGAAGAGAGAGATTTGTGGGTCGTTGCTGGGATTCACTCCTACCACCCCACGAGCTGAATCACCTCTCGCATTTCGCTACACCAACGATCCTAGCTTCAATTTTGGTAAGAAATCCTAACCCTAATCTCATTTTGGGGATTCAAATGGAGGAAACGACGAAATAACTAACCTATTTCGTGATTTAGGTAGCCGTTGTGCTGTAGACGAAAGCGTAGTATACAAACTGAATTTATAACGAGCAAACCGACGAAAGGTGCGGATGCTAAATGTTTAGGTTATGGTTTTCAAGGCTTTCAATGTCAGCAATGGTTCATGTCTGACTTGATTGCTGGCACATGACCTTAATTACGATGTATTCGATAAATTATACATATGTGTGAACTATGTGAATATATTATACATTTCATGTGTTTGTTGAAATGTTTGAATGAAATTGCTATTATGATTTATGCTCGTCATGACTATTGATTTAGAATACATGTTTGTTGTATGTATGACAGCTCATTTATGAAAGGATTTGTCATAATATATGCTATAATTAATTTAGTTTATGTATATAGTATTATGTAGTCTAAGTGTTTGATAAAATGTTTGAATGAGAAATTGTTTGATAAATCGCTTCCAACAAGGGTGTAGAGATAGGATTCTCAACTACCTTGTCCACAGTTATAATTTCTTTCATCTAATGTAATTTGCTACTACGTGATTTATGGTTGAAATGCACATGTATAACAATATATTTAATGTGTTTGATAAAATGCTCGAATGAGATTTATATTTAAATTGTTTGTTAAATACTATTATGAATATCACATGTATCCACGTGCTACGGTTGAGTATGTTTGGGACTACTACGTAGTCCAGGCAATCAGTAACGATTCCCGATTGAGTGGCTGAATTTGTTTCGTCACATTAGGCACGTCCGATAAATCCGAACCGTACGCTGATTGTCGACAGTGGTTAGGCCACATGGAGTGCTCATGCGTTCCATGTCGATCAATTTAACGTACTCTCCTACCAATCGCACTTGTCAAATAACTTGATTGGCCTACTGTATGTTCACCATGCATGGACGCTACTGCTTGAATCTAAGGTACCATTTACCAATGCAAACTCGTTTCAACCATGGTACCAAAATCCGCTAAGACTCGTGAGCCAGGCATGGTGGTATGAGACACCGTGGTCGAGCTGTCGGCCTACGCTGGGGTGACGAGCCTCCCCGTAGTAACCAATGATGAGCCCAAACTCATGAGCCGAATACGGTGGTATGAGATACTGTATTCGAGCTGTCGGCCTACCATGAGATGACGAGCCTTTCCATAGTGACCTCGAGTATAAATTAGGCCTACGCTGAGGTGACGAGCCTCTCCGTAGTGACCTCGAGTGTAAACTTATGAACTTACATATCCACTGCTTTCATTAGGAGTGATGCCCTACAACTTGTTTATCGTATGTGATTAACTATGATTGACGACCCTATATGGATCATTGTTTGGGTAAGTGATATAAAGGGAGGTACCTTAGCTTCTCGAAATTGCTGTATGAATAAGCCTAATAAATTACCTGGCTAACACGATCATGCACCACATTGAATGTGCTTTGGCGAGGAAGCGCACGTTTAGGGAGTTTGTCATACGCAACCGTGAGATGAAATCGCTGAGGGAGTGCAGGCGAGGGCATACATCATTACAACATACCATTCCTGCATTAACAAGAGTATTTAGGACATGATTGTTGTATTGCTTTATCATTACTGCATGACTAAATTGATAATATGTTAACCTTTGCATTATCATACCACTGAGTTGATTACTCACTCCCACTCTGGGACGGTATTTTAAAATACCAACTAGACTCTGATTTAGATGCAAGATATGCCAAGGCTTTCGTGTTGGAGCTGGACTTCTTCGACGAGGAGGAGTTCTCCTACTTTCAGCTATCAGGCGGGTCTCTATGGACCTTGTTCTGATTCGACGGGATTACAGAGTTACATGGATTAGATGGACAGTTGCATTTTGATATTTTGAAAATTTTGGAATAAACACATGTATATATTCAGCCTGGAACAGATTCATACTCCGGATGGTAAAACACTTTTATGTTATAATTTAAGTACTTAAGTCTTCTACTTGCTTAACTCAATTGTACTTGGAGTATGATATGTTATTTTAGGATAATCACACTCATGTTTAATGCATTAACATGGACAACATTTAAACATCTTTATCTGTGTTGCATAAGGTATGCATCGGATCTCGGGAGTTGAGCTTTTGTTTGACCCTCAATTTTTGAGGCGTTATAAGTTGGTATCAGAGCATGATTTGGATTAAACTGGACTGTGTTATGGTAACACAGCGCACACTGACGTACTTTAACTTAGATGAGGGCGATAAAATATAGAAATGATCATAGGATCCCTAATTTCACCGACGGGCGAAACTGACCGTTAAAATGTGACCTGTATGCATCTATGATCATGTGAAATGATCTCAATTTCTTTCTAGACCGTCAATCGATGAGTTTGGATGATAATTCAGTACATCTCATACTCAAATGATCCGGAAAGCGTGAATACGCATTTGTTGGGATCCGAAACCGCCTCAAACGGATGAGGGGGCCCAAACCACGCAAATCGATGGGACCCAGGGGGTCCCCCGCACATTTCCGGCACCCCGGGGGAGAAACTGTTTTGGCGGCAAAATCTCAAAATTTTGAAATTTTAAATATTTTCAAAAAACCACATATTTTAACAGAAATAGCCTACGACACCAATTTTAGAAATTACATTCACACCTAATGCAATCCACCACCTTGTATAAACATTTATCATGTGAACCAATGGTTGGACAACTCATGCAGAAGTCATATTACTCATATGGGCAACGCCATTCGGTTCAAACGGCCTGACCCAATTGATTTTTGTACCAGCCTTATTTTTATATCCGGTGACTTTCACTCATACATGCTTCTGATGCAGGACATGAACCGTGCCCCACACGCAAACCTTTGGCATCCCATGCCCATCGTTCCATGTGGTGCCCATTTGATTTTATAACTGGTTTTTGTCGTGGCGTCTAACTCGGAGGATGGAAATTGATCAACAGAGAAAATTTTATATATGACGCGCCTCATGATGGGACCGGCGCAACTTGCTGACGTCAACACACAATGATCTCTGGTGTGTGTTGCATGCCAGCCCTTCTCTTTTCCTCTATGCTTTCTTCGCTTCCTCGATGTACGGACGATACAATTGTCTTCAGTCAGAGTCCCGGTCTCCAACTAGGAACGGGCAGGAGCTTTGAGTGGCAACCGTGATGCATAGGTGTTATCCACACCGTCCATTATTTTTTTTTCTGTTATTTTAGGTGATAAGTTAAAAAATGAAGCAAGTCTAAGGCTCAAATGGACCACACCACAGGAAGCAGTGGTGATAGTAATTTTCACCGTTAAAACTTTTCTGGAGCCTACCGTGATATTTATTTTCCCTCCAGCCTATTTATAAAGTAAAATATTCCTGGACCAAGAGAAAACACAAATATCGGCTCCATCCAAAACTTTTGTAGGCCCCAAGTTTTCAACGGTAAGAGTTTAATCCCCGTTGTGTAACACTTGAGCCTTAGATATGTGGATAGGTCCTACCCCCGCCCGGACCGTAATCCGTCCGGGCAGGGCTTTGTGGGGCCCACTCGTGCTGTAAGTATTTTATCTATGCCGTTCACAGCTTTTCTCGGATCATTTTAAGATATGATCTTAAAAATAAGAAAGGTCCACAGCTCCAGTGGACCACGCCAAAGGAAGCAACATTGATAATGACACCCACCGTTGAAACCTTTCTAAGGGCCAACGTGATGTTTTTTACCATCCAACCTATTCATGAGGTCATGTAGACGTGGATGAAATGAAAACACAAATATCAGCTTAATCCGAAACTTCTCAAGCTCCCAAGAAGTTTTTAATGGTAGACATTCAATCTCCACTTTGTGATTTACTTGAGCTTCGAACTGCCTCATTCGTTAGCTCAGATCTTAAAATGATTGGAGAAAAGTGTTGAACGGCTTGGATAAAACACTTAAACCACGCTGGGGACTATAGATACCGTCCGGGCGGAGGTAGGACGCAATCCGCGTCCCATGGATGGAGGGCCTGTTTGGCCGGGCAGGCTGGATTGGATTAGATTGTATTAGAAGGGATTGGAAGGAGTAATCCCGGGATTGGCCGGGCGTGCCAAACAAGCACGATGAAGTTCTGCCTGGATTGGAGCAATCCCACATGATTGCCAGCAATCCACTGACATCACAATCATTACCTTGAAATCCACCCAATCCCTCCTAATCCCACCTAATCCCATGATTTTTGCCTGGGACATGTTTGGATAAACAAATTGGAAGGGATTGGCTGGGCGTAATCCCGGGATTGACCAGGCGGGCCAAACATACTTGGTGGTAAATTCCCTGGATTTAGCAATCCCATGGGATTGCCTGCAATCCACTGGCACAGCCATCATTGAATGCAATCCACCCTATTACAATCTAATCCCATGGGATGGGCCTGTCCAAACACGCCCTCAAAGTTCCTGCCCGTTCCCGGCTGGAGCCAGGCACTGACTCGTGGCTGAGACTGACGATTGTATCGTCTGCGTATCCAGTAAAGCAGAAAAGCAGATTCGCTGGTGTACCACACCAGAGACCACGCCAGCATGTTCTGGGAGTCTCATCACCAGGTATGTTATATCCAAACCGTTCCATCCAGTTGGCGAGCTCATCGTAAGTCTTGACTAAAAAAATAAGACATATAAATATTAATGAGAGGACACTGCTAAAAGAAGGGTCGGATTGAATGCCTACCATTCAAACCCTTGTATTGGGGTGTTTGATGCATGCGATTAAGTGGATTTAAGTGGAATAGAATTAGAAAAATATAATAATTACTTGTGTCAGGGACTGTCGTTTAAGCACGTGGTTTGGAGTAGGAAATGAAAACGGATTGGTAAATCACCTTGCCACTAGGCCCACTACCGGTCGGTGATGTATGTGTATCATCCATGCCGTCCACCCATTCTTCCATAAATCATTTTCTGTTAAGAGCTCAAAAATTAGTTTGATCCAAATCTCAAGTGGACCACACAGTGTTGATTGAACGGCCACCATTAAAAACTTTTTTAGGGCCACAAAAGTTTTGGATGAAGCTGATATATATTTTTTCCCTTCAACCAAGTCTTTATGGCCTAATCAACCGGTTAGATATCAAGTAACTATTACAGTTGGCCTAGGAGGTTTTTAATGATGGAATTTAACCACTACTGTTTTCTCATATTGTAGTCCACCTGGTATTTATGTTTACCTCATTTTTGCGATTAAGCCCTAGAGTATATTTCAAAATGGATAGACAGTATAGATAAAGCACATACATCATAATGGGGTCTACATAACACTGGCCAAAGTAGGAATATAGATATCCCTTGCCCAGACCTGGATTCCAATAAGAAGCTTCGTAGCCCAGTCCTAAACAGGATGTCGGGATGATATGGGATATTAAAATTCACTCCCACCTAATCCCCTTTAAAACCACGCGCCAAGTACCCTCTTACGGTGATAGAAGTTTTGAATCAACATAATATTTGTTTTTCTTCTTCATTCGTATCTTTGTAACTTAAAAAACAGACTGGATGGAAAAGAACAAAAATTATGATGGGCGCTACTAATGTTTTAACTGCAAAAATTATTATCCCATTGGCATTTGTGTTGTGATCTAATTGGGCTTTGGATGTGATTTGTTTTTTTAGCTCATGGGCTGAAATAATCTTGAAAAATAGATGAACGGTGTGAATATAATAAATACATCATTTTTTGTGCATGTAACTTTGATCTACTTTGAACCGTTGGGAGGTCGAAGAGCGTAGGTGCTTGTCTTTGCAGTACACCGGCCAATCCGTTTCCAGTAGAAACTATGGTCGATGACAAAAGAGAAACTATAAGATCGGAAAATTACGACCTTTTGATGATTTGACTCCACAAACGTGGTGATACCTATGAATATTCATGAGTTAAAATGTCACAAATAATTTTCTTAATTATTACTGTCCATCCATTTTTCCTGATCAGCACCACCCCAAAAATGAAAAATATCCAAACCTAAGGTGGATTATAATATGCAAAACAGTGGTGATTGAAACTGTTAAAAACTTCTAAAGCAGGTAATGTAGCATTTCAGTAATGTTTATTAGCCATTCGATCTATTAGCAAGGTCATATAAACGGTTTATATGAATTGGAAAAAAGACAAAAAAAAACAAAAAACCAAATACCAATTTAATACAAAACATTTGTAACCTAGTAATGGTCAATCACCACTGTTTCCTATTCTATGGCCTATTACATTTTTGAACTAATGCCTTAAAAATGATCCCTGCATAGATATAGAACACATACATCAAAGTGGAACCCACAGCCTGGGCGAGGCCTGGCCGCACCTAATACGCTGCCCCGGAAGGGAATTAGAGGGACATGCCGTATCTACAGTTGGAGGACACACCTCATGAGTTTCTCAGACTGGAGGATCCCAACCGTTTGATCTCTTGACAATTTTTTTTTTTGTCGAGTGTGGACTGCTACTTTATTTCCACATGGACCATTCATTTTTAATCCACTAATCAAGTCACCAAGATCTTCCAATATGGAAGGTTGTCAAGGGATCCTCCATCCATTGTGGGGGGCAGCAGTTCAATGGTCTTGTTCATCATATTATGGCACTGAGGTGTAGGAATCCTTTGCATGAAAAAACCGCAGTTACCGTACGTTTTCCTGTTTATAGACGTTTAGGCAGGGAGAGAAAATGGGTTGATGACTACCATGGGAGAAATGCAAACGAGGCTGACGTGAACCCCATGCGAACTGGAATCGTTGATTTCTGTTGAGACGTGCCACTTGGTGGTATAAAGTTTGACTGGACAGCAGGTCATTGTCTGAGATGAGGCCTGTCTTGTACATACTATGCTGAATAAGTTTCAAACATCAACTCAAGAACTTCCAATTAATTAAACGTGCTTTATGATGGCCTTACTTCTAAACTATGACTCAAAATTTATACTTATCTAGTTATTTGATTATTAAATTAATAGATTATCATTAGAAAATTCAATTGAAAAAAACCCAATGGTCTGATTTCAACAAACAAGCCTTGATAGATCAGAATTCTGTGCTAGATTTAGTATATTTAATTTTTCAAGGATACAGATTGCATGCTGAACCCAATGCCACAGGGTTAATTACATGGTGTAAGGACTCTGTGGGGCCACCATGATTTATATGGTTTGTCCATACTGTCTATTTATTTTGCCGGATCATTTTAAGGTAGGATCTCAAAATTAAAGCATAAAGCTCAGGTGGACAACACTATAGGAAGAGAGTGAGGATTGAACACCTACCATTAAAAGCTACTTGGGGCCATAAAAGTTTTGCATCAAGTTAATAATAGCATTTTTACTTTCTCTAAGTCTGTATCACCTTAAAGAAGGATTGGATGACAAAAAAAATCACTGTAGGCCTTAAATGCTTTTTCGACCATGGATTTCATTATCTCTGCTTCAATTTTGGGCTTATGCCTTAAAATGATTGATGGATGGCAATAAAAAACATATATCACCCTAGATAATGAAATGTCCTAACACCATTGGTGCAGGCGTCACTGTCCCCGTTGTTTTCTGTGGTGGGGCCCACTTAAGCTTTGGATCTATGTCATTCCTTGGGCCATATATATGCCCTAAAATAATATCTTTAAATGGATGTATAATGTGGATACAACACATATATCATAATAGGAACCACATAACTTAGTCACGTCACTTCAGTCATGAGTCTCGCTACTGTCGGTTCGTTCAGTAGCTAATCGGCATGCAGAGAAGGGTGGGATAAGGAGATGGGGAGAGATGATAAAGATGGGCGGATCTCGTTCTCTTAAATCAAATCAAATTCAATTTGAAATATACATTCCTTCTACGGGCATTACAGCAGCTGGGGTATGGAATACCTGCCCGTGTATCACAAAACTCTTTGGCGATTACTTATTCAACTGAAGCAACTTAAATTTCCTACTCTCCCCATTGTCTGCCGAGTTGCTAGATTTTTGCCAGATTGCTATTGCCCATGCACGGAACATGCACCCGTTTATTAGGCAGTTAGGCACAGAAGTTTGCTGGAATACATCCCATGTGTTACAACAGAATACGCCGGAGCTTTTTTCTGCTGGATCTTGGTATTTAGAGGATCTGAACCATTTATATGGTGGCCCAAAGTCAGACGTTGAGTATCCAAAAAACAAAAAATTCAAAGACTGGAGTATTTCACCCTTTGATCATTTATCTCTTTTCTTTTACAAGTGGACGGTCTCCTTAACTTTTGAATGACATCAAGGATTATATGTATGTAAATGTACAATTGTTTTTTGGGTTATTTCCCATCCAATTTGAGGTCCATCATATAAACGGCTTGGGTCATTGGAAAGGACACTGATCCAACGGCTAATGTTCTGACGCATCTCATTACAGTGAGTGGGAATGTATTCTAGTTAGAAAACTTTTCTGAGTTGTCCATTGTGATCAGATGGTGGTTGGGTATGGGATCCGTTACTTGCCAATTGCTCCTTTGTGGGTCCCACACATGAAATTCGTCCCCCCGCTGTTACAATCAGGTGCTTCCAACTCGGAAATCATAAATTTCGCCAGTTGGGTGTGTTTCAATTTCCATTCTGGCTGTCGAATAAATGATCACTACCAACTGGGTGGGAATCATGCAAGTGCATTTATGCGTGCCACGCTTGCCCATGTGACACGCATGTGAGATGTTGATGCTAGAATCTGGATCACCGTTGCCGAGCTCCGAACACTCGTGCCAAGCCCTGTGACCCTGCACAAGAAAAGGATAAAGGAGACCCTGGTTAGGGCAAGGAATCCTCCGATGCTAAAGTCAAAGTATGAATCTGGGTCTAAGTAGTGTTGCTAAGGCTTAGGGTGTGAGGTCTTACATAGCTATCTATGCAAATGAGTCCCCTAATTATACATTTTTCCTGAGATGAATGTGCCTATCATTCTCGACACGATCCTTGTCGTTGAATGAGAATGATGCGTGCGTTGATGTTGACCGTTACCTAGAGATTGTGTGCCGGATGTTGCTTCAGACATGTGTCATTGGAGTTGATTCTTGAGTGTAATTATTGGACGCTTCTTCATCCGAGCCGATTCTTACCATCCGAGCCCGCAATCAGGTTGGCTTTAGTCACTTACTGACAAGGGTTTGATTGTACTGATCGGGCAAGATGTTTAATGGCTTCTTCCGAATTCCAAGTCAGCGTTAAAGTTTTATAAAAGAACTTGGAAGCTCAACCTAAATTGTTATGACTAGGTTGGTATGGACGAACTAATATTGGTCCGAGGATCTGCTCGGCTCATCGGCCTCTGTCACCCGTCTTGCTATGAGGATTTCCTTCACTGATCGAGTCGGGCTTTCCTCAATTAATGTCGGAATATACCTATCTTGGTGCAACTGCTCAATCAATCAATCCAAGTTTTATCTCTGTTGAGTTCGGCTCAGATTTTCTTATAACACGAAATATTTTGGACACTCATGTTGGCCCAAAAATCAGGCAAATCTTGTCATGCGCTACGTATGTTCAAAAGAGTTGGTAATTAGAAGTGTGATTGACGGTTCACAGGATGAGTAGTCCGGCCTAATCCTTTGGACAGGATATCAAAATAGTAGGGCCTACGAATGAGCTGAGAAAGAACCGGAATTTGGTAGAGCTATCTTTCCAGAGTATGCTTTAAGCGGGGCGATGTGTAAAATCGGTTCCAGCCATATGCAGGGACTTAGCATGCATTGTTTATGACTGAAAAGTCACATCTTTCAAACAGACATAACAAGATCATACCCTATTCCACGTGAGCCATTTGAAATCTTTTTTTCAGTGCTCTATATTCATCTATACCTATATTTAGTGACTGTCATAATCACATGTTCGCAAATTTCTTAAGGTGGTCTTACATTGTATAGTTTAGAATATGGATGGTTCTGATGAGCGGATCACTCAGCATATGGGCCCAACAAACTGTGACACGTAGCCCGTCAAATATCACCTGAGTTATCAATACTTCCATTTTTATGCAGGTTGTACATGTGCATGGCATCCAGGCTATTTATCATTGAGTGGGACCCACCACTGTTCGTATGACCCTTCAACTAGGGTCCATTGAAAAATAGTCCAATCAACCAGACCAGTGATTCGACCGTTAAAGTATCACTCTGACAATCCAGATTTGATAGTTCTTCCAGTACCATGACTAATAAATAAACGGTCATCTACACGTTTTCTAGTTTCTTCATATTTCAGAACTTTCAGTGATAATTGATAAATTTAGAGGCTTGGTCCCTGTACATGTCCTTGTACGTGGTGACTGGAAGTCATGTGTACGGCAGCGTCGATTTGTCCAACAAAGTCTCAGGAAAGTTACAGGGGTGTTTGGAGCGTGGGATTAGATGGGTTTAAGTAGGATGGAATTAGTAAAATGTAATGATTACATTGTTTGAGGGATCATCGTCTAATCCAATGGCTGGTAGGCCATCCCACTTCATGTTTGGGAAACGGATTAGCTACTCATCTTGCTGCTACCGGTCAGTGATGTGTGGGCCCTACCATGATGTATGTGTTTCATCCATGCCGTCCACCCATTCTTCCGTGTCATTTTATGGTATGAGCCCAAAAATGAATTTGATCCAAATCTCAAGTGGACTGCACAGCTGGCCCTAGGAGGTTTTTAATGGTGTAATTCAATCAGTACTGTTTTCCAATGGTGTGGTTCACCTGTAATTTATATCTACCTCGTTTTTGGGATCAAGCCCTAAAATTATATTTCAAAATGGATGGACGGCATGGATAAAACACATACATCATGGTGGAGTCCACTTAGCACCAATCACTAACTACACGAAACTCAAAGTAGGATTGCAGAAACCCTTGCCCCAGCGCTGATTTCAAGATGAGGCTTCACAAGCCATGCCTTATGTGAGTCTCAAATAAGGGTGTACACGGGTTGATGCGAGTTGAACTGGGCTCAACCCGGCCCGGCCCGGTCACCAGCCACACCCAGCCTGAACCCGGCCCGGCCCAGTCACCGGGCCAACATGTCCAGCCCAAACCCGGCCCCGCAGCAATCAGGCAAGTTTGGGCCGAGTTCAGGCCAATTTCAGGCCTTTGAATTTGGATTAGTTTTGAACCTGAGTTCAAGTCGGTTTCGAATCTTTGAGTTCAGGCCAGTTTTGGTTCGTAACTTATACACAAAGTATATCAACTTAATTCTTTAATCAGTTTAATCGCATGTGATATTTACATTCAATATAAAGTCCACCATAATCTCAATCACACATACATAATACATAACACCAATCAACTAAGCATTTATAAATCTTAATAATCCTTAAAATAAAATAAACCTTAAAATTATTCATTTATTATACCATTATACTATAATGATATTTATTCCATGCTAATATTGGTCCAAAGAAATAAAGCTACATAATTCCTTAAAGTCGCAAAATAAATACCAGTGTGTATTATTCGTTGATTAAGTTGTGCTAACAAAATAAAACATATAATTAAAAATTTTCTAATGCAGCCACTTCATCCTCAGATAAGTATGGCCATGATTCAGGTGGGTCGTGTTCAGGTACAGTAGATCCTTCCGGTTCTTGCGCCACGTCATCTGCTAATGGCTCCTCTGTATGGTTTTTCCATCAATAAAAAAATATAAGCTGGCCAGGCTTAGTGATATAACCCAGCATGGTTCATAATCATAATAATTAAAATAATGCAAAAATACATGTACAAAGATATGAATGTAAAATGAGGTATGAATGCATCAGATGGGGTGATCGTCCATCTGCTTAGGTTGGAGGTCGTCAACCCGCATCCACCCGTTGGGTAGGCTTCCACCTTTCGGTAGGCTTGGGCATAGCCCGCATCTGGTAACGCTCTACCAGGATCGACATTTCTTCCAGGGAGGGCCCCTAGGATCGACCATGCATTATGCAATGCAATGAATGAGAGATGATAAGTAAATGCGTATTTTTCCTATTTGGCATAGTTGTCTCAATTAAAATATTCACATATAAATTTATCGTACAATCATCATATCAAAATATTCAAACCAGTAAATAAATCAAACAATCACAATGATTTATTTTAATTTTAATGAATTATGAGACAAGTTGGGTCACTCACCTGAGTTTGGTAGTATTGACTCTGCAATGTAATTAGGTTGATTTGAATGTCGGGGTCCTATCAATTATATCAACGGTATTATTAATCATATATTTATATTACATGGTGGGGCCCACCTTTGATTAACATCCTAGTGGCCAGATCCAAAATAATTAAATAATTCAAATTTATATTCTATTTTTTTTTCTCCCTCATAAGATCTTAAAATTGAATGATAATTACTTGATCAGGGTGGTCCATCGAATGGTCAGATCATTCAGATTCTTGAGGTCTTGTCATGTTTTACCTCTATGCATTTGAGGAGTGGTGTGGATCTAACCAAACATTCACCTATGGCCCATCTTGACCTTCTACGCCAAGTGATAGTAACACTTGCGCAAAATATCCAAGATTCCTTTATCAAACACTTCTACGTGTAACTAATGTGGCCCATCTGATGGCTAGATTGATCTGAATATTAGGGCCTTTGTATATTTTGGCCTTAGGGATCATATGATCTGTACAGACCAAATCTAATTTGATCAGACGCGCACCAACTATAATTACATAATTTTAAGTTCACCTCACCTTTAAAGGGCCTCCACCCATAATCCAATACAATGAACGTGTGACCAATCCACACCGTTCATTGCATTTACCGAATCAATTTATATTATATATATAAAAATACTAGAATGAGGACGATATACATACCCGATGTAAGCACTCCAAAATTTTCTTTCTCCCTTTCTCTGTTGTCGCAGGTAGCCTTTTTCTTAATATTTTAGTTTGACTAGAACTCTTTTTATCTTGAGAGATGCGAGGAGTGTTTAGAGGTATATTTAAACTAAACGAGTTAAAGATTTAGATAAGATAGGAGATAAGGTAGATTTAAAATAAATAAATAATAATAAAGATAAGATTAAATATATATATATATATATATTTATTAATTAAATTATTCACGGCCCTTACATTCTACCCCCCTAAAAGAAAATTTTCGTCCTCGAAATTTACCTGAAATTACTGCTCAAAGAGATGAGGATATTTTTCACGAATTTCTCTTTCCTGCTCCCAAGATGCTTCGTCTACTTCATGATGACTCCATAAAACCTTGACTAAATGCACCGTCTTAGTGCGTAACACGTGCTCCTTGCGATCCAGTATTCGAACTGGTTTCTCCACGTAAGATGTATTTTCCTGTAAATCGAGATCTTGCCATTCAATCACATGAGAATCATCCCTCTTGTACTTCCGTAGCATCGATACATGGAAAACATTATGGACATTGGCCAACTGAGGAGGTAATGCAAGTCGATATGCCACTGCTCCAACCCGCTCTAATATTTCAAATGGTCCGATAAAACGTGGTGCGAGTTTTCCCTTAGTACCAAATCGCATCAATCCCTTCATGGGAGAAACCTTCAAAAATACATGGTCTCCTACTGTGAACTTTAGATCTCGTCTTCGATTGTCGGCATAGCTCTTTTGACGACTCTGGGCAGCTTGTAGTCGCTTTCGAATAATTTCAACTTTTTCAGCAGCTTCTTGAACAATATCTGGCCCAATTAAACATTTCTCACCTACCTCGGCCCAACAGTTTGGTGCTCGACAAGGACGTCCATGCAAGACTTCGTACGGAACCATACCAATGCTTGCTTGGTAACTATTGTTATAGGCGAATTCGGCATAATGTATGTTGTCGTCCCAGCTCCCCTTGAAATCCAGAGCGCATGCACGTAACAGGTCTTCTAATATTTGATTCACACGTTCCGTTTGCCCATTAGATTGTGGATGATATGCTGTGCTGTAATCCGTAGTCGTACCCATAGCTTCCTGTAGACTTGTCCAGAATCGCGAAGTAAAACGTGGGTCTCGATCCGATACAATAGAACTAGGGACACCATGAAGTCTCACTATTTCCTTGATGTATAGCTTGGCGAGTTCCTCCATTGAATAATTGATACGGACAGGAATAAAGTGCGCTGACTTGGTCAGTCGATCGACAATTACCCAAATTGAATCGTGCTTCTTTTGTGTCTTAGGAAGACCGACTATAAAGTCCATAGAAATACAATCCCACTTCCACTCAGGTACTTTCAGAGGCTGCAATAATCCTGATGGGTTCTGATGATCTGCCTTTACCTGCTGACACACAAAACATCTCGACACATAATCAGCGATTTCTCTCTTCATATTCGGCCACCAAAATGATCGTTTCACACTATGATACATCTTTGTGCTTCCCGGATGAATTGTAAACTTAGTTCGGTGTGCATCATTTAGAATATCGTCTTTTAGATCTGGAATATTAGGCACACAGAGTCGACCTTGATACCGAATTCCCTTATCGTCCCCCATACTCCAATCTGAAGTCTTATCATTTTGATACTTGGCTATCATTTTTAAAAACCACTCATCATTCGTTTGAGCTTCAATTATTCGCTCCACAAGAGTCCGTTTTACCATAATGTTACATATGCAAATCTTCTTTTCTTGAAAATTCAATCGAATATCAAACTCTCTAATGAAATTCAACATTTCCCATTCGTGTACCATTAAGCTGGCTACACTCTTTTGTTTATATTCTTTTCTACTCAAAGCATCAGCAACCAGATTAGCCTTACCCGGATGATAGGACAACGAGAAATCATAATCCTTAAGAAATTCCATCCATCTTCTCTGCCTCACGTTCAAGTTCTTCTGAGAGAATAAATACCTCAAACTCTTGTGATCTGTATAAAGCTCGAACTGTTCGCCATATAAGTAATGCCGCCAAATCTTCAATGCAAATACAATAGCACCCAACTCCAGGTCATGAGTTGGATAATTACGCTCATGGAGTTTAAGCTGTCTTGATGCATATGTGATCACCTTGCCCCCTTGCATTAATACATAACCTAGACCTTTAGTTGATGCATCAGTGTAAACTTCAAATACCAACCCATCCTTCGGGAGGGTTAGAATGGGAGTTGAGGTTAAGAGTTGCTTCAGTTTAGCAAAAGCTTCTTCACACTTTTCAGTCCACTTGAAGGGCACTCCTTTTCGAGTTAAACTCGTTAGCGGTCCGACAATCTTCGAAAAATCCTTAATAAACCTTCTATAATACCCAGCGAGCCCAAGAAAGCTTTTAACTTCTGACACACTTGTGGGTTGTTCCCACTTCACTACAGCTTCGATCTTCATAGGGTCAACCGCAATACCTTTTTCTGAAACAATATGCCCAAGAAATTTAACACTCTCTTTCCAGAACTCACACTTAGAAAACTTAGCATATAACTGGTTATCTTTTAGAGTCTGCAACGCCGTCCTTAGATGTAGCTCATGCTCTTCACTGGTCTTCGAGTAAATCAGAATGTCATCAATGAACACGATGATAAAGTTATCCAGATAAAGCTGGAATACCCTATTCATCAGGTCCATAAATACTGCAGGTGCATTGGTCAACCCGAACGGCATGACCAAGAATTCATAATGACCATAACGTGTTCTGAAAGCAGTTTTACAGATATCCTCTTCTTTAACACGTAATTGGTGGTAACCTGATCTCAAATCGATCTTAGAAAAATATCGAGCTCCTTTCAACTGATCAAACAAATCATCTATACGGGGTAATGGGTACTTGTTTTTAATCGTCATCTGATTTAAGCGACGATAATCAATACACAACCGTCGAGTGCCATCCTTTTTATTTACAAAAAGTACTGGCACACCCCAAGGAGAAGTACTTGGTCGAATAAATCCTCGGGACCTCAAATCTTCCAACTACTCATTCAGCTCCTTCAATTCAATAGGCGCCATTCGATATGGAGACATAGATATTGGTGCCGATCCTGGTAAGAGATTGATACCAAAATCCACTTCTCGCCGAGGTGGTAGTCCTGGTATATCTTGAAAAACTTCAGGATATTCCTGCACAACTGGAATCAAATCCACTGTTTTTTCTTGTTTCTCATTACTAATCAATGCCATAACACGCTCGATCTTCTCATTCTTCTTCTTCCCCTGAATCATAATTGGTTCTCTTCCTGGCGCTGCAAAAGTAACTGTCTTCGCATAACAATCCAACGTCGCATGATTTCGAGTAAGCCAATCCATTCCGAGAATAACATCGTATCCCGCCATACTCATTTCTATTAAATTAGCTAATATAGGAATATCGCCTATCATAAGGGGAATAGATTTACAGATTTTGTCCAAAATAATTGACTTGCCGATGGGTGATTCTACCAAAATTTGCTTATCTAGGATTTCTGACTTCAATCTTAACCGAGATACTAACGACGATGAAATAAAAGATAAAGTAGCCCCAGAATCAAATAATACAAAAATCGAAGTACCATGCGTTTCGATCATACCTTCCACAACGTTATTATTTTCTTTTAGATTCTCCTTAGATGAGATGGAATAAACCCGTGCACGCAGTGGCTGTTGCCTGTTGGGATGATTCCCTTGGCCTTGAGGAATTGATGGAGATGGTCGATTTTGCTGATTCTGCTGTGGTCGAGGCGGTTGGGTATGAGATGCTTGTGATGTCTGACTTGTTGGTTGAGATGATGCTGGAAGTTGCAATCGCGGTGGTATCTGTTGAAGAGGCGTTATACCCATATCTCTCATCTTAGTTCTGCACACCTGTGCCATGTGACCATATTTACCACAGTACGCACAATTTCCTGAAAAATATCGCTCTTGGGTTCTCGGTGTTGATGATTGAATTTCTATTCTGGGTTTCTTCTCTGGTGGTTGGTGTTGGGTAAGTGTCGGCCTATATCTTTGTCCTATTTCTTTTAACTGTACACGAGATTTGAGAAACCGCTCTGTATCTTGTTCTGCTCGTAATGCCTTATCGACTACTTCTGAGTATTTCTTCACATCCACACAACAAAATTTTGTTCTGATATTATGTCTTAACCCTTCTTCAAATTTTGTAATCTTATAATCTTCATCTTCCATTACTTTTGGCACATATCCTGCTAATTCAGCAAATTTTGCTTCATACTGGGCTACTGACATGGAACCTTGTTCTAGCTTTGAAAATTCCACCATTTTTTGGATGCGGTACGCTTTAGGAAAATGTTTCTCACGGAACTTTTCCTGAAATTCATTCCAGGTCCACACATGATTAGCTGGAACCATTCTCTTTGCAGCTCTCCACCATACATCGGCTTCGCCCTGAAGAATAAAGGACGCCAATCTAACTTTCTGATCATCAGGGCAGTTCATGGCTTCTAGTACTTTCTCAATCTGCTTCAACCAATCTTCTGCTATTGATGGGTAAGATGCACCATTGAATACCGGTCGTCGCCGCTTCGTAAACCTTTCAAGTAAATTTACCTCACGAGGCTGATCAAACCTTAGTGAAGATGTGTTCCGTTGATGTTGGGGTGTCTGATTTAAGGTGGCTAACATGTCCCACTGAACGGCGAACTGTTCCTGTTGTTGTTTTAGCATTCCTGCCATTTGTGCTACTAACCCAAAGGCAGCATCCCACGGCTGAACATTTGGTCCCGCGAGGTTAGTTCGAATAGTGGTTGGGGATAACGGGAGTTGCGTACTAGGTCCAACATCTGCCATGTTAACTGGAGGAGGAGGCGATGGAGGAGCTTGCCCTGCTTCATTGACTTCATTCTCCGGGTACAGAGTGTGCACCCTCAGACCTGAGTTTTGGTTCGTAACTTATACACAAGTATACCAACTTAATTCTTTAATTAGTTTAATCGCATGTGATATTTACATTCAATATAAAGTCCACCATAATCTCAATCACACATACATAATACATAACACCAATCAACTAAGTATTTATAAATCTTAATAATCCTTTATAATAAAATAAACCTTAAATTTATTCATTTATTATACAATTATACTATAATGATATTTATTCCATGCTAATATTGGTCCAAAGAAATAAAGCTACATAATTCCTTAAAGTCGCAAAATAAATACCAGTGTGTATTATTCGTTGATTAAGTTGTGCTAACAAAATAAAACATATAATTAAAAATTTTCTAATGCAGCCACTTCATCCTCAGATAAGTATGGCCATGATTCAGGTGGGTCGTGTTCAGGTACAGTAGATCCTTCCGGTTCTTGTGCCACGTCATCTGCTAATGGCTCCTCTGTATGATTTTTCCATCAATAAAAAATGTAAGCTGGCCAGGCTTAGTGATATAACCCAGCATAGTTCATAATCATAATAATTAAAATAATGCAAAAATACATGTACAAAGATATGAATGTAAAATGAGGTATGAATGCATCAGATGGGGTGATCGTCCATCTACTTAGGTTGGAGGTCGTCAACCCGCATCCACCCGTTGGGTAGGCTTCCACCTTTCGGTAGGCTTGGGCATAGCCCGCATCTGGTAACGCTCTACCAGGATCGACATTTCTTCCAGGGAGGGCCCCTAGGATCGACCATGCATTATGCAATGCAATGAATGAGGGATGATAAGTAAATGCGTATTTTTCATATTTGGAATAGTTGTCTCAATTAAAAGATTCACATATAAATTTATCATACAATTATTATATCAAAATATTCAAACAAGTAAATAAATCAAACAATCACAATGATTTATTTTAATTTTAATGAATTATGAGACAAGTTGGGTCACTCACCTGAGTTTGGTAGTATTGACTCTGCAATGTAATTAGGTTGATTTGAATGTCGGGGTCCTATCAATTATATCAACGGTATTATTAATCATATATTTATATTACATGGTGGGGCCCACCTTTGATTAACATCCTAGTGGCCAGATCCAAAATAATTAAATAATTCAAATTTATATTCTATTTTTTTCTCCCTCATAAGATTTTAAAATTGAATGATAATTACTTGATCAGGGTGGTCCATCGAATGGTCAGATCATTCAGATTCTTGAGGTCTTGTCATGTTTTACCTCTATGCATTTGAGGAGTGGTGTGGATCTAACCAAACATTCACCTATGGCCCATCTTGACCTTCTACGCCAAGTGATAGTAACACTTGCGCAAAATATCCAAGATTCCTTTATCAAACACTTCTACGTGTAACTAATGTGGCCCATCTGATGGCTAGATTGATCTGAATATTAGGGCCTTTGTATATTTTGGCCTTAGGGATCATATGATCCGTACAGACCAAATCTAATTTGATCAGACGTGCACCAACTATAATTACATAATTTTAGGTTCACCTCACCTTTAAAGGGCCTCCACCCATAATCCAATACAATGAACGTGTGACTAATCCACACCGTTCATTGCATTTACCGAATCAATTTATATTATATATATAAAAATACTAGAATGAGGACGATATACATACCCGATGTAAGCACTCCAAAATTTTCTTTCTCCCTTTCTCTGTTGTCGCAGGTAGCCTTTTTCTTAATATTTTAGTTTGACTAGAACTCTTTTTATCTTGAGAGATGCGAGGAGTGTTTAGAGGTATATTTAAACTAAACGAGTTAAAGATTTAGATAAGATAGGAGATAAGGTAGATTTAAAATAAATAAATAATAATAAAGATAAGATTAAATATATATATATATATATATATATATATATATATATATATATATATATATATATATATATATATATATACATATTTATAAAAAATATGTGTTAGAGAAAAATGTAGGTAGAGTTCAGGCCAGTTTTGAACCTTAAAACAAGTTCATGGGAAGGGCTTTGGCAGGTAAGAGAGTCTTTCCTATGAACTTGTAGAGTCAGCCAGTCAAGCTGTATTTTTTTTTAGAGTTGTAGAAATCATGAATGTCTGCACCATCCATCATAGTTTTAGTCCAATCTTTGTTAAAGTCGTTTTGGGTTTACAGTTTATAGTTTGCACAGGTGAACAATTTTCTACATTTTTCTTTCTTTCAGTTGAATGTGAACAATTGCTGTATTTTCTTTTCTTAACTGCCTATGGTTGCCAGCCTCCATCAGCATCTTGGAAATTGATTTTACAACATTAGTTTTTGCTGATAAGCCTGAAAATGGAAAATGGATTCAAGCATGAAAGAATAACAAACAGGCTGTTTGGATCCTACATTTTTCAGTACTGGATTTTTCGTTTCTAGATTATCAATCTTTGTATAGTACATTCAGATTCTCAGTTTCCACAAGTGGGGCAAGTAGATCAGTGATCCAAACCATCCACATTGGATAGCCAGCCACAAAAAAATCCTCCTTTTTTTGAAGATCCTAGCCATAGAATATTAGGCTGTGTTTGGGTTGAATGTGAACCAGGGCCTGGTTTCTTTCTTAACCGTCTATCTGTTGGAACACCCACCCAAGGGTTAAGATTTTTTCCATCTGTGAGGTTTTTTGGTGCATCAGGCATACACAGTGTGGCAGTACTCTCAGTTGGAGTACACAGTGTGGCAGTACTCTCAGTTGGAGTTATCCTAGAATTTCTCTATGCTAGGTGGGCCACGGAGTTAGTGGGATGGAGTGGTGGATATCTCACCGTTGCTCCACTGACACGTACAAAAGTAATGTCTGTGAGCTTATATGCTCACTGTGGCATGGCACTAGGTATTCTTTAGACAAGGATTGCCAATTCCACACGTATGTAGAGCAGTGCCCATCTACACGTATATAAACGTGTCAGTATGGACACTTACCTGATATCTTATCTATATTTCTGGTTAGAAGTAATGCTTAGATCTACTGTCTAAAAACATCTTCCACTGGAAGATGGCCACCCTAGAATCCATGATCTTGAGAGCTTGGCGCTGAGGTGAAAATGGACCATGAACACCCTCGAGTTCACTTAATCACTAACCATTAACTGTTTACACTTTGCTTGACATATTGCAGGTTGACTAATAAGAAACCATGTGTAGGCACATGTATAAATGGCAGGAGTAAATCATACACGCATTAACAAAGATGAGCAATTCTAATATTTCGTTGGCAGGAAGCGTGTTAAAAGCGAGCCCACTCATTTAGAGCCACACGCACATCTACTAAAAAAAGAGAAACATCATTTACAAGATCTTTGCAATTCAGCCCCACTGAGTATGCCATCCTGAAAATCAGGCTAGTGTGCTCATCGGATGGGCCACACATTCAATATGCTACATATCCTGCCTACCCTTGTGGCCCTATCTGATGAGTGGATTGGCCTGATTTTTGGGTAAGGGCATGTTTATGGTGTGGCCACCTTAATGAATGGCTTAGATGTCAAACACGTGAAGTTAATTCATCCCTCTCAAATGTGCATCCAATGCATATTCCTCCTATTGTGATACTGTTTAGCAATGGTTTTAGGTTTCAATCTCATTTCGTTGTCTGGTTTCTGTTTTGTTCCAACTAGACTTGTTGCTAACTAAAGTGAAAGAAAAGTCTTTTTTTTTGGTCCAGCATTGTTTGTGGTTGTCTGTCTGATTTGGGATATATGATAGTTCTTAGCTTTTTGATTTTCCATTGTTTCTACTGATGGAATCTGTCGAGGAAGAACTGCTCTATTTCCTGTATCTATTCTATTATGCGGTTGGTGGTTTCGAATAAGAGGGCGTAGCTGTCCCAGAGCAGATCAGATCAACACCGTCAAAAGAAAATCTTCATATATTTTTTAGAAGTGGCGAGGAATTATGAGCAAATATGACAAAATATGGGGTTGGACTGAAATCTTACTGATTGCGGTTGGATGGAGGGACGAGCGAGCTCTGCTGGTCGGACAGCGAGACGAGCAGAGAGGCGGAGGTCCTCTAGTGGTTGGACGGACGGACGAGCAGAGAAAGGCGGAGGTCCTCTGGTGGTTGGCCGGACGAACGAGCAGAGAGAGGCGGATGGCCTCTGCTGGTCGGACGAGAGAGAGAGAGAGAGAGAGAGAGAGAGAGAGAGAGAGAGAGAGAGAGAGAGATTTGCAGATGGGGTCGGGCAGGGAAAGAGGGTCTGGTAGGGTCGGCTTGGGGTCGGGCGTTTTCTCAAAAGGGGAAAAGAAAACGATTGGGGTGGGGACTAGGGTTTTTTTTATTATAAAAGGGTATATATGCCCTGGCGAGTCGGGCCGAACTTGGACTTATTCGAACTCGGCCCGAACTCAATTTCGGGCTGCAGAAAATGGCTCATCCCGACCTGAACTCAGTTCCGGGTCCGGCCGAGTCGAGTTTTTTCGAGCCGAGTTGAGCAAGTTAACCGGGTCAGCCCGGTTCGTATACACCCCTAGTCCCAAACATTGCAATGGTCCATGAGATCTTAAAACCCACTCCCACCAAATCCCATTTAAACCCATACCCCAAACGCCCCCTTAAAAGGCCCTAAAATCAGGTATATTCAACCATCCCTAGGGCTACCTCCAAAAGGCCTGTTTACCACTGTTGAGAGCTTGTCCAACAACGTTTCAAAGAAAGTTGAAAAGCCCCTAAAATCAGGTGGATCAAACCATTCGGTGGCTACTCCTGAATTCTCATGTATGGCAGCCTCAAGCTTGTTGGGGGACAACGAAAGATCACATAGGCGAATCAAAAGAAGTAATTGGATCGCACCAAGTAAACACAAAGATAACACACCAATTTTAACGTGAAAAAAACTACAGTACAAAGCGACATATATCATTATAAAAGCAGAATTTATAAAGAGAAAGAGATTACTCAATTTGAACAACCTCGAATCCCATCCTCGCTACACCCTTTGAAACCTTTAGACGAATTAGAAACCCTAGTAATAATACATCCTGATCCTTCTCACACACACACACACAACGCTTACTCGTGAACCAGTTCGCACGGGCTACCTACGAACTTTTTTGAGAACTCATCATATCTGATGATTCTCAAAAATCTGAACGGTCCACATGAAGCAGAACCTCATGAAACCCCCTGGTACCAATTTTTACTTTCAACCAAAACTTTTGTGGGCCATAAAAATGCAAACAGTTTCTTCCCTTGATTTGAATTTCTCTTTACTATGGCCCGTCAGAATCTTAGATCAGAGTGAAAATTCGCCGCCTAAGGTTTCATGGGATTCCACATCTTATGGACCGTTCGTATTCGACACCCATGACACGTGTGGAAAGGTGCGCACGTGCGTAGGTATGTAGGAGAGCATGCCTCTCTCTCTCTCTCTCTCTCTCTCTCTCTCTCTCTCTCTCTCTCTCTCTCTCTATATATATATATATATATATATATATATATATATATATATATATACATAAAACCTATAGAAGGATACCAAGCAAAATCAGAAACAAATCCTGCAAAATCGTAATTCTGCGAAAGATCATGTGAATATTGTCGATGGCATCGAACAGTCTTCGATGTTATCGAAACTAATTCTTCAATGTCATCGATGATATCAAAATAACATCCCAACTGTCCAGAGATAAAACATGATTTTTTGAAAATTCTCAATTGCATTGAGATATGTTCAATGGCATCGAAGGTGCCGTAGAACACCATCCGATAGCATCGAAAGAATGTCCTGATAATCCAGTAACTAACTTGAGAAAAACTGAAAAATTTCGATGAGATCGAGCACTATTTGATGTCATAAAAAATGACACCGAACAATCTGTGGATGTCATCGACATGCTCTATATCTAACTATATTTAAGACATCAAATACCACACAGCTTGTCCAACATGGTCTTATTAAAAATTGGAAGGTCTTTACAATTAAGCCGATCCAGCCATCCCATGGGCTACCCCAAAAGTCCTCGGTGACATCCAACTTATTTAACGGGGTATCAATGAAAGCTGGAAGGCCCCTAAAATCAGGTGGATCCAACCATTCGTGGGCTACTCCCCCTAAAGTCCTGTGTACGGCTGCGTCCAACTTTTCCAACAAAGTATTAATGAAAGTTGTAAGGCGGATCTAACCATCCCACGGGCAACTACGAGTTTTTAGAGGGTGTTAAATGGTTTCACCGTTTTCTACGGCTCTAGGCCTGATATCTAGCTTCCCATCCCTGCTGTGAACTACTCAAGCCAATTGTAACAGGTTTGCTTTCAATTTATTCAATCCATTTAAAAATCGGGTTGAGTTCCACTCTGACCAGCTAGGTTTGGTAGTTCATCTAGAATCAAAGACTCATCATGTATTCAAACCATTTAAATTTTAGAGGCTTGATCCCTCTACAAATCATTGTAGTGGCTCTCCCAAAGTCTTGTCTATGTTGGTGTCCACCATGTCTAATTGAGTGTCAATGAAAGTTGGAAGACCCCTAAAATCAATCGGATCTAACCATCCCGTGGGCTACCTCCTGAAATTCTTGTGTACGGCAGCATTCAGGTTGTCCAACCAAGTCACTGTGAAAGTTGGAAAGCCCCTAGGGGGCGTTTGGCCCATGGTATTAGATGGGATTTGGTGGGATGAAATTACATTTGGTCCCGTGCCAAATCCACTCAATGTTTAGGAAGAATAGAAAAGCTTGGAATTAGATAAGATGGAATTGCATAGGGTCCCATGCCAATTCCACTCAATGTTAGCAAGTTGTGTAGGTCCCACCATGATGTGTGGGCTATATCCACACCATCCACCCATACTTCCAGATCATTTTAGAGCATGAGCCAAAAAATCAGGTAAATCTAAAGCTCAAGTGGACCCCACCATTGAAAGCAACAAGGATTAAATACCCACCATTGAAAACTTCTTTGGGGCCACATAAGTTCTGCATCTGCCTCATTTTTAGGCACATGCCATAAAATGAGGTTACAAAACAAATGAACGGTTTGGATATAACACGTGTGTTGTTCTCAATAGTTTCAAATGATGGTGGGCATATCCATTTAATGTACCACCGTATTACAAACATAATATGGAATTAAGCTTATCCCAGTAGGGGACAATCCCTTCCCTGCATAATAATTATGTTTTTTGAGTCCCATCCCACCTAATCCTTCCCAATGCCATGCGCCAAACACCCCCTTAGGTGGGACGGGATTTAAAAAACATAATTATTACCCATGGCTAGGATTGTCCCCTAATATCATGGGATAAAATTAATGCCATGCGTTGTTGATAGTATGGTGGTATATTGAATGAATATACCCACCATCATTTGAAATTACTAAGAATAACACACATGTGTTATATCTAAATTGTTCGTTTGTTTTGTAACCTCATTTCATAACATGGGCCTAAAAATGAGGTAGATCCAAAACTTATGTAGCCACAAAGAAGTTTTCAACGATAAGTATTCAATCCCTGTTGCTTTCTATGGTGGGGTCCACTTGAGGTTTAGATTTACCTTTGGCCCATGCTTTAAAATAATCTCGATAAATGGGTGGACAGTGTGGATATAGCCCACACATCATGGTGGGAGCTACACAACTTACTAAACATTGAGTGAAATTGGCATGTGACCCAATGCAATTCCATTTAATGTAATTCCAACCTTTCCCATTCTTCCCAAACATGGAGTCGAATTGGCACAGGCCAGATGAATCCCATCCCACCTGATCCCTTCTAATCCCACCGCCCAAGGGTCTGTTTGGGCGGTGGGATTAGGTGGGTCGGGATTCAAAAAACATAATTATTACCCATGGCAGGGATTATCCCTATTGCCAACATAAGATTAATTCCACGCTTTGGTGGTAATACAGTAGATGCTATTCACAGAGCAGAATGTTACCTTCTTAAGGGTTTAATAATCTAACTTTAATATGCCAGGTCACCATGGACGCTACTCACAGAGTGTGGTGGAATGATACCTTCCTAAGGTTTTAATAGCCTATCTTTAATATGCCAGTTGCAGGGCTTTCGGCATATTGGTTAGGTTCTTAACACATCCAACTTGTCCAATATGGTTACAATGAAAGTTGAAAGGTCCCTAAAATCAGGTGAATCTAACCATCCCATTAGCTACCCTGTAAGAGTCCATTGTACGGCAGCATCCAGCTTGTCTAATAAGGTCTTGATGAAAGTTAGAAGGCCCTTAAAATCGGGCAAATCCAATCAGTCCATGGGCTATGGGCTACCTCCCGAAAGTCCCGTATATGGCAGGTCCAGCTTGTCTAACTCGGTGTCAATGAAAGTTGGAGGGCCTCTAAAATCAGGCAGATCCAGCCATACTGTGGGCTACCTCCAAAAGTCTTATGTACGGTGGCATCCAATCTGTCCAACAAGGTCTCTATGAAAGTTAAAAAGCCCTTAAAATCAGCAGATCCAATTATCCAATGGGCAACCACGTGCTTTGTGCTTCCAGAGGGTTTATATGGTTTAATTGTTTTCTACAGCTCTGGGCCTGATATTTGGCTTCCCATCCATTTTCTTGGTAAAATGGTGGCCTGTTTAATGATTAGACTGGGTCAACAGGCTAAGTGGGTCATTCCTCATTGGCCTGGGAATGGCCCAGCCATGCCATAATTTCAGGCCCGGGCTAGGACCTTGCGCCAAGTTTATGGGCCCAATCCTTAGACTTACATGGTGCATGCAGCCATGGGTATGAGGAAGGCCATAATGTAAATTCGCCAGTTCTCATTGGCAAACACATACATTGTATGCAAGCGTGCCAATTAGGACAATCAGATTTATAAGGCAATTTTAGATCGTGGAAATCCAAAATCCACATTAATCAAATGACTCTTATTTCATCACTTAATTCGACAGTCACAGCTTTCTTCTTAACCATTCATCTGGTGTCTACTGGAAGGTTATGATCAGGGCTGAGAATGAGCACGGCTGGGTCCAATAATCTCAGAAGTTTCTAGTAAAGGCGCGCCTTACTAGTTCAAAATACAACCCAAGAGAGCTCTAATCCTGGCTTGGTGAGAAACAGATCTAAAAGCTTATTCAAGCTCTTCCAAACCTCGAATCAGTGGCTTAAAAGGCCTAAACATAACCAGACCGGAAAACCCAAACATGACATTACACATTTAATAGTCAGAGTAGACTTTATATACACATCATGGTGGGCCCTTAAAGAAAATTAAGGATGTGCGTCCTTTTATTTTTAAAATTTTGTTTTGCTTTTGGGCATGGGCTGGGCCTTGTATAATAGCTCTGGTTCAAACTTGGGCTTGACTTTAGGGCTCATTACAGGCTTGAACCGAGTTTGGGCTTGGACAAAGCTTGACCCAACACTAATCTAGCCCGTTGACACCCTTAACTCCCAAAAAATCCTTTGATATTTTGTCTCTGGAGCTACAGACTACAAAGTGTAGTGTTTGTGAGGAATCTCTGTTTGATTCCTAATTGATACTGTGGAAGAGTGTGATGGACGATACAAATACAATTATAAATGTTATTATTGGATTGTCTAAACGTTAGATTTTTAGATTTGATTATAGCAGTCTTATTTTAAAGAGCAAGTGTCTAAGAATTTGAGGAGTATTTCTAATACTGTAACTCAAGGATGGTGAATATCATAGGAAATAATGGAAATTGAAATTTCGTTGTCATAATCTTTGTGGAGTGCATTTGATGTGAATTGGCCCTTAGAAGACGCTTTCTTGAAATGATAATAAAATTATGTGATTTCATTTTATATGAATTTCAATTACCATTAATCTCTCTCCTACGTTTGATTCCATTGGATTCTGCTTAAGCAATGATGACGAGTTCAGTTTACATAAAATTTTAATGGCAACTACCAATACATATCAAACACACCAGTCATAGACCAAGAATGGGAAATAACCTTTGAACTGATTGAATAGCACAAAAGCATCCAGATGAGTGTTTGCATCCTGGCCTCCTGGCCCATCTCACGTCTAGCGTCCATCATGACCCCAATACTAGCTAGCTGGTGCCAAAGCTTTAGGGGGCCCACCATGTTGTATGTGGTTTTATCTATGCTGTCCATCCATTTTTACATTTTATTGGAGGGTATAAGCCCAAAAATGATGTATATTTAAATCACAACCGAACCACACTACGGGAGGTAGAATACGTTTTCCATTGAAAATTTAGTAAAGTCCACTGTAATGCTTATTCGCCGTAGGGTCACACAGACCTAGATGAAGGGAAAACACCTATCAGCTTGGTACAAAACTTCTGTGTAACTAAACAAGTTACTAATGGTAGGTGTTTAATCCCTACTGCTTTTCGTGGTGTGGTCCACTTGAGAATTATATTCACCTCATTTTGTTACCATGCTCTAAAATGAGCTGGAAAATCATGCCCTAAAATGAGCTGGAAAAAAAAGGATGGATGGCCGAGTCCGTCTGAACTTGTGCTAGTGAAACCGATGGACGGAGTAGATTTCTCGTGGACATCCTACAAGGGCTACGAGGGCTCCATGTAGCGTGGGACACAGGAAAGTGGCGTCCATTTCCAAGTGCGTGCGCATCAAGCCTCATACGTAGCCGGAGTATCAAGCAAACTCCCCACACCCAAAAACCCAAAGCGATAGAAAACCCTTCCACTTCCCTCTCTCCTCTACACGGAAAAGAGAAGAACAAAAGAAAACAGCCATGGCTGGTACTGGCTTCTCATCAGCCTCCTCCTCCTCTTCCACATTCCCCTTCTTACAAGCTTCATCTTTTTCTTCCTCTTCTTCAACTACATCTTCCTCTCCCTTCGCTCCCTATTCTCAACAATCCTCCTCTCCTTTCTCCTTCTCCTCCTCTCCTCTCTCATCATTCTCTTCATCCTCTTCAAACTCTAGCTCCTCTTCTTCTTCTCCTTTCTCCTTTGGAACCTCTTTCGCTTCTTCAAACCCCCTCTCCTCTTCTGCTTCCAATCTTTTCTCCTCATCAACTTCCAAACCCCTTTCCTTCCCATTTCCCTCCGCATCAAATCCCGGCTCCACGTCCGCTTCCGCGCTACCATCTTCCTCAACTTCGCTTTTCGCATTCTCCACATCGGCCACTGGATCATCGCTCTTCAGCGCTCCCTCATCAACCTCAGTTCCTGCATCCTCGCCTTTCGCATTCTCCACATCGGCCACCGGATCATCGCTCTTCAGCGCTCCCTCATCAACCTCAGTTCCTGCATCCTCGCCTTTCTCTGCTTCCTTGTTCGGTACTCCCTCTTCTTCCGCTGGATCATCGCTCTTCAGCGCTCCCTCATCAACCTCAGCTCCTGCATCTTCGCCTTTCTCTACTTCCACGTTTGGTGGTCCCACTTCTTCCCCATTGTTCGGATCTTCTTCCTCTTCTTCGCCGCCAGTGTTCGGATCTTCTTCCTCCTATTCTTCTTCAACAATTACAACTCCGTCCTTCTCTACTGGCACGTCTTTCTTCGGAACTGCTTCTTCTTCTTCTTCTCCATTGTTTGGGTCTTCTTCTTCTTCTTCTTCGACAACTATGGCCCCGCCCTTTTCTACTTCTTCGCAGTTGTTCGGATCCTCTTCTGCCACGGTGGCGACTCCTTCCTTTTCTACTTCTTCGCCACTGTTCGGATCTTCTTCTGCCGCAGTGACGGCTCCTTCCTTTTCTACATCTTCGCAGCTGTTCGGATCTTCTTCTGCAGCAGCGACGCCTCCTTCCTTTTCTGGCTCCTCCTCACTGTTCGGATCTTCTGCTGCTGCGATGGCTCCTTCCTTTTCTACTTCTTCGCAGCTGTTTGGATCTTCTTCTGCCACAGCAACAGCCCCTTCCTTTTCTTCTTCTTCGTCGTTGTTCGGATCTTCTTCTGCTGCGACGACAGCTTCGCCGTTTTCTCTTGGCAGTGCTTCAGCATTTTCTAAGAGCTCCACAAATGCAGCATCTACAGCCGCTCCTTCATCGACGCCTGCTCTGAACTCATCATCGTCAAGCTTTTCCTTCAGTACTTCCTCGTCATCGCCCTTCCAATCCTCCCTTGGTCTTGGCAATGCTGCTACTGCTGCTTCTTCCAGTGCAGCAGGGTTCTCCAGTACAGCTGCTGCGAAGCCGTTTTCGCTAGCATTTGGAGCTTCTTCCTTTCCGTCACTCTCGTCAACTGTCACGACCGGGAGCTTGTCAGTTCCAGCTGCTTCCACACCACCATCTTCGTCTGCTCCATCTCCATTCTCTTCTTCTGCTCCTGCGGCTTCTACTCCATCTGTTCCTGCTTTTGGAGCAAACCCTACGGTGGCAACGATGGGAACAGCTTTATCATCAGCAGCTACGACCTCAGCTGCTTCCTCAGCCAGTGCCAATGCCTTTCCAAGCTTCTCGCTGTCTACGAGAGCACCTGTATCAGCATCGTCATCACCACTCCAGGCATCAACATCAGCTGCTCCGTTATTTGGTGAGTTGGTTAACTGCTCTCTGAATTTTGATTCCTGTGTTTCTTGTTTCAGATTATGATTTGATGTGGGTTTGTTTTGTCTTTTTTTTTTTGGCTGTACATATGATATTCCCTTTTTTTATGAGATGCACATGAAATTTGTTGTGTTCATGAAGCTTGATTAAGTGATGGAAATCTCTCTATGCCATTTTGACAGAATTGCATCAAATGGCTCATTTCTTGAAATGAGCTTCCAAATGACAGTGGTTGTATCTTTCTCGCAAGTCCAATTATAATAGGTCAATTTTTTTTTTTCTTGTTTCTCTATTTGAGTCTCAAAAATATATAAAGCTTCAAAATCTGATCCAAATAAATATAAATAACGGTAAAAGAAAGGATGAATATGTGGAATTGCTACGCACAAGCCCAATGGAGGCTCACCGCTCCAAAGGGGTTCCAGACTCATCACACAGCTAGAGTTTTGAATCCCATCGCATGAAACAAGAACAAACTACTAAAAAAATCTCATCCAATCAATAATCAAGTGTCTATTTCTGTATGTTGAGCACTCTTGTCCTTACATGGGCCTTAAGTTCCTCTTGAATAATCTACAAAGAAGTTTTTAGATTGTTCTTTCTTTCTTACGCCTTATTGGTCCATTAATTTTCCACTTCCATTCAAACTACAATGAAGTACTTTAACTAAAGAATCTGAAATAAAGAATTCCCCTTCAACTCTAGCTCCAACTATACCAGCTGTGTGGGACATGATATACGTCCATATAACACAGATTATGTATGCAACTCTTAATTTGGAGACTAGTTGATATGCAAGGATCTCTCTCTCTCTCTCTCTCTCTCTAGAAAGGTGATATATATGGACCTTTAACACCACCTGATTGGACTCTTGAGCCCCACAGTCCAATTGGGCATTGAAGCTTCATTCGGTTGATGTTGTTGGGTCCGCAAGTTAATCTAATGTCCTCCTGTTGTTGGACAGTTTGTGGGGTTCTGAAGGATTGTATGGTCCTGCATTATCATGATTTAAGTACTAGTTTCAGAATGTGACTCTGTCTAGGGACTGGAACTGGTACGACTCACCCCAACTTAGCCCAATTCTGTCCAACTAGTTTAGACCTGGTCCTGTTTCGGTGTGGTGACTCATATCATTTTGGACTGAAGTTAATAATGATGTGTGAGTCTTATGGGACGATATTTAAAACCATGGTTGAACCTGGATCTTAACACTAAGCGGACCCAACTTGAATATTCATCTTTGAAATTCTTTGGTTTCTTACCTTCCAAATTCCCCACGTAATGTGTGGGGGACCATTCTCCACAAAAGTTAACCTTGGCATTTGGAAGGGCCACTATTCCACCCATCTACTAGATCTGCAAATGAACTTGAGAGGGTCCAATTGATGTAGGAAAGGCTGAAGAAATTAGCACAAATATTCCAAGATCCTGTGGCCTTCCTACACATCACACAGTCAGGATGCTCACATCACACACATTGTCTTTCAGCTTTTGAATTATTGACATGTTAAGTTGGCACCTTTTGTTGTTTGACATGAATCATTTACGGCATGCTACTTTTATTAATGTCGCAATTTTTTCCTAGTGGATGTTTGGATTGGTGGAAAATGTAATTCAATGGAGGAAAGAACTGATTTCCTCTGATTTGACAGCTCCCCTTGTTTGGGAAAGCCAAGAGATGTTAGGAAATTGGTTTTTGTTTCCTCATATTTCCTCAGAAAAGGGCCATCTCCTTTTTTTTTCCTCTCTCTAATACCAAAGAAATGGAGATTTCCACCCTTTTTGAGAGACAAATCTCACTTTTTGACCATTGACCATTCCACAATTCCATTATAATCATGTATGCTAAAACAAATAGGTTATGTAAGGATTCTTTTCCATAGTTTTCCTCAGAAGTGATGTTTTCCTTTCCCCATCTACTTGTTGGTTTCCACCAATCCAAACAGGCCCTAAGTTCCTTCATGCTTCTATGCCTAGTTGAATTCTCTTCAAATTGGGGTCATGCAATTGTTTGCTTCATTTGGGCTGGCTTCGCCTTGGATTTGCATATGGGGAATTTTTTACCCTTAAATGAACCTATCTTTTACAGAGTAATGGTCTCTCTCACTTTTTCCTTGCGTTTTGTCATGGGTTTATAATTGATAATCTGGATAAAGATAAATAATTTTTGTAATTGTTTCTTTTGTAGATATTCACTGCAGCAATCTACTACCGGTGCAATTCCATATGTTCTTATCCTTCTTAGGCCATTTCAATGTTTTGGACATTTTTCTTTCCATGTCATTGATGTGGTTATGCCCCTGAAAGTCTGCTGATATTTTCTGTTTGTGAAGTTTCAATCCCCCCCCACCTCTCTCGTGAATCATAATGGTCTCCAACTCGTAATTTCAAATGTTCACCTTGTTTTGAATTTTCTGTGTAATCATGGTGGAATCTTTCTTGTTTTTTGTTTTTTCTTATTTGTGGAAAAAACTGGTATAAAGTGGCTTCCCTTGTGTAATTGATGCTCTATTGCCATTCTACTCCTTTAGCCACTTGTTTACTTCTCGAGGTTGATGGCCTTGGCTGTGAATTGCCTACTTGGTTTCCGAATGTGCCCATGTTGTTGTGATTGTGCAAGTTTTTTTATGCAATTCTTTTGCAGGTGCTTCTACTTCAACATCGGCAGGTGTATCCACTGAAGGTGCAGCAAAAATCAGTTTTTCTGGTTCTGTTGTCACTACAGCTCAGGCGTCGTCTTCTGCTAGTGCTGCTTCCAGTGCCAGGTTCATTTACTGCCTTGATTCTGTTGACCGTCTGCTGGTAGCTGATGTTCACATGCTCTTCTTCTTCTTCTTTTTTGAATAGTTGCTAATGTTGACATTCCAAGCTTTAGAGGATTTAGTTTCTGACTTCTGTGCTGTCTTCAATTGTCATGGCCTATATCATCTTCAACCTTCAGCACAACACTATCTCAGGCGCCAAAGTTACCATCTGAGATCACCGGGAAAACCGTTGAGGAGGTACTCGATTCTTTCATTTCCTTTATTTTATTTCCAATCCTCACCCTCTCTCTCTCTCGGTAATGAACTTTAATGAAAGAAATCTTAGTGGGAAATGAAAACAACCAAATAGAGGCCCACCCCCGAATCTACATTACGAAGAGTACCTTCCTGGTACATCATTGAAGTTGCACTACGCAACTCTTTTTAGGATTTTTCCGACAATGATGCTTGAATTTGAATCATATTGTTCACCCTGGCTGTTTCTGCTTGGCTATTAGATGTTCTATTGTTCCTCTCCCTCCATATTGACCATATAATCACAAGGAAGCGAAGATTCCCCAACTTCCTCCCTTTGCCCCGAATTTGGCTACCCTTCCTCGAACAGCATTACCATTGATGCCTAGAGCACTTCAAACTTAGGGTGTGTTTGGATTGGGGGAGAACAAAAGAAAGGAAATGAAATATGTTATAATCTTCCATTGATGGATTCTCAAGGATTCCGTGGCACCATCGAACCGTAGGTTCCATTTATAGGGATCTCGCTTAGATAGCAAGTGGAAGTCTCAATTTTTGTGAGACGATGCTCAACTTGTATCTCGTATTGGGGACATTGACCATGGAAAAGTGAAATGATTGCTGCATGAAATCCAGTATATTTTTGCTATCAAAACATAGAGAGACCTCTCATTATGCAAGAAGTGTTTCCTTTTCCTTTCTTTTATTTTGTTTGCCCTTAATCCGAACAAGCCTTTATCAAATGCCATCCCCAAATGGCAGTTGCAAATGCACATTGGATGAATAAATGATCAGCAGCCTCCTTGTCCCTAAGGCACATGCAGCAATTGCTCGAATCATGGTGTTAAAAGATGGCTATGTTACGGTTGTCTAGTTTGTTATGTAAAGGAAACGGTCACCCTCGTTACAAGATATGGTGGCGAATCAGTCTGTTATAGAAAAAAAAGGGCTTATAATATTGACACCTTATGGGACCAATACACTGTTGCATGCTTATAAACCACAAAAGGGCTCATTTTGAAATTTTTATCTTCAAATTTTCTTGTTTTTCCACTTATTCATTTCAACTATCAAGGGCAAGAGCAGTAATGGTGGTAGGCATACCCAAAGATAGGATCTCGGCGGAGCCTCGGGCTTTGCCTTTGTGTGCACGAGCTCGGAGGTGGAACTTGGGTGGGTGGTGGAGGTGCTTCACGGAGAAAGCTTCGGGGGGAGATAGATGAAGGTTCTGAGGGCTGGATTTGGACTGGCACAAAAGAATTAAGAGATTTGTCATTTCCTGACGAAGGATTCTTGTAATCAAATGGAGAGAGACACGGCTAGGAATGCAGACAAAGTTTGTTATCGTAGGATAGCTAGCTCTTCGAAGGGAAAGGGAGATCTTTTCTATAGAGACGCAATCACCGGAAAAGTCATCCCCAACAAGCAGGTGGAGAAGGACATAAGCTCAGATGTGGACATTGAGGCCGCAGAGTCTAAACGGTTTCTGATTGAGGAATGTGGGGAAGAGAAGGTGATTCGAGTGGATAAGGAGGTGATATCTCAGTCTTGGGAGTCGTTGCGGTGATTAAGGAGTGACAGTTCCTCAGGTTAGATTGTGGCTGTATGAATGCTGCAAATGATCATCGAAGATGTAATGGTCTGTTATAGGGCCGATACATGGGTTTTCCCTGCTAAATTATCTTGAACCTAACGTAATTTCTCTCTGGTCGTTCTATGATAATTGAGGAGAATACATTTTAGGATTAAAATAATAGGCATAACCTAGTAAGTACTGTAATGTTTGTTACTGCCCGTATCATAACAGTAACGCTGGTGGCCGTTATGGAATATCATGCTATTTTGGGAAATATCAGGAGTAAACAAGCACTTTTTTTTTTTTTTTTTTCCATTATTTTGTTGTAATCCATCAAACCATGTTTAGACTTATTATGTTCAATTAGCGCCAATTTGGTTGACTTTCAACAGGTCAAGCTGACACTGCCCAACAAATAGAATTCTTACAAAAGAATCGCCTGCTAGTGCACACTATCCTTTTATCACGAAAATCTGGTCTGATTTTTTTTTTTTCGTCCTTTAGAATCAGTTGGTGCTTGGCTGGTACGGTGGACAATCTCCTATCAGCTTGGCATGGGGTCAGCCTAGGAAAAAAAAGGACGCGGCTTTGGAGAATGGCGATTCTTGCAATCTGGTGGTCTGTGTGGTTAGAAAGAGTTGTTAGAAAGAAACGGGAGATGCTTTAGGAATATCTCCAACTCTGTCGAGACAATAGCATCCAAGGCTAAAGGTCTTCTAATAGAATGGGCTGTCAATGTAATTTTGTTGAATGATTATGACCTTTGCTTTTTAGGAGCATAGCAGAGTTTGCTTGTTAGGAGCATAGCAGTGTTTGCTTTCTCAGCAGACCCTCTTTGCTTCTTTGTTTCTGTTTCTGTTTCTGTTTCTGTTTTTTTTTTTTTTTCCTGCCTTAATAAATCATCGTTGCCTTTCAAAAAAAAAAAAAGAATCGCCTGTTACACCATTAAATACATGTCCAAAGCCAGAAAAAGAATACTTATTAGGATGCTCATTTTTTATTTATTTTTTATTTTTTTTATTTTTAGAATTTTCCCAATAACTTTTCATTTTTCGCCCCAAAGAAAACATTACAGGGCTGTATGTTATCGGCCTGCCCGATAAGCCAGCCGTTACCGTTACGTAATACCTTGGTTCCAATCCTTTTTTTTCCTGCTCTTTCTATCTTCATTGTTGTTGTTGTTGTTTTTTTTTTTTTTCTTATTCTTTTTCTTCTTTTTGCTTAACTGATCTTAACGGAAACTACGTGGAACAATATAATTGCTGATATCCCATGAGTTTTTATTTGCTTCTGATGGAAGTGTGTAAGTTATTCTGCATCGTGATCTTTATATTGGTCGCCTGTCCTTTTCAGAATTTTAATTTATTATTATTATTATTATTTTTTATTTTTTATTTTTTAATTTCATGGGGCAATGATAATGGTCAACCTGTGATGTTTTGACACATGGATCTCTTTGAGATTGTTGCTTTTCTTGTTTAATTAGTTGGTATGCTGTGGTCTTTTTGAGGCCTCATCTTCGAAGTTTCTTAATTTCGTGCTTATTTACTTGCAGATCATCAAAGATTGGAACTCTGAGCTGCAGGAGCGCACTGGGAAGTTCCGAAAGCAGGCTGTGGCCATAGCTGAGTGGGATAGGAGGATCTTGCAGAATAGGGATGTTCTCCTTAGGCTCGAGGTAATTCATTCATACGAAGGATGAGTACATGGTAAATGTGTAAGCAATTTTACTGTGAGAGTATGATTAACTAACTAATGCAATTTTTCATGTTGATTTCTTTAAAGTTTTTGCTGGCACATTTTGATCTTATGATATTTTCTTGTCATCTGGTTTACACCTTACAGCTTGTATATAGATCAAACTTATGACTGTTTATTTTGAATAAGTCAATCATGAACGGAAGATGGTGGACATGCTTCTCTTTATCCTGTTTGTTGGATGGTGCAATTGTAGAAAATGGAAGATTTTGTGGGATTATGATATAATTCATTGTTTATGCAGTGCATGTACCTCGTTAGTAAATTCATTGACTAGCCAGCATGCTTGGTTTCTATGCTTTTGATGCTTACTCTTTATGACATATCGACAATACATTTTCTCTTGCTGTTTGTTTGATTCTTTGTTGTTCCTCATACAGATCATCAATATTTTAGTGAACAAACAGGTGAAGTTGGGCAGGTCCCAAAGTGGGTGCTGCAGGAATTGTAGCTCATAAAATCTTTTATAGGAGATGCTTCTGACACTTGGGAAGCATGCTTGTTTTCTGACTCGTGAACATCCTTGTGCTTTCAAGTCCCTACAACAGTGGCCCATGACTTCAACCTTTGAGATCCGTTGTGCTCGTAATTCTGATATTTTTAAAAATCTACATAATTAATTAATAGGCTAACTTTCCAAGATACCACTATGCCTGACACTTCAAGAAATGCTATTACTTTTTATGTATCAATATTATCATTTAAAACATTTTTAATGTATTTGCTAGGATGCTTATAGATATTGTGCTTGTAGGTATTTTGTCATTTTTAGGATATTTTCTTTTCCTTCCACTGGTCTTAATTTCAATTGGCAACAAGAAGTGTGATGCATGCTTGCATTTAGTATAACCAGATACTGTATGTGCTCAGGCACCACCGGCAACATAATGAGATACGGATACTCCTACAGGTACTAATAGTATAGATGTAGTATGTGTTTTACTTAGGCCTGGTGTGAAATATATAAAACAAGCCCTATAGAAAAGTCCTACTTGAAAATTGTGCAAAAATTAACAGTTCTAATTCAACATGCTATCTTAGCAAATAGGATGTCCGTATCTGTACCTGAATCCTTGATTTTCGGAAGCCCCTGTTCCTGTACATGACCATATTGAGAGCTGTATCCATGCATCATTAACTTACACAACATCCTGGTGGTAGATGGTGTGAAAGATGGCCCGTTGGACAATCCCAACTGCTAGATTTGAGCATTGAGTATACATCCATGGTGTCCCACTTGATGATTGGACTGTATATTTACATATGCTGTATTTTCACATGTACACCAAATAGGGTGTGGGAGTACATTTAGAAGGGCTTACAGCAAATCTGATTGTTATTTCTGTTTATCTACCTATCATCACATGGTATGATGTCTGTTCTCATGCACCCAAAACCTAAATGGAAAGAAATGCCACATTAGGTTTATTTAGGCTTGAACTTAAATCTTACTGGCTACTTTCTATTGGGAGTGGCGTTGCATTGTGATTTGATAGGAACACTTGCATATGGCTTGATTTGATGTTTTACACTGTTTCTTTTGCTCATGGAATCTTAATGGGGGGAAACTTCTGTTTTAGTGGATGATGATAACAAGTAATGAACTAATGATTTGCAAAATGTTTGATTGTGAAACAATTCTAATACTTGATTATTTGGGATATTCCTTTCATTTAGTCCCGATCTCTGATTTTAATGGCAAATATTGTACAGAGCGAGGTGGCTAAAGTGGTTGAGACACAGACTAACTTGGAGCGACAGTTGGAGTTAATTGAAACTCATCAACAAGAGGTTAGCAACTTATCTTGAAGATGCTGATCTCACTATATTTCTTAGATTCTGTTCCCTCAGTAGTAATCTGATGCAAGGTTTGTGTCGAATTCTCCACGCAAGATGTTTAAATTCAGTGTATTGATTGCATACTTTGCAACACCTAGGCGCTCCTTGAGATTAAAATATTCATCTGCTTGGATTTGAAACATGGAGGTGTTGGTTAATTTCAAACTTAAATCCATTTCAGCGTTTTCGTGACTGTGTTGTAGGTCCTCTCATTTTCTTTCTAGTGAATTGTATTCTTTCATGTTGTTACTTAGGTTGATAAGGCATTGCAAAGTGCGGAAGAAGAAGCTGAGCGTATTTACAAGGATGAACGTCGATTGCTTCTTGAAGACGAGGCTGCAGCAACGAGAGATTCAATGTATCCCTCTACCCAATTCATTTAATGTTGCATTACATTTTTTTTAAAACTATGTTATTGTTTCTAGCATTTCATCCTTTACCTTGTTTCTCCTTTATGGCAATCAAGAAAATGGCACTGCATGCATGCACATTGTGGTTATTTGTGTGGCTTTTGGGCTTCATTTGTATGCTACACCATTATTTGGGAAAGCAAATGGCATAGCAGATGAAAACATCATTGAGTTATTTTTTGACATCATCAGAATGTTGCATGCTATGGGAGATGATGAAAAAATGGTAGCAATTGCTGTCCACTGGGTGCAATAAAGACACGGAAGGGGGTTTCTTGCACCCATTTGATGCCTCCACCAATGGCTAAAACACCATCTGGCCTTGCATCCAACTGGGCCTTACTCATGTCGAATATTGGGATTTGTGTGAGATAGTTTGTTACTTCTATTATTCGTAATTGTAATAGTCATGTAAATAGCACACACAAATGTCAATTGCTTATTGACTGATGCAGGACAGTTAACCACTTGCTCTAAGAGCTCATACTATTAGAGCATGGCGAATTAATCCCTTTATCTCGTAGCCCAGGCCCCACATCTCATGGGTTAGGACCTCGGTTGAACCCCTCTCGTGGGCCCCAAATAACATGGGCCGCCCACCCCGAGTGTGTCCCTGCATCCCACGGGCTACCTCACTTGAGCTCGGTGTGAAATGCGCATTAATCACCCTTGGTGAGGAGTCTTGAACACGAGACTTCCCCCGTGGGCCCTAAATCACATGGGTCACCCACCCCGAGTGTATCCCCACATCCCACGGGCTACCCCACTTGAGCCCGGTGTGAAAATGTCCCTGCGTTAATCACTCTCGGTGAGGAGTCTCAAACACGAGACCTCCCACTTTGATACCAATTTGATGCAGGACAATTAACCACTTGCTCTAAAAGCTTGAACTGTTAGAGCGTGGCGAATTAATCCCTTTATCTCATAAGCCTAGGCCCACATCTCATAGGTTAGGACCTCGGTCGAACCCCCCTCCTGGGCCCCAAATCACATGGGCCGCCCACCCCGAGTGTGTCCCCGCATCCCACGGGCTACCCCACTTGAGCCCAGTGTGAAATGCACATTAATCACCCCCGGTGAGGAGTCTCGAACACGAGACTTTCCCCGTGGGCCACAAATCACATGGGTTACCCACTCTGAGTGTGTCCCTGCATTATTGACCTTTTTTTTTTGGCTTATTGAACTTGTATTCATTCTAAGAATTATAATGAGAAGTTGGGTTTGTTATACTTTTCAGAAAGGATGGGCTTGTTATAGATGGGAGAAGTCAATGGTTCCACAATGATATTATTACCCTTTCATATTTATGTTGTGGACAATAATGGCCCTTGTGCCCGAGCTAATATATAGGAGAATAGCTCACATGATGCAACTGGTGGATGGAAGCTTCGTGCAACTAGCTGTGTTGCGCTCACCATCGGGTGAATGACTTCCAATTCGTCCATCAGGGATGCCACCATGAAAATGGTACTCCCATGAGGATCAAATCATTAGGTGGGCCACACCATAGAAAACAATGGACGACCATCTAAAAACCTTCAAATTCACGTGGAGGCCCACCTGATGGTTGAATTAGTCGTATCTTTGGGGCATCCGATTTTCATGCTGGGGTGACCCTTTAGACAGGTTGGATACCATTCATATATCATGGTGGGTCCCACACGCATCTAGTCGATGAATTTCTTATCTACAACTAGTTCAAGTAATGCGGGGGCATTTTCACATCAGGCTCGAGTGGGGTGGCCTGTGGGATGCAGGGGCACACTCGAGGTGGGTGGCCCGCATAACCCATGGATTTGGGGCCTGTGGAGGCGGGTGACTCATGTGAGGCGGAGCCCATGGATTTTGGAGGCCACGAGGAGGCGGAACCTATAGATTTGGGGCCCATGAGGAGGGTTCACCTGAGGACCTAACCCATGGATTTAGGGTCTGGGCTATGAGATAAAGGGATTAATTTACTATTCTCTAACAGTTAGAGCTTTTAGAGCAAGTGGTTAATTGTCCTGCATTATCAAGCCCTTAAAATGGACAATCCAAAGGCAAGGACATCCTAGCGCAAAAACATAGCTCAATCCTCCTCTTCCAAAACTCCAAAGATCTTAAAAGACCAAAGCCCCTATATTGCTGGACTTTTCCTTCATATTACCTTTCTTGACTTGACCCTGAAGAAAAGGATATTCTTGTTTCTTCTCTTGCCTCAAAATTTTTTTCTCCGAACTCCCATATTCGATTTCCAAATCCCATCGTTTCCCATCTCGTTTACGAAAAAATTCTTATTGAAACCAAGGGCATCGAAAATTAAACCATCAATACAGAAGAACTGAACCTCATTCTTCTCTTGCCTTTTCTAGACTGAAAATCCTTAAGGTCCTCTCTTCTTCGTAATGTAATGCTCATTGGTCAACCTTAAAAGAGGTAGATGGCATTAAATGATCCATTAAATTCTCCTATTGGGACTAGATGACAGCATGAGATTCTGTTATACTTATTCAAAACTCTTCCTACAAACATTCGTGGTTCCTTCGTTTTCGACCGCAAGATCCTGAGAAAATATCTGCTTGATTTTATGAGCAATGGTGACCCTTTAGACAGGTTGGATACCATTCATATATCATGGTGGGTCCCACGTGCATCTAGTCGATGAATTTCTGATCTACAACTAGTTCAAGCCCTTAAAATGGACAATCCAAAGTCAAGGACATCCTAGGGCAAAAACATAGCTCAATACTCCTCGTCCAAAACTCCAAAGATCTTAAAAGACCAGAGCCCTTATAGTGCCGGGACTTCTCCTTCATATTACCTTTCTTGACCCTGAAGGAAAGGATATTCATGTTTCTTCTCTTGCCTCAAATTTTTTTCTCCAAACTCCCATATTCCATTTCCAAATCCAATTGTTTCTCAACCCGTTTATGAAAAAATTCTTATTGAAATCAAGGGCATCGAAAATTAAATCATCAACACAGAAGAACTGAACCTCATTCTCCTCTAGCCTTTTCGAGACTGAAAATCCTTATGGTCCTCTCCTCTTTGGAATGTAATGCTCCTTGGTCAACATTGGTCAACCTTAAAATAGGTAGATGGCATTAAATGATCCGTTAAATTCTCCTACTGGGACTACACGACAGCATGAGATTCTGTTCTACTAATTCAAAACTCTTCCTGCAAACATTCGTGATTCCTTTGTTTTCATCCGCAAGATCCTGCGAAAATATCCACTTGATTTTATGAGCAATAGTGGAACATTTTTGAAGCCATATTTTCCATCCTGCCATACGAAATGCATGAATTATATGAAAATTTCCAGTCCTCTTGTCCTTGATATAACCATTCAAGATTTATATTGATGCACTTTTTTTTATCAATGGTTATCCCTGGATACTCAGATGAGAATATGAAAATGACTTATTTCACTTCCCTCCAGTTATTGGGAGACTGTTCTACCTCTCAAGTGGTGGGACAAATTTGACCACACCCAAACAATTTCTCCTTTTAAAAGAGAGGGAACTCACGAAGCTAGCCCTTTTATGGGTAAATTTTCTATTCCCGAAAATTGGCAATCAGCTAATCTCACCATATTGATTGGCACAACCCACCATTTTGCAACTAAAAAAAGAAAAGAAAAGAAGAAAAGTTGCAGGTGAGAAAGAATGACAAATGTGCAACATGCACTACACGAGACAGAATAGTCATTATCACTAAGACACTAACACTTCCTCAAGTTGGAGAATGAATTATATACACCGCCGATAGCTTCCTAAGGCTTTTCTTGTTTGCAATTTCAGGTATGAGCAGGCGGAGTTCATTGAGAGGGAGATGGAACAGATGGCAGAACAGATTAAGTCAATTATAGAGACCTTGAATGGGAATCAGGTATGACACCACATGAATACCAGTTTGGCTTTGTCAATAGCAGATGCTCATCGTTTTAGCTTGGTGTAGGGTGGTGACCTTGAAATGATTGATGGCATGACTCCTATTGATGTTGTCGTCCGGATTCTAAACAATCAACTCAGTTCACTGATGTGGATTGATGAAAAGGTCAGTGTGTCTTCTATTCATTCTAGTTTCTTTCTCGGATTATCTCCTTTCCGTAGTTCCGTTGGTGACAAAAATGTATTTGGTGAGCTGTCCTTTGCATATTTTACATCTCTTACCCTTTTTATTGGTATTTTTCTGGGCGTGCAATTGATGTCACATAGGCAATCATGAGATTAAACCTATGAGGTTTGCTAGCCCCATATGCACTGTACAATATACAGACATTTCATGCCAATCTGGCATGTTTGGAACATCTGGCTTGTGCATAAGGTGGAGCACATTATGGATATTATCTGATGCAGAATAAGGCAGTTCAACTTGTCATCTGTCTGGCCAGATGCACCTTGGTTTCGGACAGTTTGGCTAGTTTTTTATGCAGTCCATTGTTTTTGGGGCAGCCAGCAATTGACCAGCCTGAGTTTTGCACAGACCGTCTTCACCGTGTGGCTTCATGGAAGGATCAGAGGTCCCGGATGTGCAGATGTCATTTGTGCTGTGTGTAAACCTTTCTGGGGCAAGAAAACCTCTTTACTGATATTGGATAAGTATAGGGTCCTGATGTGTCGAGACTTGAGCGGTGCCCTGATTCGCCAATATGTACAAGCCAGGCTTATGGCCTGTTGATTGGATTCTCTGATGTATCAAGATGGGGTTAGCACCCCCTCTATAATGTAACCACAGTAAAGTCACGGATGCCTGTTTTCTAGAAGTTGCTCACCTAGGGCTTATCAAAACTTACCACCGATGGCAAATGAAAGTCCTCCACTCAAACATGTACTCACCACCTTGTATCATTAAAAAAATAGAAAAAGAATCACTTTGTATACCTTCAAATGCATAGAAACAAATGCAAATAGATGCTGTCCATTTTTGTTTATGAAGCTTCCGTTTATAGTGATTTTAATAACTGTGCTAGTTTTTTAACCATGGACTTCTTTTTTTTTTTTTTGGGGGGGGTTTGGTCATTCTCATTAGTTTTTTGAATCTTCAGCTATAAGAAAAGAAAAAGAAAAAACAGAGGAAAATGTTGAATGTGCCAATGCAACTGCTATTTAAAATTTAAACTTTGTGGTAAACAGGCTTTGCTATTTTTCTTTGATCTAACCTTGCAATATCTATACCATCAAATTCCTCTCCCATATAAATGCCCCTAACCACTTGGTGTCCGTCCTTCAGGCTAGTGAATTCTCTTCCCGTATTCAGAAACTGGCCAACCGTGGTGCTGCTGCTGATCGAGATTTGATGAGTTCAAGATTTTGGATGAGTTGATTTTTGGGTTTGTAAGAAATGGTGAGCTTTTTATTTTGTTTTGTTTTGTTTCCTGAAATAGAAATAGTGGCTAGGGCGCTAGCACATGCAATGTCTGGTTAGCAGCAGATTCGGAAACAATCTCCTTTATCCTCCTTGACAACTGGCCAGAAATCATGTTTCAAGGCAGATGCTAACCACTGTGACTGTAATTTCAAGGGCAACACTCACCTGTTGAATAGAAAAATGAGTTTACATAAAAGAAGGTCGCTGAGATTATCCACATATTTGAAAGTGGGGTTATTATCGTATGGCAGCCATGGCTGGCAACTAGTTGGTGTACAGGTCCGGTTGTGAATTGGCTTTCAAGGGCAAAGTGACTGGACGCCATGTATGTAGCTTCCTTGTTCGGCCTTAATTAACTCAGCATGTCATTGTTCACCGGCAGGAATAGGATTGATGTTACCTTTCACTGTTAGACCTTCAGCTTACTCAACTTTTGTCTGAAAATGATGCACCGGTATGCTGCTGCGCATGTTGGGTTATTTCTTATTATGGAATCTACCATCAGATAAAAGAAGAATTCTAGGATCGTTCATGGCTATGCATAGGAGCATAGGATGCTTGGGAATTCAGTTTTTGACAAGTGGGATCATGCTTTAATGATCTAGACCATTGATCTATTGCATCCCACCATGTTTGAACCAAGCCCTAGAAGTCTCCAAATAGGAAGATCCTAGCTACCCTACCCATTGTGGACCCTTTTCTTCAGTGGGCCATGTCTATGCCGAATCTGGATCCTTGGTGAATTCTTTGAAATTTGCAAACCCCACTTGAAATGTTTAGAATCTTGGAGTAGGCTGTATTTTTTCTTTGACCGTCTATTGGCAGGCAACTGTTTGGAATCTTCCTGTTACAAACTTCTTCCTGGGACAACCCTCAAAACTGCCGGTCCCACCAAAGATGGCCCACGTGTACCTGCTAGTCGCTATATTTTGAATGCTGACTAAAATAATCTGAAGACAGTTCAAGTTTCATGGAAACTTAGTGGAAAGGGCACATGTTTTGTTTTTTACACGTACTCGATGTATCACCGTGTCAAAGTAGAATAGAATATCACGAGATATTTTCAAAGCCCCGGGCCAACCTTCACAAGCATTGCAGTCTCCTGTGCCAGCCTGGCTTGTATAACGTTATCTGGCGCATCATCAGGTGGGCCCACCATGTCATTGATACGGCCTAGGTTAAAAGTTGCTTAAGAAAGCGGTTGGTAGTGTTGATTTTTTTAAAGAAAAAAGTCCTATATGATCCATTAGTAGTCTCTGTTTTTTATTTTTTTAAAAGCTACAAACAGAATTTAATGTACGACTTATAATGACGTTTTAACCTCATTGTATGTTATGGCGCAAAGAAAACCAAAATTTCTTGCTAGCAGTCTGTGCTTGTGTGGATGGTTTCAGCACTGCCCATTACACGTGGAACACTTAGGAATGCAAGCCGTTCATCGGTAGGGTCCCTCTGTATAGATGCTTCATCTCAAAATGGCAGTTAAACATATTCACCTAAGTCAATCTGATCTATCCAAATCATAGCCCTCATTTCAGGGGGAGCATTGACAGAATTTCACTTCTCTTTATAGGGGGCATAAGTGGGCCGTGTTGACCACGGGCTTTTGGGCCTAACCCGCCTGGGGAAACATTAGCTCCAACATGGGTTTTTGCAGAGAGATTTTATGAAAACATCAGCCCTGAAATGAGTCATAGCAGAGAGATTTCAGGGTTTTACAGAGAATGGAAAGAGAAGAAGAGGTGAAGACCAAAAAAAGAGGGGTTTGAGTCAGAGACAGGAATGCCTCCAATTCTGCTGTGGCCCAAGAAAGCAATGGTGAATTTCGGCTTCTCCAAACACTCCCACAACCACCATGCTCTCTTCTATGCTGCAAATCGATGGCCCACATCACGCTTTTCAATCTACAAGTTGGGGCAAGGGGAAAGAGCTTGGGCTGGGGCCCAGGCCTTGTTTAAACATTCTGGCCGTTATCCGCTGGGCATTTGTTGAAAACAGCAGGCCGTGCTTGGATAAAGCGGACCTGACTCTAACTGGACCCCTACTCTTTGATAACACGTTCATATATTCAACAATACGGATGTTTCTGCGACTTGAATTCTTTGCTTTCATAGGTAGACGTCTGATCCGTGATTGAGATTAAGGAAATGAAATTCGTGAACTCGTCAAAATTTATATATTTGGAAAGGATTTATACTGTAAAATCACACTATATAAACCTATCTATTTGGGGAGCAGAATATTTTGCAATTGTAAAGCATTTGTTGAGAAAGGAATTTACTTCTTTTGCTATCCCTCACTCCAAACCGTTCTTAAAGAAGATTAGACAAGATCAGCAAAATCTGACACAAGAAAATTATGGGGCCGACAATTATAAAAGAACAATCAGACTGATTTGATTCCTTAAATTCCCAATAGGTGGACGTCTTATGCGATGTCTTATTCAATGAGCATATGCCCATTAAACTGCAGAATCCACTAACTTGGAAGGTTTTAGTTTGGACTACATATTTTCCAGGATGCAGCTTTTGAGTGCACATGCATCTGCCCTCACACTATTGTCGAAAGTATCAGAACTCCCAAAAAAGAAAAGTCATATGAAAAGCAGAAGAGTGAGAAATATGAGGAATCTTCAAGTTGAAACATACACTCTCTATCATTTAATAACTACACCAAAGGTCTATGATTATATTAAAAAAAAAAAAATGAAAACGAGGAAAGGACAGTTTGGGGCTACAGTCACGTGACAGATAGGTGGAACCACGTGCAGGCCATGTGGAGAGAACCATCTCTGAGAATCCAGTCAAAAGTAGTTCTTCAAAGTTACACGTTGGACCCCATTGGAAGAGTACCATGTGGCCCTACAATGCCAACCACCTACCCTCCCTATTTTCTAAGACTTGGAAACATGATCGAAATGCTATAATAATAACAAACGCTTGCACTGAAAAAAGAAAAGGAAAATGAAAATCACCACATATAACCACCACAATGCTTTAATGGCAAAAGGAATCATCACCGTACGATCTTCACTAGCCCATCAAGTGGGGGCAATGCCTATTGTATATAATACAAGGGGTGAGAAAGAGATGGGCATTTGATTTGTGTATGGTTGGGTTATTTAACTCAGTTCAACTCGGTTGGATAGATACTGAGTTAGTGATGTTGAGTTGGTGGGGTTGTTGGAGGCTTGCATTGATAGCACTTGGCGAAGAGTCCGAAGGTGTCTACTTGCCTGACGAAGTTGGTCATGCTGGCCCACCCGCCAAACCCAAATCCAACAATCAATACCCAAACAACCACGAATGCATTCACAACGTACATTGCCGTCCAGCTTGGCAGGAAGAAAGGAGGTTTCTCCGCCGCATTCTGCAATACATGAATAAAACATGTGTTACAATCAAGGTGTTCTTCCATGACGGCCGTCATGGCTCCTTAAAAAAGAAAATTAAAATAAAATTACTTACAGTTACAGCTCGTTTTGTCTATTATTGTCCCGTAACAAACAAGGACTATAATCATTAACATTACGTAACGTAACTGATCTGGGATACCATGGTTACAACTTAGAGAGCCTAAAAACTCGGTGAGTCAACTCAGCTCAATAGTCACCCAATCTGAGTTAATGAAGAAAGCAACCAACCACCCAACCGAGTTTGGAAATCATCTAAGACTACGCCGAGTAGGGAGTTCTCAGACCTTTTCTTTCCAGGTATTACTGTCTACGACTATTTAAAGCGTGTAACAAACTGAAAGAAACGTCCCAACGTCTGGAAATATTTCCAATCCTCGACTTTAATGAAGTGTGCCCCACACACCTTCCTTTTGTGTCACGTGCATGTCACGTGGCTTTGGCATAGGACCACTGATTGTGACATACACTTGGCAAAAGATAATTAGCACAGAAAGATGAGAGGAAATGTTTTTGGGCCTAACATGGAAGTCACAGTCGAAATAAATGGGCCGGACGAAAAATATCTTTACACAATCCATAACGGGTTCCTGTAAGGACAGGAATACACTGCACAGATCTCGTGAAAAGATCATATGATCCCATGTGCGTGTTGTGCTGCCCAAGATTTGGGCTGTCCATCATATGAGTGTAGATGCTCTTGACCAAAAATTCAGGTGGGTCTACTCATCACAAGGGCCATTATGTGAGAGAGAAATAGATGGATTGAAGCCGTCCAGTTGTTCCAAACCATAGGCGTTGATGAGCGCGCTGGCCTCATTTTTTTGGTCAAGGCATTTACACAGTGGGGCCGACCTGATGGTTGCTTTGGATCTTGCACCGGCACATGGCAGTATGTAGGTTTTCATACCTTCCAAACTGTGGGCCCCTTTCAAGATAAAGGATATCCTGAAATTCGTACTGGTTAGCCAATATTCAACATTTAACTTTGGCCGTTAACTACTACAGGCCTTTTTATTTCCGACCATCCATATGGTGGACCCATAATGGAGATGGATGCAACCTCGAGATCAAATAGCTAGGATCATCTTCACATGGCGGCACGATCGCGATGGGAGCTACATCTTCTACAATACCTGTTTTATGCTGGGCGTAAAAGAACCAAGCTATAGGGCCCACCATGTTATATATGTAAATCTACTCCGTCGATAAGGTGAGGACCGTTATTTGAACCGTACATACAAATTATCAGCCTGATTGAATACTTCAGTGGGATACACCGATAGAATAATGTATCATTGCTCCTAAAATCTCTAAAAGCTGATGCGGTGTTGCCCGTCTGAGTTTCAGATCATGCTGATTTTGTATCTTCACTTATCCTGATGTGTTCCACCTGATTAACGGGTTTGATGAAGGTACACACCATGGTGGTGCCACACACAAACCTATATTCGGCATTCGACCCATTGTTCCCTGTGGCGCGGCCCTGTATTTTTTTTGCTCCGGAGCCTAGAATACAGGATGGAACCCTCCTGGACGGAGTGGATTTTACACGTCCAACATGGTGGGCCCCACAGATCTTGGATGTTTTGAGCGAGGATTCTAGTCCGATCACAAGGTTTCAAATATCCAAAAGACGATTCGACAGTACGTGATGGGGTAGAGATACGGAGTAGGCGAAAAGCGATTTTCGTACAAAACGAATTTAAAGCTTTTTTTTTTCCCACGGATCGGTTCCTTGAGGGCAGTAGTACAACGATAGGTGTCTTAGAGCTCCCAGAAATTGCATTTCCAGCTCAAAATTCAAGATCGTTTTATACTTGCAAGCCTCGATCCCAAAAGCTGATGGAGATTGAGCCCATAGAGTACGAAAGGCCGCGAGTTTCCTCCCCGGCAACATGGAGTTCCATGTGACCCAAAGCTCTGTGGAGACACTGCAATGTCCATGTGGAATCCACTCCATCCATCAATTTCGTCAGTTCATATGTTAAGATGAGAACTCAGCTACGAGTTTGATAGTAGTCTCAAGTGGGCCACACAATAGGAAAAAGTGGGGATGGAAATGCCCACCACTGAAACCTTCCCAGGGCTAACGGTGAGCATTCAGTCCCCACTTTTTCTTGTGATTTGGACCACATGAGTCTTGGATCTAACTCATGTTTGGGCTGTTGTCCTAACAAGATCTGAAGAAACTGAAGGACCGAGTGGTTTTCTCACGAATATCAGAGTAGGCGGCACCAATCTTTGGGTTACAGGAATTGGCGTCCATTCAAGTCCGGACACTCCTAAGACAAAAGCACAAAGGACCGAAATACCCTTTCTTTCATGAAAGTTAAAAAAGTTGAAAATGATGCCATTTGAAAGCGCATTTTAGTCATTATGGTGCTAGAAAATTTTAGTGGTGCCTGCCACGATTTCCAGTCCAAAGAGAGAAAAAGTTTAAAATGATGACATTTGAAACGCAAGCGCTTTGAATGGAGCATAGCCCAAATTTACACTGAAAAGATTATCCTAACCATCTGATTTTGCCCGCTCAACTTGGAAAGCTGACCATTACAAGGTCACCACCAATAGGGTCCTTCAATCGATGTTGGTTTCAGGCTATGATACAATACTCAATGGGCCCACGATTCTAACGGTCGGGATTAACGTGTATGTATGATACATGTGCCGTGGATGGGTTCCGCGAGTTCAGTCAATGGGCACAATTTAGTAGCTGACTCCTTCCTGTTTTCGGAGACATGGTATGGACCGCGCATTTATCGACTCCAGATTGTCATTGTCAGAATCCTGTAGTTTCTAGCTGGGAAAGTTGTTTTAAGACTAGGTCACTGTACTCAAAACTCGGCCGAGTCAACTCAACTCGATGAGATTTTGAAGCTGAGTCACAGGGAAACCTGCTCGTCGGTGGACTCAAATCTTGAATCAACAAGTCGACTCGGCCAGAATTTGAGTCACTAGAGTGAGAGCCATGACAATCTATGGAAAATGTAAAAAATAGGGATATTTTGGTATTTTCATCCCAGAAAGGAGCAGAGGCAGGAGAGGTTGGGCGTTACCTGTCGAGCAGAGGCCTTCCTGTACGTAAGCATATGGGCCAGTGAAGGAATAATGTAGACGGTGAAGCTAACGAGAAGCGCACCCACAGCGGAGTTGATGGGTCCGAAGAAGGGGAAGATGATGGCCAGGAACCATATCGGTATGACCACGGGCAGCCGGGCAACTGCCCGCAGGCAGATGCTCTTCGTGTCATGCATTCCAATCACCTTCTCCCACACGAAATACAACGGCGTGCATGCGAACCCGAACGTAATGAACTGCACGTAACGGTCACAGAGTGAAAAAAGAAAAAGAAAGAGAAAAAAAAACACACAAGAAGCAGAGGATAAAATACGTCATTTTTCTTGTGAATTTGAGAAAGATAAAAAAGAAGTTTGGTGTCGGGAAGAGAGTGACGCTCCATGTGCATACACATTCAAATAATACAAATTACATAAATGCACCTCAGGTTAAGCTGTCGAAATGGTGGGCCCGGCTACCGCGTATACATCCATTATGACCCAAAGGTCATATTGAACTTATGCTGCTAACGGGCCGCTCAGTAGACATCTAGTGGGCGGCCCAATAGGAACCGGTCAATGGTCTAACTTCAAAATAAATTTGACCGTTAAACAAAGGTCATGATCATCTAATCAATCTGATTTGGGGCCTATTCCCCATCTCCCGTGGGTCCCAAACACCCATTGTAAAACCATACAAGTAGCATGGAAGTAGCTTAGTCCAAAAGTTCAAATGATAGGCCCCACCGCTAGCGGACCAATATCATTTACTTTTACACAGACGCAATAAAACACCCTCGCTCTTTATGGCCCATATGTTGTAGATCTAACATCCACCCAGTCCATAAGGTCCCATCGTTGATTCCAGGACCTGGAACAAAAAAACATCCAGATACATAACTCAAGTGGGCCATATCATAGGGAACAATGTAAATGGGACACCAAACCATAGGTTCGAGTGTGGGGTCACCATAGCGTGTATCTTTGAGAAAACCCGTTAATTCTCTATCACCTGATGGACGGAGTGGATGTTATTGGCCATCTCTAGTAGTGTGCTTTTATTGGTCATGTACTTGTTGAATTTGAACCCTGGGCTATTTACCTTTCATGGAAACAAATAGATGGCTCTGATTATTTAGGAGAAGTGATCACCTACAGGCCAGCGGTAAAGGGGTAAATTTTTTTTTTTGTTGGCTGAATAGGCGCTGAAGCTGTACAGGCGTCTGTAGGTGATCAGTTCTCTCTTTTTCGTTCAGTGACAGATTTGTACACCCCATCCCAAGTTGGGCCCACCGTTTGGACAGTTTGAAATGAGGTTCAAGTATGCCGCTTTGACGGTGGACAGTATCACTGTAGTATTATTGAGACGGACCTGGTGGATAAGCATAAGGATAACGGCGGCATCACGCCATCCGTTCTTGGGAAGGAGAGAGAAGGCGTTGGAGTGGTTGAGGAGCTGGTCACCGAAGGCCCAGTAGACGGCAGAGGCTGACGGCAATGTTAGGGTGAAGACATACAGTGTCGCCAGCAGGTATATGTACTTGAACTTCTGGGGTTTCCACATCGCATGCATTATCTCCCTGCAACAGATAATACACAACCGCACATCATATCATTTTCGCATGCTCCCCTCTTTTCAGTTCTTGAATGGATTTGGCCCTTTTCACCTTTTACTTACTTGTAATGAGATGGATGGGTGCAATGGCTACCGAGCTAAAGTAGCCATCCGAATTCTCTACCTTACACCATGTTGTTGATCTGGGCCGTTCATCAGTTGGCCCCCACTTAATTGTGGAACCCAACGGATGAATGGCCAGGATTTCACACAAAAGCCGCTAGGGACTAGGTAGAGCAAAGATGTGGAAGTCAACAAGAGTTGATACACTTCTCATTAAGACGATACTACCCTTAAATAAGTTTTTAAAAGGTTAGAAGAATTTACGGGGAAAGAAAATAGTTAAAGATGGCCGCGAGTTGGGGAATATTACAGTCACTAAGTTGGGCCGCGTCTATAGATGATCTGAACCGTTGATATATACCTTGGACATAAAATTAAAAAAGAATCAACGGTTTACATTCATGTCCACCGTTCACAGGTTTTGTATGGTCCACCCTACATCCTGAAGTGGGTCTTACACTGATCCACGGGCCAGCTTCGGACTTGGGATTCACTACGGTGGTCCGAGGAGTAGCTGTCATTTACCCAATGGGAAATGTGCAACCGCGGACAGTTATTATTGTTGTTTCGGGAGGCAGTGACCGAAATACGTGCCGACAGAACGGCCACCTCAGGATTCGCAGACCAACACAGCTGAAGTGCTAAAACCGAAGAGCGCACTAGCTAAGGCTTCGTTTGGTAAAGTCAACACTCATGACTCAACAGACTTGTCCCGGAGAACCTTGACTCGGACGAGTTTAGTCAGTAACTCGGGCACATTAAGCATGCAAAAGAGAAGTACTTCGATGCTCTTTTAGAGTTTGATCGATGACACTTAGATTGCATACAACTGGCATATAAGTAATTTAAATCAAACGGTCCAAATTTCCGGTTCCAGAACAAAAAATTACATTTATTGGTTACTTGACAATCGCATTGGTGGACATTTATTGAACATTTAGAATAAAAAATAAAAAAATTTCACCGGTGCACTTTCAGCAAACAATTGTCCATCAATCAAGTGCTAGGATTGTGTGACTGAGTGAATCTAAGTTCCACAATTTTATGAGCTTCATCCAAGGTTTAAGTATTCTCTGGAACTGGTACCATCCATGAACAATATGGCTGTATCATACATATTGGCCCCAAACGGTACAATACAGGCTGATGTGGGATGATACGAAAGACACATGCGCCGGATTTTTAAACTAATTTTCGTCTTGAGATGATGTATAGCACGTCTACAATTTCTAATTCCCTGCATTTCAAGGGTCGTATCTGCCACCTCTTATTACTTAGGAATTCTTTTGCTGAGAAATAGAGAAATCAAACAAATCCAACTGAGTCCAGAACAGTTGAGTCTCGTGTGTATGTTCGTGGTTTGCTTAAATGGTAAGGGCGGTTTAGTCATTATAGGAGAAAGAATCCCTTTTCCTTGTTATCATTTTAACCACCCACATGGGGAGCAAAAGCTGCAGAGCAAAGAAGCGGTGTAAACGAAGTAAAAGGCACAGTATTTTTTGCTCGGATTACTTACACGGTGACAGCGTGTCCGCCGAAAGTGTACAGGATATTGGTGGCGCCTGTGAAATACAACACCAGCTTTGTAGGAGCCGAATGGGAAACGCCTTCTGCCTATTGTACCCCACTCCCGCCCAATCCAATCCAACCACCGCAATGCCAGAAGCAATAGAGAAAAAAGAGACTTTAATCAGCCCAACTGGCGAAATAAAGTGAGAGAGAATGATACTCTTGCAGATTGTGATAGATGATACTCAGGCAGTAATAAATTACCGAGAACATGAATAAGTGTACGTTATTCAAACTAAACCATCCAAATTAGTATCAGTTTAGATGTAGCCTGAACAAAATATCACTCTTATCTGTTTATTTAATAAGTAGATTCCTCGACATTTATTGGACAGTTAACAAAAAGATATCCACGAATCAAGGGTTAGTATTGTTCAGCAATATGATTTCAGCGAGGGTAAAGTGTTTCGAATCAGAGGTTAGGATTGTTGTGTGCCTGCGTATCCAGCGTCATACGCAGCCAAGAGTTTGAATAACTGCCAGTAAAGAGAGAGAAACGGCTGCCCATACCCAGCTTCGGTTACAGTTCAAAAGAAAGTAAATGAAACCGTAGGGGCCACGACTACACGTACCCATCTCTTTGCAGGACATGTGGCAGGCTACGGATTAAATTGGTCCGTCTATTAGTATCCTTTACTGCAGATTGCAAATGGTTCAAAGAAACAAATGGAACGGATGATCCTAGCCATCCGATCACCGGATTTCAAAGACATTCAGTGCTGAAAATAGCATGGAAGTGATAGCTAGGGCCATCCAATAGGTGTGGTTTTTGAGCAATGGGCTATCCAGGTAGGTCCCACTCGATGGACGATCTCGACTGACACGAACCCGGCCAAGTGCACTTTAAAAAGAGGGGATTGCATATTCCTGGCCCATATACCATATGCCCTTTAATCCAGTATGAGCATTGTTAGACGATTGGAACCGTTCATTGCTGGACCACGGTTCAATAGTCACATAGGATGGACGGTTCCGATCATCACAAACCGCAACTCACCCAAAAACCAACTGAAAAAAAAAAGAAAAAAAAGAAGAAGAAGATTCGAACTGCCTATCAAACAAGGAAAGGGGTTATGCTTATTTAAATTATTTTATTATTTACGATTTTTGTAATATACCTGGCCATGTACTAGAGCTGCGATCGTCATATACCAGGCCGTATACGTCGTCATCCCAAGACCTAGAAAAGACCAGATACGGTAGTTGTGGAAAGATGGAATGAAAACCGTAGTCGCGCAGCAAGCTCCAAAGATATATGTCCATGTCCGCTTGTCCAAGCGGTCGTTTATGTAGTATATATTGCTGCTCCCCAAACGCCAAAATTAAAATTTCTTAGAAATAAAATCCTTGAAAGATTAGTATTATTATTATTTATTTATTTTTAGAATTTTAGTCAACATACCTCGCACAAGCAATGAGCTGAATGACAGACCCAAAGAGAAGAAAAGTGCAGTTGAAAGCAAGGCCGACGGCTTTCCAGTAAGGTCCCAAGAGGCCATCCAGCACTTCAAACCACTGCAATCAAAGACCAAGGGCATTTTCGTAAACTAGAACGGAGCTCTGAATACTGAGGGAGTACGGGAGTATTGAGTACCTGAATGACATGGTTCTTGAAGCTAACGTTTTCTTTCTCCTTTCGGGCTCTGTACTCTACGTAGAGTACGCTGATTAAATACGCAGTCCAGCTCCCCATGATTCCGTAGAACAGCTGTAGCAAGATTCCAGAAAGCATTCCCAGCTGAGAAAAGGAGTACGGCAGCGTTAAAAGAACCTGCGCCACCTGCAGAAAACAAAATTCCAGGGAAAAAAAAAAATCAGAAATGGAGAATAAAAACGGAAAATCAATATCTATATCATTATGTTTGATTTTTTGGAAATGAAATAGTACACTTTTTTGTTTTTGTTTTACCTGATTTGAAGCGCAGCTGAACCAGGCGTCGTAAACGGAACCTCCATGCCACAGAAAGCTTTTCACGCTCAGGATCGATGACGCTTCCTTATCTTCCTCCTTTCCATCATGGTCCGTCTCGTTATAGCTCGGGACGATCGCTTCCTCCGCTTGCTTCTGCGGCAACATCCTTCCGTTGTCTGTAACGGCGTTTGCGAGCTCCTCCCGAACGTCAAGATCCGTCCAGATCTGAAACATAAAACGAACAGGAAAACAGAAAAATAAACGAGAAAAATAAAAATCCTGGATTACGAAAGCGAAAACTCGGATCCAAACGCTTCTTAGAGAAGACGGGAAAGCGGAAAAGGGGAGAAACGATTCCAACGTGTCTCGCTCTATCCTACTAAACGGACTGCAGTTTTTCTCGATCTGACGGAGGAATGCTCTTACCGTAGATAGCTGGATTTGAGATTTCTCTCTTTCTTCTTGTCTTTTTGCTGATTTTTAGAGAAGATGAAAAAAAGGCGATGAAAGTTAGCGATCAACGAATGTCAGCAGCATACAGACAGCAAAGCAGCGCTTGAAGAGGCAGAAGAATCCTCCATTCCAAGATCTGAAGGCGCTTTAAATGCCGATATAACTGCAGATCTCAGCCAATCGAATAGGCTGAGAAAGCAGTAAATGCGCTTCCAAGGGTAGCAGCGTTGAAATCGGTTCGAACCCGCAAAGCGACTGTTTACGAGCTCGGAAAGACGTTTGGCAGAGAGAGTGAGAGTAGCAAGCAGCAGCTACCTCTGAAAACTCCTCCTTCCTTCTCTTCTGCTACCGTTTAGTTGGGCAAATTCAAGATCTGGCGAAAACGACGTGGACAGTGGGAGGAAAACCGGAGCGGAGTGGGCTTATATAGCAGAAATACGCCGTTTAAACGGCAACGGCAAGATAACGGCCCGGAAACCGTTCTAATAGCTATTATCCATCTCTGCCTTTGCTTCCTTGGCGTACCCTTTTTAAAGAGAAAAGTTTTGATACTCTGTTAGAGTGTGATGGATGATACGCAGGCACTTATAAATCTCAAACATTAAACTGTCCAAACTATTTTACCCAGTGTAGATGTATCATGAACAAAAAATTAAGCTTATTTGAATAATCTAACTACCGGATCGATGGACATTTATTGGACGGCTAAAAGGGAAAATATCCAACGGTCCTGTTTCCACAAACAAGAGATTTGGATTGTTCAACCAATCTGATCATGGCATTTTGAGTTGCCAACATTGGGTTGCACAATCTAGTCGGTTTATTTGAGTTCATATATGCCACATGTACAAATTTTGAGTGCCTGCGTATCAAGCGTCATACGCGGCTGAGTATCATATAACTCAGATCCAAAATCTCACTTTACTAATTCCAGGAATTTAATTTCCGCATTAATTCACTTCTCTTTTTAATCTTTTCTCTGTTCTAATCATTTTTAATTAGTTTTAATTCTTCGAGGCGTCAGCCACCTCCTAACCTGTCGCCGTATCATCAGACGTGTTGTGTTAATGGGCCTCGGCCCACCGAAATAAAGGAGAGAGCAAAACATTGATTTTCTGGTAGTCTATTGCCATCAACGCGCTTGTACACGGAAAGATATCCCAGTCTTAGTACATGTATAACTCAAACTAGACCGTTCGATTTTTGCGTGTACCGTAGATGGGTCTCAAGCAAAAAATGAGACGGAAAGGATTAGCTAACTGTCCGAATATTTTCAAATTAAATAGACATATACAGTGAAAGATGTTCCAATTTCAACAAACAGATTTCTACGAAGAAGATATTAGGACTGTTTAGTCTCTTTGGTTTTAGTCCAATGACTCATTCAGTCAGTAGGTGTTAGAATTTCAGTGGTTTGGATGGAGATTCATGTGTTCCACGTGTACACTTGCAGTGTGAATAAGCACTAAAAGTCAGTACTCTGCTCCGTTGTAAAATAATACCTGGGAAGAGGAACGCCTTACACGTTCGGCGCAGCTGCAGGTATTAGCGCCCGCCGAACCAGCTGGAAAGGCCAAGGCCTAGCACGCTTTAAAAGCGCTGCGTGTGTGCCCCACTCGTCCGCCGGTTGGATTCCTTGCTCTTCAGACGGCTCGGTGGGCCCGCGTTTCTGCGATGATCTATTGCAGACTTATCGGGGACATATTGGGAATTTCGTAGCCATGGTCGAGCACGAACTCTTCTTTGCCTTTTCCGGTGCCATTTCTTGGGTACACACACCGCCTACGATCACTACCGACAGTTTGATAAGAAGGGTCTACCGTCGGTTGCTTATCGCTAGAAAATCACTGTGGTCTGATGATCAGAAACGCCCACTTATCAGGTGAGCAATATATCACTAATCCATGTTGATCTTAGAGTGCTTGTCATCTGGCTTTTGTCCAATCATTCGTTTGTATATGCATGGCAGGTGTGATAAATGAAACGGCTAAAATTTTAGGATGGAAAATTCTAAAATTTCTATTAGGCGGGCCTCACATGATCAGTAGTTTCACCATGGTAGGTAGATCATTTGGACTAAGTATATCGGTGGGCCCATAGTAGTTGTGATTGAGGGGTTTCAGCGGAGTGTGCAGCGGAATCAAATATTTTTTTACTAATCAAAATCTATAATATTCTTCTTGGTCCACTCATATACAATTATATCAAATTTCTACAGAAAAGGATTTAGATCACACTAGTGCGTGATGTTGAAAATGGTGTTGATGTCATTTCCCCTTTCAACTAGGTTTTTCCCTGATCCACTTCAATACTGAGAGTTGAAAATGCTATCATCGGATCCTCCAATAGGAGTTCAGATTAGCACGCACTTATTACAGAAGTGGACCATACACAATCCCATGTGTGAAAAAGAGATGTAAGGAGGAGATGGACTCCACACTCTTTGTCTCTTCTCTTCTTTCGTTAATGTCCAAGGGGGGATGTCTAAAACTCCCTGCAATGGATGTTGTCTTCTAAGATATGATCATAGAATAAGTAGAGTTTCGACAGGCACTTGGTATAGTGCTCCACCATCTTATAAAATAGTGGAATACCAAATCTAAGCCATTAGATCATCGTCAAATATGGTCATGACAATTTTTATGGTTAAAACAAAACTTTAATAGCTAAGAACTTTTGAAAAGCTAAATAAAACAATTGAAGTGCATGGCTTAGTGAAAAATCACTTGATGAATCTTTAATCAAGTTGGATTTAACTATATACATCTCCCTAGGTAAAACTAAATGAATCTCTTATTGGTCTATGTAAGAATCAATGCCTCTTAATGAAAGTATTCAACCACCTTAACTTTTAATGGCCACATGATAGCTTCGTAAGAAGAGTAAAAGCTGACTGGTCACAATTATAACTATTTCATGTTCTTGGCTCTACGGATTAATCATCTTTCATACAAACATCAAGTATTGATCATTTCGATCACCTAAGCTAATGGGCCTCACACTAGTGACAAAATCTTGAACCAACCAATGTAAGAGTTCAAAGTTCCTAGATTAAATCTTATATTCATGACAAATTCATACTCCTAGGTGGGGTAGTGGTGAAGATACAATGATACCAAGTTGAATTTTGATAATAAAGATTGTCCATTTTGACTTAAGTTAGTCCCTTCAAACATGATGGCCATGCATCTTATCATAGAGTATCCACATATGTTTTACACATCTATAAAATTATAGTTAAATAAGGTACTAAAATCTAGGAATTGCAACTTTCCTTGGTTAACTAAATCCTAATTAAGGACTATCAAAGATTCACTCCTAAACTAACATATATCCATATGAATTCAAGATGACATTAAAATAATAAGGCATGTCATCTTCTCACCATGGGATTTATGGTCAACATAATCTAAGTTACACGAGAACATCCCTGTTTTATACATATGGGTGGTAGATTAGGGCTCATATTGATTTTTCATGAAATATACTCCAACATTGAATGATTCATATATATATATATATAGGTAATGAACTTAAACTATACTTCTGTATATAGTGTTTTAGAGAAACATAAACTTTTATAGTGTATAGATCACCACGGGAGAAGGTGTAATTATGATGAATTGAATTACTCAAACTCTTCTTTTTATAAATAAGTTCTGGGTACCTTTACTTGCACCTGTACAGAAAAAAAAATATCTTCTCCCATTTGCAGCTTTCTTAAATGTTTAAAGGTGTGGAAAATAAAGCTTCATCCTCACTGTTTATATCAAACATAACTTTCTATTTAAGTATGTGATTTAAATTAAGCATAAAATATAAATTTATTGTAATGATTTTTTTAAAAAGCTTAATATGTTAATTAAACTAGATTTTTGAAAAATCCTTTAAAAATAAAAAATAAAAAATTGGCTGCATCTCCACCTAGAAATTCAATAAGAACCAAGCACCCCAGTACAAGCAAATCAATATTTCCAAGCCTAGTCACAGCTGTTACGCATACTCTGTTGTATTTGATGCTTGAAATCAGCATTCCCATGTACAGTTTCTTGAGGAGGCGCGAGTGCGTTCTTCTTATAACAACTGATTATATAAATAAATGCAAGGTACCACAACTTGGGCTTTCTACTCATCATGTGGGCCACACCCTCGGAATCAATGGACAATTGACGGTATAAATCTGCATTTAAGTGTAGCCCTTCCTTATTTCTGAAAAGCCTGGTTTTTGTTGTCGGCCCACCGATTTCTGGTAGTAATTGCTACAGAAGCACGTCGCCTGAAAAGAGAGTACGGCACCACTAGTTTTGGTACATGTATTTATGGTACGGTACCATGAATTTTGGTACATATGTTTTTATGCAATCATCGCTCTAGATAAAAATATCTCGAGAATTACAGCATCTGAGGGGCCAGTAAACCATTGTTACAACATCTCGAGAATTACCATATCTCATTATTAAACTGCATATACTCGTATGATTCTGTACAGCTGAGACCGTCGTTATATGCTCTATACGGTTTATCTGATAGCCCCTATAGTAGACTTTAGATTTCAGAGAGAAAAAAAAAACATTAAATACTTCTAGTTTAGGTAATTAATTTGAGCTAGTATCACTTTTGCTTATAGATTTGTGTAGCCTTTGATCTATGGGCTTGGAATTTGTCTAGGGAAAAATATGACAAGTCCTTGAGTCAGCTTCATGGTCAAAGAAGTCAATAAAGCAATGACTTGGACTTGTTGGGTGCCGAGTTTGAATAAAGTCCAAAGCCCTAAAACGCTGAATGAAGAGATGTAGATCGGATCGTGAGACGCCTAGCTTCACTGTAGCTTGAATGTCCTCAGCCAGAAAGCAAAACCTCTAAGAGATGATGTGCACCTTAAGGCTCAATCAAAAACTGCACAGAGAAAAGCCCAAATTGACCTACGAAGAGTTGGCCCTAGAGTCGCCTTAGCTTTAGTTTGACTCATAAATTGGGTCGGCTAATAAAGTGGGTTGGGCAATAAAGTGGGCGGAGATTAGCCATAAAATTTATCTTGGCACGACCGTGTTAAAGAGAAAGAGTTGGCTAAATTCCTACTCGAGATTTTCAGGAGATAAAGTTGTAAAATCTCTGAAAATCTAGGAGTATGAGATCAATTCTAATTACGGAAGCCTTACGATGCATGACCATTATAAATACAGAGATTTTCATAGTAAAAGGTATGCAAAAACTCTCACTCTAAAACTTTTACTCAAAGACTTAGTTCTAACTTAAGCACCAAAAGGTTTCCTGGTAAAGCGAGGATCACCTTTCTCCTTCTTCCCGTGCAGGTCCAAGGGTTAGTAGGGGGGCGAACCAAAAACAGTATTAACAGAATTCCTATGGATATTTTCGAGCCATTCTTCATGTTTTTGAATCCTATTAGATCAACGGTTTAGATCATTAAAAAAATGCGGCTTAAAACATGAAATCTTGCACATCTCATCAAGCGGTACTTCTTTGATAATAATGAAAGATTTATTTAATTACATAGGGCTGCGGCAGGCGGACGCGGTAAAGCCCTTCCTAGGAAGTTCCTGCGCTGTTGGGGCCACCGTGATGTTTGTATGGAATCCACCGTGTACATCGGTTTTGTGAGCTCATTCCAGGCTATGAGAGTAAAATTGAGCAGGATCCACGACTCAAGTGGGCGGTTATGAGGAAAAGATGGTTAGGGAAATTCATACCATTGATACCTCCCTGGTTCTACAGTGATGTTTACATGCCATCCATACCGTTAATAACTTCATTCATATTGGGATGAACTGAAAAAACAAATATTAGAATGATTCAAAACTTCTGTGGCCCACGAATATTTCAACTGTCGAAATTCAATTCTCACATTTTCGGCCCACTTGAGAATTAGGTACAGTTCATATTTGTCCTCATGTCGTAGAATGAACTCACAAAACGGATGGACGGAAAGGATTTCTTAAAATCATCACAGTGGGCCCCACCTAGGTTCCCAGCGCAGGAACATCCTTTCGCAGGAAATCCGCGTCCGCGGCAGGCGGCCAAAAGGTACGATTGGAGAAATCAAGCATACCGATCTAGTACAGATGCAGCCAAAAGTATCTACTGCAGCGTTGCCTTTCTGTACATGTAGAAGGGAAGCGTAATAGGTGTTACCCTTACCATGAGGGGCCTAGATTGATGAATATGTTATATATCCACGCTGTCCATCCGTTTTTCCGGATCATTTTAGATCATGATAACAAATTTTAAGAGGATCCAATTCTCAGGTGTACCACACCATTGGAAAATGTAATGAATAAACATTAAAAACTTATCGCGGGCCAAAAAAGTTTTGGATTAAGCTGATCTTTATATTTTCTGTCCACCCAGGTCTGGTGGACCTTATCAACGGGATGGATGGAAAATAAAATTTACAGTGGGCCTTAGGAATCTTTTAATGATAGGAGTTCCATCAGTGTAGTCTACTTGAGAATTAGATCCGCTTAATTTTTTGCACCACTTCCTAAAATGGGTTGGAAAAACAGACGGACGGAGTGGATATACGACAAAGAGTAACGGTGGGTCGCACGGGTGTTACACGGGTAGTACCTAATCCATTCCTATTTGGAAGAGTAAAACTATCCAACTGAGCGGTTCGTAGATAGTCCGCTTCAATTTGGAGGGAGAGCCTTGTTGGTCGTCCAAATTAGCTAGAGAGGGCATCCATGGCTCGGATGTATGCTGCATGATATATGTGATCTGGACCGTTCATTCTTTAGGCCCCACCATGGATGGAGAGTAACCTGTAAATTATACAAATTCAATAATCCTAGGTCGGGTGGTTAGAAATTCGTCCAATCTAGTGGTCAATATCAAATGGGTTTTTCCTCCAATCAAAAGCTAGAATGGTGTATTGCCTATGTTTTTGAATGATTATGCAAATGAACGGTCCAGATCTAACACATGAGTACCAATTATACTGAGATCAAGTTCTTGATTACTAAACTAGATATTAGCAATTTGCACCGGATTTCTTAGATTCGAACTAAATCACACGCACCACTTGGCTGTGCTGGAAGAAATACGTCTGCTTGACATCAATTGTTTCGTTGTTTTGCAAGTGGGCCACACAGCAGATCACCTATCACAACCCTACGAATCCGAACAAATAAAAATGCACGCGTCGGATCTTTGCGAATTGCGAGTTATAGACACCCCTTCAGTTCTGAAAAATGGGCCCATGGTTCAGTAATCCAGGCCAATAGCGTGTCTACTCTTTGAGGGAGCATTCGAACTAAAATAATCCGCGTTGTTAGATCCCAACAATCTAATATTACGATGATTTTCTGTTGGATGTGAATCGTTGTTGTAGTTCTCATCTGCTGTAGGTTAATTGGAAGGTTGTGATTATTTCATCAGGGAGATTTTTGACCAATAATCCATCCAGATAGGGAAACAACCGGCCAATGGTCTGGATCGTCAAACCACGGGTCCCACTTGTCAGAATTTGAAGATTGGGTATACCATTCAAAGGTGCAGGCCCCGTATCGCATACATGCATGTTACACGAAATTCACATCGTTGGCATCTCACCCGACACACTTTCGAAACTCAAAATCTTAATTGCAAACGTCCCTCATGATATCCGGAACAGAATCCCTCGATAAGAACCACTTAGAGGGCGTTTGGCAGAACCAAATGTCATGAAATTTCATGATATTCTACACGGAATTAGACTGATTCGTCATGCTAAAATAAAAGAATCATGATTTAAAAAAAAAAAAAAAAAACCTAACGTACCCTTATGAAAATTACATGAAATTTAACTCAATTTTAAGTTGCAATTGCATTTCGATGGATTTTCTAATTTCATGATTTGTTATCCAAACGGGTCCATGCTATTCTGATAATTCCCAAGTCAACAGTCAATGCCGCATTTTTCCAACCTTGCATCAAATTAATATGAGAAAGGAATTACATAAAAGGTGATGTGGTTCACACTTCATGGAATTCCATGGTGTGTAGTGCGCACGTGCCAGTTTGTGTTCTTGGCCGTCCTGTAGATGGGCCATAAACCCAATAGAATAATAAATTGGCTATATGATAGATATCCAAATCACAGGACCATCATGGATGGTCGGTTCAAAGTCGACATGGTTAGGTTTGTCCATTCACCATGATTTTTGGACCACTGATCAATGTGCCCCCATGTGGTGGGCGACCAGATCAACGTCTGGATTACTATACACATTTGCCCTGTGGATTAGATGACACGTTATAGCACTACGACGAAGCGTGCATCTCGTAATAGTATCAGCATGAAGGAAAAAGAAACACAATGGTTATCCATTTGGGACCCACACCACTTGGTTAATGGCAGATAAATGTTATAATGGCGCGTGCTTTTAAAAGTTCGGTGAGTCATCCCCACCGTACATGTGATAAACATGTATGCTGATTAGGATCTTTGATCTGGTGGGCCAGGGTTGACCAGTTATCAGAAAAAAATCAGTAATTCGACTGTTATGACTGTTCAATTACGGTAAGGTCTCGCCCACTACTAGTTGTCAATGCAACTTGTTTGGTTGTGGGGCCCACTTCCGTGTGTGTATGGCATGCAACTAATCTAATGTAGTGGCACCGTAATGAAAATGGGATGCCACAAAAATCATGATGATCGGAAACAATCAAGTGGGCCACCAGGTGAATTTCAAGGTTTTTGAGTGGATGTCCATTGTTATCTATCATGTGGCCCAGAGGATGATTGGATCAGCATTTTTTTTAGGCCATCTAATTTTTATGATGGGAAAACTATATTGGATGGATTTGATGTCATAAAAACACCACGGTGGGCCCCACATGAAGCTAGTTGGACATTTTTTCATCTTCTAGTATATTGGTACTAGACCTTCCTATCAATTATGACTCTGTAGCGTTTCCTTCCTTTTTTGTGCCAAATCATCTGTATTCTAGGCCACTGATCGGATGGCTACAGCAGTCCCACCTGGATGGTCTACTCACATAGGGTCTACCAAAGCAATCATCTTCATCTCTGTACATAAGTTCTTTGTACGGGAAAGATATTTTGATATACTCCACGTGGAATTCCATGATGCGCGCTTCCTCATAGGAATAGCTACGGTACGTTCGAGTTAGTTTCCTGTTTGTATTAGTGGGGCTTCATGGTTCATTGATCTAAACCGCTGGTATGATTGGCCCAGTTTCCATGGCCCATTCACAAAAAAATTGCAGATGGGAAAAATTCTAACCATGCAACACGTGGCCACAAAATTAACCGTTAAATACCAAAACAGCAAAAATTTAAGCAAAGGTCCAAAATTTCAATGGCTAGGATCTTTCCATTTGGAATTCCTTTTGTGTTTGAACATCAAAATTGGCTATCTCATCAACGGCTTGGATTACATAACCACGATCCAAATTCATAAAACAAGCATGCGGTGGAAACATTTTATCTTAATTCCATACGCGTGTAGGAGCCGAAGACATCCACGCGCGTGCACATGTGTCTCAATGTGATACATGTGTAAGGCCTTGGGTGAGCTACTTTGCTCAGATCTACTGACATAAAAATCAGGCCATTTCACACCTCAGGTGGGCCACAGCATATCAACATAAATGAATTGCTAGATGCAAATTTACCGTCAGTTTACTTTGTACGACTATGGCCCACCTGAAGATTGTACTGTCTGATTTTTTCAGGAAGAAGCCTCGTTCATATTTGCACGTGCCGCCTGTAAATGTGTACGGGTCTACACGCGCGCGCTGTATCTTACATCAAACAGCAACTTGCAAGTGTACACGTTTAACATGTGGAAGCAACACACACGTGTACCTTATCAAAGCCCCTCAAGTCACATTAAGGGAGGTTCAAAATCGACAAAGAGTAGTTCGGATACTACGTATACATGCGGCCCACCTGATGAATGAGTAGTAACAAATCATATATTTGGGATATTTGAGACAAAGCATGTAAACGGCGAGGATTGCATGATGAAAACGCTCCCATCTGGCATACACGCAGTTTTGTTCCCTGTCTGATTTACAAAACGCTCCACGTTGCACCGTTGAAATGGGATTTGTCGGTTTGGTGGGGTTCTGTTTTGTGCCTACCCAAACGCACTAGAAATCCTTCCTTTTACTTTATTTTCACCAAACCCTTTTTTTTTTAATCTTAAGCTTTCCACTAATCACCTTGTTAAGTGCACCGGTAATGATTAACGCTCGGATTTTGACGCCCGCATCACTTTGGAAAAATTCGGTATATGTTTCTATCGTCCTCTACACGTGGGCCCATTTCCCCCTTTTCTCGGATAAGCATGAACGCGTTCCCATTTCGAAACACGTGCACATCTACGCATTCTTAACCATTGATGTGTACACGCGTGAGATCAAATCTTTTAAGACTCTGTTGTGCTTATCTATACCGTTGTGACGGAGGAATGGTTTGGCTACGTAGTTAATCGATTTTCTCCATTCAGATTGTAAATGTGGCCCACTTTAAGAGTGATAAATCCTGATTCTAAAGCCCATGGACGAAAATGATGGGGACCACACGATGGATGGATTAGATCTCTTATAAGTCGTTCAAGTTCTAACATTTATTCGCACGATGGATGCCGACTCCGAGAGTGAAAAGCATTACCAAGTGTGAAATTTGATGCATGCGTCCGTCAAACCAGTATATCCGCGACGTGTACTCGAGCGAGTACGCTTCATTTGGATTTGGTTCTCATGCGTGCGAAATTGGCATACATGCTTAAGATCCAAGCCACTCATAAGTTGCTAGATGCTCTAGATCAAGATCAGAACAGTGATCTAACTTGAAAGGCCAGAAATCTAGGTTGTAATTGGGAATTTATTCAATGTATTTGGACCGTCCAATTTATTTGAATTTTCAATTTCACCCAATACACAGAGTGGCCATTGTTTTGTCCAGGGATTCTGAACATTGAAATCCTCCTGTTGAACGGCTTAGATCTTATAATCTCTCCTCGTGTTGGCTCATGTGAGAGCCTATTACCAAAACGTGCACGCTCGAATGCGCTTCTCAGGGGTCATTAACGCCGTTGGGAATCTTTTTCCCAGTGGAAGTGCGGCCCACCATTACACTCAGACGGGAAACCCCTTTTGGACGGGGCAAGTGCATTGGATACTCGATAGCGCACCGGCACGAAGTCGCTCAACCCTCACGTGACATGCATGTGGCACGCGGGAGACCGCACGTGACTGTTAGAATTGGTGCTTTTCAAGTTATACAACAATAGCCCACATCATCCGTTAGACCACTTTTTACAGCTCAGCTTACCCTCATCACAACAGCCGATCCTAACTGTTCACCTAGTGGGCCCCATCTATGACTTGTTTTCACCCATAAAACATATAAATATTTGAGTTTCTCTCGTTTGATGCCTACTCTTTTTTAATTAAAAGGGGAACGTGTATCGGGTTCTACCCTCACCGGTACTTAGAGACGGAAGCTCTTCTCAAGCGCTCTGCACCATGGATTTGAGAAGGTTTGAGGGAATTTGTGGGGATTTCAGATTTACCGGTAGGTTTGGCACCATAAAGTAATAGGAGTTTCAAATATAAGAGATTTCAAATCCGCGATAAACACTTGAATTACATCTAAAATCATTTCAAGAGTTGCATATATAACATGTTTGATACTAGACTATATAATTCATCGGGTACATCGCTAAATTATGATATCTTAAAGCAATTAGATTATCAATTGCATCACTATAATTACTTTAATATGATGATATGCACTGTTTTAATATTAATCATGTAAATCAATAGTTAAAAATCATTGGTTAGTCATTTAGATGTGATCTTGTGCTCCTGGCTCATTCGTGACTTAGAATTTCATTATTTTTATACTAAGTATATATTTCAATGCACTTGTTACAACCATTATATCAAACATTATATATATATATATATATATAAATTAAAGATATTAAAATTAATTTAGTAACTAAATTCAAATCCTTATAAGTATACTTATGCATAACTACTTTTTGATAAGAGGGGATTCTAAATTCTGAATGCCAAACACAATGTGAGGATTCCATATCCAAGGGTTTTAAATTAAGGTATTCCTAATATGAGGGGTTTGAAATTCACGTTCCCCGAAAGGCCTTATATATATTTTCATCCATGCTGTTCATCTATTTCTATAATCATTTCAGGGAATGAGCTCAAAAAAGAAATAAATCACAAACTCAAGTGGATTACACTATACAGAGTGGTAGGAATTGAACTCCTACTGTTGGAAACTTTTTAAGGTTTGTTGGGGACAAAAGATACAGAGTTCGGAGACTCGGACTTAATGCCTCGGGTCGCCAAAGGATGTGTCAGATCCGAGGCATGGTTCACTAAACTGAGACAGAAGTTAAGTCGGTTCAAACGACACATCAGCAATCCGGGCATACATCGGGCCGATCTTCTTATCAGATCGGCCAGCGCAAGATAAAGCCTCACCCCGAATATCTAGGGATAAGATTCCCGACCCCGAAGCTTACGGGATCGGATGAAGACTGGAGATGGGCACGATCCCATCTCCGTGATATCAGGAGAGGATCCCGCACACGATATCAGGAGGAGAATCCTCGTACGATTAAATGCTCCAACAGCTATAAAAGAGGAACTTCCATCGTCTTGTGAGGGAGAAAAAAATTCTTTCTCAAAACCCCTCAATACATTTAGACCCAGAATCCGGGCCTGACTTTGGCATCGGAGGGTCCCCTGCTCAAGTCAGAGTCTCCTTTGTCCTCTTTCCGTGCAGGTATACGAAGGTCTAAGAGGACGAACCAGATTTTTGCATCAACAGTTTGGCGCCGTCTGTGGGAACCGTACAAAAAAGCCATCTCATATTTCTATATTGAATTCCATGGTGATGACTAGAAGGACGGTCCCAGAAGAAGATTTGAACCAGATTGCGATTACAGGGCCAGCGGGTCCAGTCGCGATCCCCGCAGCCCAGAACCCACCTAACAACCGCCAACGAGGAGCGACCAGAATAAGCAACAATCAGCGGGGTCGCAACGATGGGCGATTGGACCAGGAGGTTTAAGAAATCCGGTCTGATATGAATATGATGAAGCAGATGCTGGAACGAATGTATCAGCAGCAAATGCAGCCACTCCGGCATCCTCAAGGGGAGACAGCGCACGTACCGACTGCGGCGGTTGATCCTCAACCTTCCGCGCCGCAGTCTTTTCGGCCGAGCCAACCCTAAGGCGAATCAGAACCATCTCCAGCGCAGTCGGCCAACGCTTCCCTGCCCCCGACCGATATTCGACACGAGATAGAGCGAAGAAGGCGCAACCGCCCTTCCATGGAAGACACGACAGAGAGCAGTGAACCTTGAAAAATCGATATTCAAAATTTTAAAAGAGAAGTGCGGGAAGAAATGGCGAAAGAGATGGCGGACATGAAGCATGGCCAGAATATGTATTCGACCAGATCCGAGGCAAAGGCGTCCCCCTTTGTGGACTCGGTAATGAAGGCTCGGTTGCCCGAGAGGTTTCGATTACCTCAAATCACTTCTTTCACCGGCAAGACCGACCCGACGGAGCATATCGAATGCTTTAGAACCTATATGGAGCTCCACGATGCCTCGGATGCAGTAATTTGTCGGGCCTTTTCTCTTACATTGACCGATGTAGCTCGACTGTGGTTCAAACAGTTGAAACCAAAGTCCATCAGCTCATTCGTTGAGCTGAGCGAGGCCTTCCTCACCAACTTCATCGGCGAAAAAAAGAAATTGAAGCCCCCTGCACATCTGAACAACATAATTCAAAAGCAGGGAGAGCTATTGAAAGATTATATCAAGCGTTTCAATTTCGAATCCCTTCAGGTTCGAAAACATTCAGAAGAAACGGCTCTCAATGCGCTCATGCAAGGAGTTAGAGATAAGCCATTCATGGCATCTCTAGACAAAACTCCGCCCGATACTCTGGCAGAATTTATAGCACGGTCGGATAAGTATGCAAACGCCGAAGAAACGCGAATTCTGCGTGAAACTAAAACTTTGGTCAAAGAGTCGGCCAAAAAGGAAGCCGACTTGGCCGGAGGAAGGAAACGCAAGGATGATCAAGCGCATGATGAGCGAAGGTCAGGCAAACGACCAGATCGAAGATTTTCCACATATACCCCCCTGAACAAGACTCAGGAACAGGTATTGATGGAAATCAAAAGCGAAGGCTTTGTCAACTGGCCCAGTAAGCTCAGGAGTAATCATAATCGGCGGGACAAGGATAAATACTGCCATTATCACCGTGATCACGGGCATAACACAAGTGATTGCCGTCACCTAAAGGAAGAGATCGAACGACTCATAAAGGACGGCCGACTCAAAGAACATGTGGTTAAAGCTGGGGTAGCTGAGGGACGTCCGACCGAGAGTCAGCCTATGGAAGAAATCCGGACAATTATCGGCGGTCCGCGAGGTGGGGGCGACTCAAACAATGCTCGAAGAAATCATGCGAGAAAACTTAGTCAGCCTAAGTCCGAGCTTATGATTATAGATCGGCCACCGAAGGAGAAGAAAAGAGAAAGATATTGCATTTCGTTCACAGAGGAAGATGCTCGAGGTATCTATCACCCCCACGATGACGCATTGATTGTCACCCTGACTATCGCTAACCGAAAAGTGTTCCGGATACTCGTCGATACGGGGTCATCTGCAGACGTGTTGTTTACTCAGGCATTCGACAAAATGGGGATCGAACGATCCATGCTACGCCCAGTTCGGACCCCATTAATCGATTTTTCCGGAGGACAAGTACTGCCCGAAGGGATTGTCTCGTTACCACTCACTGCTGGTAGTGCCCCACATCAGACGACGATGATGGTTGAATTCTTGGTCGTCGATCAACCCTCAGTATACAACGCAATACTCGGTCGACCTTCATTGAGTCTCCTCCAGGCCGTGGTATCCACATACCATCTTTCACTGAAATTTCTGACTGAGTCGGGAGTAGGAATTGTCAAAGGAGACCAGCAAGATGCGAGGCGTTGTTACATGATAGCTGTAAAGGGAACCTCCGACAAAAGTCTGATCAACATATCAACGATCGAATCATTGGACACTCGGGGCAAGAGTCATGAACGAGGGCAGCCGGTCGAAGATCTTATCTCAGTCCCCTTGGTCGAAACAGATGGATCCAAGACGGTACGAATTGGCTCGTCTTTACAGTCCCCCTTGAAAGAAAAGCTGATAGCCCTGCTCCATAGGTACGCCGACGTATTTGCCTGGTGTCATGAAGATATGCCCGAGATCGACCCCTCTGTGATGACTCACCGACTCAACGTCGATCCGTCATATCGACCGATCCGACAGAAGCGACGACCGCTCGGCCCTGAACGATACGCCATCATTGAAGAAGAAGTCAACAAACTCCTCCAGGCTAATTTCATAGAAGAAATACACTATCCAGAATGGGTCGCGAATGTCGTGCTTGTAAAGAAATCCAACGGGAAGTGGCGAGTCTGTATTGACTATACTGACTTAAATAAAGCCTGCCCGAAGGATAGCTTTCCGCTTCCGAGGATAGACCAGCTAGTAGATAGTACCGCCGGACATGAGCTCCTTAGCTTCATGGATGCATATTCAGGGTATAATCAAATTGTAATGCATCAAATAGATAAATCAAAAACTACCTTTGTCACCGACAAAGGCCTTTATTGTTACCGAGTGATGCCATTTGGTCTGAAGAATGCCGACGCAACTTATCAAAGATTAGTTAACAAAATCTTTGCTCGGCTTATAGGCCGAACCATGGAAGTATACATTGACGACATGCTCGTCAAAAGTATACATGCGGCAGATCATGTGAATGATTTGGAAGAAATGTTTCTCATCCTACGGAAGTTTCGGATGAAGCTGAATCCGAGTAAATGTGCTTTTGGGGTGGGCTCTGGAAAGTTCCTCGGTTTCTTGGTTAGTCAGCGAGGAATAGAGGCAAACCCTGAGAAGATAAAGGCTTTGATTGATATGGAATCCCCTAAAACCATTAAGGACATCCAAAGGTTGACTGGATGAGTCGCAGCACTTAATCGGTTCCTGTCCAGAGCCACGGATAAATGTCTCCCTTTCTTCAAACAGTTAAAAGGAAGACAAACAATGGGTTGGACGGAAGAATGTGAAGCGGCATTCCAACAATTAAAATCATATCTCGGTTCTCCACCTCTCTTATCAAAACCCGAATCAAGGGAGTCCCTGCTCCTTTACCTAGTAGTATCCGAGGCAGCGGTTAGCTCGGCTTTGATATGAGAATCCGAAGGAAAGCAACTGCCGGTTTATTACGTCAGCAAAGCGTTATTGCCAGCAGAAACGAGATACCCAAGCTTGGAAAAAGTGACCTTGGCTTTAATAACTTCCTCTCGCCGACTCAGGCCGTATTTCCATGCCCATACCATCATCGTGATGCCCGATCTTCCGCTTCGCCAGGTATTACAGAAACCAGAAGCTTTCGGCCGACTCACGAAGTGGGCTATCGAACTGAGTGAGTTTGACATTCAATACAGACCGAAGGTAGCAATCAAAGGGCAAGCCGTAGCTGATTTTATTGCCGAGGGAACACCACCAACCGAACTCCCGGTCAACGATATGCCAAAAGATGTTTCAGTCCCAACAACAACCGCTCCCCCGACCCTACCCTGCCCTATTCCCTGGAAACTGTTTGTCGACGGTTCTTCCAACTCGAAGGCAAGTGGGGCTGGGGTTATGCTGGAAACCCCCGATCATACCTATATACAGTATGCCTTATGACTTGGATTCCAAGCGTCGAACAATACAGCAGAATATGAAGCATTGTTACTCGGCCTCCGACTCGCTGCTAGCATGGGAGTCACGCACCTAAGTGTTTTCAGCGATTCTCAGTTGGTTGTTAATCAAGTTACCAGTGTATACCAGACACGGAAAGACCAATTGAGAGCACACATGGAGAAAGCGAAAGAACTTATCAATGGATTTCAACTCTGTCGTGTCACTCGGATCCCTCGTACAGAAAACGGCAAAGCCGATTTATTAGCAAAGCTCGCCTCCGCCGATGAAGATGATATACCCAGGTCCGTCCCTGTCGAATACGTTGATAAGCCGAGTATAAATGAACCAATTAGCGAGGCCGTCAATACAATCGACTCGGAATCATCTTGGATCGATCCAATCTGCCAATACCTTGACAAGGGAAAGCTGCCTGAAGATCGTGCCGAGGCTCGACGAGTTAAGATCCGAACCTCCCGTTACACCATACTCAACGGAACCCTCTATAAGAAAGGTTACTACGCTCCGTTGCTGCGGTGCCTCAAACCCAGTGAGGCGAACTATGTATTATGTGAAATCCATGAAGGAATCTGCGGAAACCACTCTGGAGGGCGATCTCTCGCCCACAAGGTCCTACGACAGGGATATTATTGGCCCACTATCCAACACGACGCTCGCAAGCTCGTCAAAAAATGCGACAAATGTCAACGGTTCGCGGCAATTCCGAGGCAAGCCCCCGAGGCACTGACGCCGATGACTGGTCCCTGGCCCTTCGCACAGTGGGGTGTCGACATCATAGGTCCACTCCCTATGGAAAAAGGTCAGACCAAGTTTGCTGTGGTAGCAGTTGATTATTTCACGAAGTGGGCCGAGGTAGAGCCATTAGCTAAAATAACCGATCAGAAGATCACCGAGTTTGTATGAAAAAATATTATCTGCCGATTCGGAGTACCCCGTACCATTATTACAGACAATGGAAGGCAATTTGATAATAGGAGCTTTCGCGAGATGTGCGACAACCTCGGAATCAGAAACGTCTATTCTTCACCTCATCATCCTCAAACTAACGGACAAGTTGAGGCGGTTAATAAGATTATCAAGCAACATCTTCGGACCAAGCTTGACCGAGCCAAAGGAGCATGGGCCGAATAGCTCTCGAAAATTCTTTGGGCATACCGAATTACAGCTCGAACCGCCACAGGAGAAACTCCCTTTTCACTCGCGTATGGCTCGGAAGCCGTCACTCCCGTTGAAATCGGATTACCTTCGGCTCGAATCACTTCGTTCAATGCGGAAGAAAATGAAGAACTCCTTACACTCGGGCTCGACCTTCTGGACGAACAAAGGGAAGTGGCGCGGTTGCGCACGGAGGCACGGCAACGACAAGTGGCTCGGTTCTACAATACTTGAGTTAAGATTAGGAGGTTTCGAATGGGAGATATGGTTCTCCGAAAAGTATTTTCCAATACCAAGGAATTTGGATCGGGTACGTTGGGACCCAATTGGGAAGGACCCTATATCGTCTCGGGCACCATTCGACCAGGAACGTATCGGCTAGAAGATCTAAACGGACAATCATTGCTTCATCCTTGGAACGCTGAGCACCTCAAGATTTACTATCCTTAGCTCGGTACTCAATGTTTAAAGACTCTGAACTAAGAAAGATTAAAGCCAAGTCAAATGAATAAAACTAAGTGTTTTCTTTCATTCATCAACCACATGTGAGTACAACATGTGAATACATCGATTTTAAAAAAAAAAACACAAGGGGCCCTGGTTACTGTCCTCCGGTAGGAACGGTACCCGAAGCATTCTCGCATGTACCGGCCTCATCCCCAGCAGTGACTTCAGCAGCGGCGTCCGGATTCTTGGATTCCGAGGCTCCTCCACCCTCGATTTCTGAGAGATCAAGGTCAGGAAAAGATTTCTTTATGTCTTTGACACATTCCAGAAATCCTCTTTGGAACAAGCGATCCCTCTCATCCTCGAACTCCGCTGACTCAAGGAAAGCTTGGACGGCTTGGTCCCTAGCCTTCTCAGCCTCCCGAGTCTTCTCGTTGGCCTGCTGAATATGCCCCGCCGCCTCAAGCTTAGCCCGAGCCAAGTCATCTGCACAAGAAGCATGGACTGCGAGAACTCGTCGGTTCTCTTCTTCAGCTCCGGAAAGGAGAGCCAATACCCGAGTAACCTCGGCTTGCGCTTCATCAAGGGCTCTCCTGGAGAAAGCCGCCTCTGCTTTTGCGTCTTCGGCAGCTTTCCGGGCAAGGGCCGCCTCGCCTATCAGAACGCCGACCCGAGTTTCGGCATCCTCGCGTCGCCCTTCGGCTTCCGACAGAAGAGTCTGCAGCCGATGAGTCGAAGATAACTCTTTGCTGGCCTTAACCAAGCAGGAAGCGAGTTCAAAAAGCACCCTTGCTGCATGGCCGATGGTTTGCGATGAAGGAGCGTTGTAGAGACTGATAAACTCTTTTTCGCTCCCATGGGCTAAGGCCCAGGGAACCATCCCCGACACCACCTTCCGCAGGATGGACGGCCCTTCTTGGTTCGTTCCCTCCCCTCTGGAAGATGCAATCCTCGTCTCTTCTTCCCCTCTGGAAGACGCAGCCCTAGTCTCTTCCTCCTGTCTCGGAACATCCGTCGTAACGTGTCCCAAGTTGGGTGCCGCCTGAGGTTCCGAGGCTGCGGGCACCGTCACTTCCACCCTTTCTTCCGGGTCAGAAATTACGACGACAGTAGGGGCAGAAGAACTCGCAGGCTCCTTCTCCTTCCGCACCACTCTTTGTCTCTTCGGCGGCCGAGGCTCCGACAGAAGAACTGATCGCGGAGGAGCCTTTAACTTCGAAACCGCCCTAAGAGGAGGACGAGCTCCAGTCATTTTCGAGGGGGCCGATTCGGGAACAATCCTGAGATGGGGTCGAGCTTCGGGCAAATCTAAAAATAATAATAAAAAAAAAACCAAGTCAGGAAAAATTCAGAAGATACATGAAGATATATTTTCAATTATCTGTGACGGCCGAGTCTAGACCTGCGAGATGAAGACGCTCCGGCTGTAAGAGCACCTTCCAGGACCTATCTGCCGGATCCAACGTCCTCAACTCTTTGATCCGAGCTGAAGCACTGGAGCCGAGCTTTTGCCGCTTCTTCGGAATATCTGCCAGACACAAGCCCGTCAGACTCAGAATATTATAAAAATAAAGAAGGGCAAGAGAGAAGACCCAAGTCACCTGCTCTCTGGAACGCCCGAGGAACACGAGCCTCGCTGGACCCGGACTCAGCCGTCTCCCAGCGACCACAGGCCCAAAACCAACGTTCTCTCCAATGTTTGTTGGAAGTGGGAGAGTCAGTTATTAGGGAGCCTCCTTCGCCTCGCCAAGCAGCGAAGATATAAAAGCCGGGGTAGTTCGGGTTCACGCGCACTTGGTATAAGTGGAGAAATTCGTCGACTGTTAGCGGTGGCTGTTCCATCTCAGCCCACAACACTGCACACCCGAATAAGTTCCTCCACCCATTCGGAACTATTTGCCCCGGGGCAATCTGAATACGAGATAAAACTCCCCGAACGATGGCCTGAAGGGGCAGACGCAAGCCGCATTGCATCGAGACTTCGTATATCGCGACCGCCCCAGCAGGATGATGATCCGGCAAGTCATTCGGACGGGGGAGATAAGTGATAACCGATTCGGGGATGTGATACCCGATTCGGATTCTGTCTAAATCCGCCTCAGTTAAAACTGAAGGAACCGGGTCGCTTAGATCATCCCCCGATCCTTCTCCTTCAGACTCGGCGTGTGCCGACTTGTCAACAGGAACCGGCCCAGAGGTTCCCTCGGCAATCAATATTTCCTCTTCCTCCTCCTCTTCTTCCTCCACGCCCCTTGGAAAATTAGGCCTTCCCGGACGGGTTATTAAAGACGACCCACCACGAGAAGGATCAACGGAAGCAGGGCGCTCCGTCGGAGCTTCAGTGACCCTCTCAGAAAGAAAAGCAGCGTTCGCATCAACTGCTATCTCTGTCAGTAAGGAAGGCGATTCCGCAACATTCCAAAAACATTGCGCTTCGCCTTCATCTCCGGAAACTCCTTCCTGGGGACTTCGAGAACCTCTAGCCACCATTATCACTAAATAAAGAGGAAGGGGAGACTCACCGGAGGGAGGAAGGAAAATGAAAATGGCGAAAGGAGCCGCTGACAGTTAAGAAAGAGGAAAGGAAGAAGACGAAAGACTGAAAAAGCTCCAAAGAAAATGCAAAGCGGGAATGGCAGTAGAAGTTCGAAATGCGGGACCTCCACCATTTTATAAGATTGCCATGTGGCGGAAGCAATTAATGGGAAAATGATTCGACGCCTGCATCGACTCCCCCACTCGACACGTGGCGCACGTCGACTGACGACAATAATGCCCTTGCTACGTATCCAACCCTCATTGGCGGGGTGAGCGATTTGACGGCTGTCGGCGTATGCGATGTCAGAAATTGAACCGTCTCCCGTCAAAGGCGACACAGAATGCATTAAATGACTACTTATTGTCTCGGACTAAGTTATGAACCGACTCAAAACTCGCTACTCCTAAGTGTCATATGAAACACACGGAGTAAGGGGGCTTACTGTTGGGGACAAAAGATAAAGAGTTCGGAGACTCGGACTTAATGCCTCGGGTCGCCAAAGGATGTGTCAGATCCGAGGCATGGTTCACTAAACCGAGACAGAAGTTAAGTCGGTTCGGACGACACATCAGCAATCCGGGCATGCATCGGGCCAATCTTCTTATCAGATCGGCCAGCACAAGATAAAGCCTCACCCCGAATATCTTGGGATAAGATCCCCGACCCCGAAGCTTACGGGATCGGATGAAGACTGGAGATGGGCACGATCCTATCTCCGTGATATCAGGAGAGGATCCCGCACACGATATCAGGATGAGAATCCTCGTACGATTAAATGCTCCAGCAGCTATAAAAGAGGAACCTCCATCGTCTTGTGAGGGAGAAAAAAAAAATTCTTTCTCAAAACCCCTCAATACATTTAGACCCAGAATCCGGGCCTGACTTTGGCATCGGAGGGTCCCCTGCTCAAGTCATGGTCTCCTTTGTCCTCTTTCCGTGCAGGTATACGAAGGTCTAAGAGGACGAACTAGATTTTTGCATCAACAAGGTTTATTGTGATTTTTATATGCTATCCACTTATTCATGAGGTGAAGTAGACCTAGATGAAGGAAAAACATAAACATAGCTTGATCCAAAACTTATGAAGCTCCTATAAAGTTTTTAATGATAGTTACTTATATATATGGTGTGGCCCACTTGCACCTTCCATTTGCCTCTATTCTAGAAATTGATTTCTAAAAATGGATGAGCAACATGGATAAAACATATACATTATGCTAGCCCTATAAGAGCATCCAAGAGGATTTTCTTAATCGGTTACTACCCAGCCAGGACCTAGTTAGACATCCGTGCCTTCTATTTATTTTGAGATCATTTTAAAGTGTGAACCCAAAAAGGATACAAATCAAAGGCTCAAGTGGACCACGGGATGTGAATACAGAACACGAACCTGTTCATCATGGCTGGGTGCATGAGAATGTTAGACATTCCTGTAAAATCAGATCAATCCAACCATCACATGGGCCACTGTATTATTTTTAACTGATTTTGGATGGTTGTCTATTAGTTTTTAAGGAGGGTCTATCAGATTATGTATATGCCATGAGGTGATGATGATATCCTTAGAAACTAGTTCTACAAGATCATTAAGTGAGCCACTCCACATGAAAACAATAAAAGCCTATTAAAAAACCTCCAAATTCACAAGGTAGACCCATGAGATGGTAGGATCGCCAACTTACATTGTAAGATGGCCCAGCTAGATAGGTTGGGTTCCGTGAACATGAATTAAGAGCCCTACGCAGGCAACTTGCTAATATAAACTAACTAGCTTCAATTAATTTTCTTTAAACCATATAACAGTGAGCAGTTGATTGAACAGTGGGGATCGTACGTTTGGCAATGGAATCTCTATGCGAAGGTCAACCAGATGAACGATCTGGACCGAACTGATGACATGTTGGTGGGCCCTACCACAAAGTCTGGATAAGTGGTCTGGTGAATGGGGTCTCAGAGAGCAGCACCTCCTCTTAAATAATTTAACATTTTTAGAACATGCTACATGTGACCCCTCTGCAATCATCTTGCATTAAGTAATGCTCTGGAAAATGATATCTACACCCACCTTACTTATAGATACACCCATTCTTTCTGTTGTTGGTAAAAAGATAAGAGAAACCTTTTACTTGAAGCGGCATATGTTATAATAATCTTAAAAAAATTTAAAAAGGATGCTCCTAGGACCGGAGACCGGAGTCGTCTACAACAACTGATATACCAGCTGCATAAAACATCCAAGTTTTTTGCGGTCCATCATGTTGTATATGTAAATCCACTCCGTCCGTCAAGTTAGAAGAACTATTTTAGACATGCATAAAAAAGATCAGCCTCAGGAAAATTTCTATGGGCCACAAAAATGTGAACAATGTAAAATTACTCTTGAAGACTGACAAGTTCACCCCGTGTGGCTATCTTTAGTTATGGATCAAGCTGATTTTTGTATTTTCACGTAATCCTGGTGATTTACACTTGATTAACGGGTTTGATTAAAGATGCAAACTACGGCTATCCCACATAGAAACCTATGATTGGCATCCTATTCTCATTTTTCTTGTTGGTGTGGCCCACATGAGATGTGGATCTGGTTGAATTTAATTCCCAGAAAGTGGATTCGAGGATGGACCCTGATGGATGGAGTGGATTTATATCTAAAACTTCTAGGAAGTACAGGTGTTGTACGAGATTCAGGTCCCTGCTCTGGTGGGTGTAAGTAAGGGCTCGCACGCACGAGAAAAGATTAGCTGGCCAAGGACCCATGGTGCCCCTATTTTAAGGTACTTACTTAGCTGCTAGTTCACCACCGTTTTTGTACTGGTTGGATTTCATCCTTTTCAACATGGCATAAAGTGTATATCTATCCAGACCATCCAAACATTGGGGCGCATTGTGCATGAATCATTGCTTGGAAATCTCACTGATCGAGTGATCCTAACCATCCAATTTAGAGGCTGTCAAATGAATGGTTAAAGTAAAAAAGTTATCGGTCTAAGTCAAATCGACAAAATCACTAGTCCCTAAAATATGATCAGTGTGATTCTTGAGTCATGGTCTATTGGTACGGAATGCCTTACAACCGTGCCATACGTGTATTGTGGATGGATTATTACCATTTTTAAATGGTGGCAAACTATCATAAGAATTTACGCCATGCATCTATTATGTATGATGCATGCTAACTTATATTTTCAAAATACCCCCCCTCTCTTTCTCTCTGACTAACGCGCAGTTCATAATTTCTTTCTTAATGGGCATATTTCCAATGGAGAAATGATCTCGTGGGATGCGTGTATGGAAAACTTTCCATGCACCTAGTTGCATTTGGACTCTTGTCACCCACATCACCAATCTGAGCTGCTGATTAGGTCCCATCCACTCTTTACAAGAAAATCATAATGATCTGATGATCGAATCTTAGTCAGTGGTATGGAAAAATGGATGGACAAGATCACTCATAGAAGATAGATTTAATCACGGATTTTTAGGACCATTAGATCACTGTGTTTTTGGCATGTTAGTGGAAAAAGAATGGATTGAACCTAACGGACGACTAGGATAGGTAGGTGCACCGAATGATTTACATGAGATGATGGCACGTTGTAACTTGTAATGGTAATCTTATAACCGTAGTTGCTTAAATTGCACTTTTCTCCCTAATTTTATTAAACTCGCATCATCATGACTTGATAGTAAATTGCAGTTATTATTATTATTTTTTCCAATGTGCGTTTACTACGATTTGCTAAATTGTTGCGAAAATCATACTGAGTGGATGATCCCAGCCGTATGATTCATGGCTATCAATCAAATGGTTTAAAAGAAAATGCTTCTTGGTCCAAAATCAATACTAAGATCAGATGGTTTTAGTCTATGCTCTATTGTAGCCCGTGGTTTGTACGGTCTCGATTGGGATGCATGTGTGCCACGTGTTCTGTAAGTGCTTTATAACAAATTAGTGAATTGTGGCAAACACACACTGGGGTATGGTCCTTGAGGAAATTTTCTATTACGTGCACCCTATACTAGTTACCATGTGCTACTACATACTACCAAGATGTGATGAGTGGATTGGATTATCTTAGGGAAGTGTGCAATTGTCCTTAGATCAAGGGTAAAACGGTCCCACAATCTAACGGCTGTTAAGTTACCAAACGAAGCACCACCAAAGGAGGTAGAACCGATACTTTTGTCCTTCCCGACAGCCCGTTTTGGTTTTCACTTTCACCAATCTACGTTCCGTAAAAAGGAGGAAAATGTCCAATGTGGGCCCACCTAAGGGAACACCCTCAATATCTCACCCATCAGATGGTCCGAAATATTCAAACGGACCCAATTAAATGGGAAATTGTGGGTATAACTGACCATTTGCAAGTCCTCTGGTGTATGAGATGATGGAGCATGAACCGTCTCACGACGGGTCCCACCATATGAAAGGCTGAGATTAAATAAATGTGGGCTCCTTAAATAGTATTTTTTCCTTCATTGAGCACCATAGATGCACACAACGGCACACTACGTCATAGAAAATTGGTAAAATAGATACACATGCATGCATCATTGCGTGTTGAGTTTTTGCCGATTCATCTCTCCTTTCTACATTTCTTGTTTTGGGCTACTGTTTGACTCTCTGAATCGGGATCCGAGTCTGGCAAGTTCTACTTGAGTTACTCAGCCCTATTTTAATTGCATTATCCCAGAACAGTAGAATCTAATAACACGTGCTGGATATTTAACCGCATAATAGGCTAATTATCTCCATTGCATGTATCTCGTCGCATGTAAATGGGCCTCTGACAGAGATCAACGAAAGTGAGATATAGATTTTGAAAATGGACACAGAAGGTCTAAATAATAGCTTTGAAAATGGATGATCTTTATAATTAATTATAATATAAATGGTTCACTTATTGATATGGATTGTCCATTGTGTGGGGCCCATCTTTTAATGGCCCATCCTTGTCAATTTATTTTAATTGGATGATCTTTGTTGGGGAAAAATATGGCAAGTCCGGAGACCCGGTTATGGAATGGACCAACTTTACTGACACGGCCCGAAATTCTGAGGCAATAAGCATGACCGAGGCAAAAGAACTAAAATGCCTCAACGAGAGACTTAGCTCAGATTGCAAGGAATAAACCCCGACCGAGACTTATAAAATTACGAGCCAAAGGCAAAGTACATAAGATGTATGAAGTTGACTTGGAAGACGAGACAACAACATATAAAAGGCTGATTAAGGCCTGAAGCTTAAAAGCCACCTGACCGACCATAAACCCGACCCAATTAGGTCAGTTATAAGGTCAGCTATCGGTGTAAGAGAGGATATCGATTATGGATCTGCTCCATCTCGCTCGACAGATGACGAGCAACTTGATCCATAAAGTTGGCCCAAACTAACTCATTATTAGAGTTGGTCAGGACTGGGCTGAGCAAGGAAAAGACGGCGTGAATGAAAACGCTGTTCCGAAAATTTTATAAAAGGATCCCCAATCCCAAGGATTTCGGGATCGGATGGAGACCAAAAACGGATTGAAATCAAATCTCCAAGATATCAGGGGAAGAATCCCTACACGATGAGACCCTCGCATTCCTATAAATACAGGAGAACTCCAAGTTGAAAGGTACACAGAAAACTCTTCTTAAAACCCTTACTTTATGATCCTATCACTGACTTTAGCATCAGAGGGTCCCCGGCTCTAATCAGGGTCTTCGTTATTTCCTTCTTGTGCAGGTGGTAGGACGGAGGAAGGCACACAAGTTTTTTTTTGCATCAACAATCTTAGACATTAACTAATGGCTATGGAAATGTATGATCGATCCATATTGACTATAAAAAAAGATTTCATCATTTATATTAGTCATCTATCATGTGATGCCCACCATTGATGGTCCACCCTTCTTAAATCACTTTAATAGAATGATACTCACCTGATCAATGGCTGTGAAAATCACTTAATTTGATCCGTTGAAGCACTAGCATTGGAGTGATGCCATTCATTCTTAATGAAGAGATACTAAATGATGGTAAAATAGTGGGCCCGTTTGGCATGGGAAAATGTTTCCTTAAAGGGGATGAGAAAATTAAATGAGCCCACATGAAAAAATTACATAACAGAAATCCATGGACTGGTGAGAAAAATCGAAAAATTTAACAGAAATTGATGGGAACGGATTAAGGTGCTGCCCCACCTCACCCAAAATGGTGTCCCTTACCGTGAGGGCCCACCTTGATGTATTTATTTTATATTCATACTGTCCATCTGTTTTGCAAGATCATTTTTGAGAATGATACTAAAACAGATCATTTTTGAGAATGATACTAAAAACGAAGCAGATCCAATTTTCAAGTGGTTGATACCATAGGAAGCAATGGCGACTGACTGACCATTAATGGGCTACAAAAGCTTTAGATCAAGATTATATTTCTATTTTCCTTTCATCCAGGTTTATGTGACCTTACCAACAGGTTGGATGGAAAATAAACATTAAGATGGGCCATAGAATGTTTTTAATGGTAACACATTCAATTACCATTGGTTCAATTGAGATTTCGATTTTTTTCCAATTTCATCCTCATAGCCTAAAACGATTCAAAAAAAAAAAAAAGAATGGACGGATTGGATATATAATAACTACATCAAGGTGAGCCCCACAACAACAAAGGCGGCACCGTCTTAGGTGAGGACCTGGCCGCACCTAATCCGCTCCCGAAAATTATACCTATATGAGCGGGTGTAAATAAAAATGAGCCTGAGACGATTTAAACTGTGCTCTTTTGAACCATCGGCCATCAATGAGATGGTCCATTATGTGAACTGTCGCCACGTGTAGGGTGGAAAGGGGGACTGTATCATAACGGACATGACTGTATCACATCATTACCGAGGAACAATCATGGATACCCCACATGCGGCCAGTCACGCCACTGTTGTGTTGTGCTGGTGAATCAAGATCGTCCATCTGGTGAGCCCGACTGCAAATGGCCCACTGAGGAAACACACCAATCTTTTTCTCTCACACCTGTCCGACGTGCTCTTCAAACACAAGTGCAAATAAAACCGGTCAAATGGCCCACGCGGAGATTGCATCTTGCAAATTTGCCTCTGCCGATTCTAACTCCAGGCACTCCGTTGGTGCCGCCCTGAGATCTAGACCCACCATCTCAAAGGCACCGTGATAAATGTAACCTATATTGAAAATTAGGCCAATCCACTCATCAGATGGGCAAATAAATGAACGATTTATAACAAGTGGCCGGTCTAATGAGTGTACTTGCTGTTTTTTGGCCACGGGGAGATGCAACAGAAAAATGATTAAAGATTGGATAGCTAGATCTTCGTATCTGAATGGATATATATATATATATATATATATATATATATATATATATATATATATCTGTGGCTGATCACCGCCATGAGAAACGCTGACTGCCTCAGTATCTCTACTATTAGAAAATGAGGCAATCTCGGTCAAATGGCGACTCAGTAGTCACCGCTCATCGGGTGTTGCCACATGGGGGCCACGTGACGATAGGTAGATGATCGTAACCGTCCATATTCTGGACCATCATGTGGAAAGGCTGCAGTTGAGTAATCAGACTGAAAGGAAGATATGAACTATTTATTCGTGGGTCTTAATTGGAATTGTAAACAAAACATTTCATGGTTCAAATTGGACTGCGCACATTGATGTTCAGAAGCATCGGTTCATCATGAGTTTTGTTTTGCGGCCTATCCAACATAACACCAACAGTGTGGAGGGTTCAATGGCTTGATCTTCCAATCCAGGGCATCTTGGCAGATGGCCCTCAATGGTGAATTCTTATCACTGAACCATGGGTCCACTTGTATGCCGAAAACCCGGATCTACTACAACGATTGGTGGTGGGTGAAGAACTTCACCTTCAACACGATGTGTGAGGGTCACTTTTGTGTGCATTACATCCAATCCATCTTTCATGTTTGCCATCTCATATTATGCCAGGGTCTTAAAACTTATGGTCATCAAAACCCTAGTCAGCCGTACCATGTAAAATCATGCATACAACATCTAAAATGACTAACTCACCAGAGTTTCGGCATGGCAGACTTTGGGGTGTCGAGTCATTCTGGTTGGGTGTATTCGTTTGTGGACTTTAACCGACGCACAATTTAGGAGGTGTCTCTTTTTCTCTCGCTCTTTTTTTATTTTTATTTTTATTTTTTTTGATGGGTGTCCCATCGTAGTTGTTCCTTGGTGGTGTAGCCTAGAGTTGCACACTTGTTTATGTGACACACCTTGCTTTGGCTTTACAAGAGCTGAGCTTTGAGTCTATCCCTACCATTTGAGCTTGGTTTGGTTTGATTTAAATATATGAGCCTAACCTAATCGAACCAAACCAAGGTTGAACAAGTGTTAGCTTGTTTTGTTTTTTTTCTTCTTAAAAATAAAAATATACATATTATGATTATTATTATTATAAATACAAAGATAACAATACAAAATAACACATAAAAAAAACTAATACAAAAATAATCACATTAAGAAATATATGCATCATATATATTAGGGTGGGCCCTATTACAAGAAAACAATATTGATATGAAACTCATGTCTTCCAGTAAGTTTGGATCCTATGTTGTGGTCTATTGGAGGTATGGATCTTCCTTATCTTTGGCCTTGTGCTATAAAATGTGCTGAAAATTTTGATGGGCGATAGGATAAAACACATATTATGGTGAGGCACACAGACTTTTGACACTAGCTATGTAGCGGGTGTTGAAGTCATCAATCAATTCGAATCCCACTTTAACATATCAAGTAAACTTGTTGGCCCATTGTCAAGTATATGTATTATCTATGCTGTCCATTCGTTTTTATATATCATTTTAGGGCTTGATCTAAAATTGAATCATATCTAAAGCTAAAGTAGGCTAAACCATCAATAAACAATGTGCATTCATGTATATGTATTATGTATTATCCGCGTTGTCATGCATATGTATTACCCATGCCATTCATCTAGTTTTACCTACCATTTTAAGGCATGATCTTAGAATTGAATCATATCTAAAGCTCAAGTGGATCACACCACAGGAAATGGTGTGCTTATAATCTACCAGCCAAATCAAATTGAGCTGAATCAAGCCAAGCCAAGCCAAGCCAAGCCGATTTAATACTGCCCTGTTTTGAGCTTGGTTTTTTTGAAGAGCTTGAATATGAGGATTAGTTTGGTTTGAACTTCTATTCAAACCAATTTAAGTCGAGCTCTCGGCTTAATTTGTGTCTAGCTCTTGTGTGACCCATTTGATGATGGGCCCAATTTTTAGCTGCTCAAGAGAACATGAGGACGGTGCATACAGTGGACGATTGGATGCCATGCACAACAATGTGGCCCCACATATTACATTTTAGGTTAAGCTTATCTTACAAAGGATATCGGGTCGCAAGCCTTTCCTTGGTTGGAACGTATACGTTCCTGTATTCCTCCAACTTATTTATTTATCGACCACCTATTAAAGGGTCAGGATTCTTCCAGTCCATGGGATTTTAGGTGCATGGGCCATCCGCAATGTGGCCATCAACTGTTTAGATCACCGAATGTGGACCGTACAGCTCTGGATGTGGACCGTTACACACATCTGCATTCACTGTCCATTTGAAGGTAACCAATCGATTGTTTTAGAAAACTATGGACTAAAGCAAATTAGGGTCCACTAGTTGAAGGGTCCAGATCTCTTAAACTTCCGAGAAATCATAGAAGATTATTATACTAACATGCACTTAAAAGTTGACTTTTCTTCTGCAAAGATTTGCGGTTTGACGAAGGGAGATTTTTCAAACATTTGGAGTTGAGAGAGATCATCGTATCTTCTAAGTTAATCTCTCTGCGATTAGCGTGAATGGAGGCAATGTCAGATGCTTGGCTTTACGGATACACGCTCATGTGAGCTTTCTATCTTTCCATAGTTTGTAGAGGAATGTGATGGTTCGTAAACATGCATTCATAAATTGTACACGTGGCATGCTATTAACTCAAAATAAGCCGTCCAAATCAGTTAACATACTCCAGATGGATCATAAACCAAGATTTGTGCTGAATCAATCTTGTAATAGGCCGATCGGTGGAAATCTAATGGAGAGTGAAATGAAAGGTAGTGAACCGACAATGGGGTGAACTGGTCTTTTGGCTCATGGCCTATTTACTATGGACCCCATAATTTAAAGGGTTTGATTTGATTTTACGTTTGTACCACATATGCCATCTTTGAATGCATGACTATGAATAGCTGGTTAAGTAGTGTTTTGGGCAGAGGGGATGGAGGGAGGGTGCTTGGGTCACCGTGCACGCCGAAAAAGGCTGTGGAAATGCCGGCACGTTTGAGTGTTTTCATGTATGAGTCGGCCGCATGGCTTTTGAGTGTGTTTTCTTTCAAAGCCATGTTGTGGGTCACAGCTCCCCAGCTTTTGCAACCATTCACACATTGGCATGCAACAATATGAGTTTTTGCCCAATCCTACATATGCCCAGCCCTCCCATCCTCTCAGTCCACTTTGTCTATTATATGGCCCAATGTAGGGTCGGCTGTCAACGGGTTGGGTCCTACAGTTCCTCGACACACTTTGATCGGGTTCGGGTCTTGCCGGCCTGGGTCCCTATTTTTTAGGACCTGGATTTGGATCAGATCGGTTTTGGGTACCTTTTGAATTTTTGGACTTGTGTTTTAACTTCTCTTTTGGTCGGTTTCACATAAAATAAGGACCTTTACAAGGTGGGCCCACCTGATGGATGTATTACATCATACAAACGTGTTACTCTGACAAATGAGCAGTATAAACAAGATCACTTACATGCATCTGGCTTATTGTTAAAATTAATTGGAAATAACCCAGACTCTATCCCCAAAATTATTTTAAACAGGTCCAAGATGGTCAATGTGGCTGGGCTATGGCCAGGGCTAAGAGTACTAAGGCCTAGCCAGGGCCCATCTGGGCCCACTACTTCCTCCAATTTTAAGCATGTTGTAGTGGGCCCACAGGCTTTGATCATGGTGGTAGGACTAGGATGATCAAGAGGCCTTCATGTTTAATTACTATTGGACGGTTAATGTAGAGCTTAGCCATATGAATATTGCAAATGATGTTTTGAGCACTAAAGTAATTCCTAGGGTACAGATTTTAAGGAGGACTAACCGAGTCGCTGTATGACTAGTCAAGTTCCACCTTGGGCCCATCATCGCTGTATTATGGCATGGGTTCTCCCAGTGCTATCAGAGCACTTATAGCTCATAGTGTTCCAGCTGCATTGGTCCATTTGTACAGTCTAATTCAATTCAATTCAATTCATCCATCTATATTGTTGATCATTATGTTCAACCCATATTTGATGAGCTACCATTCAAACATTGCATCATTTCAACAAATATTAACCATTGATCAATGGCCTTTAATATGCACGGCCAAGAGAGTTTACACAAAAATAGTACAATCAACAATCGTATCCATCTATTTGTTAGGACCCATCATGGATTTCTTATAATTGTAAAGAATCACTTTTGTTAGTGATGTAGAGCGGGTCGCGGACAGTTACATGGCCAAGATGGATCAGAAAAGGCCCGGTCGACGAAAGAAGTGATCCAGACCATCGAACCTTAAATTGGGCGTATCTTGCAATTCGGAATGAGTTATCTGACGTAAAATATATGATTTTGGGGTAGAACAAGCTACTGAAGCCCACCAACCCCGCTATGCCACGTTGCGCAGCCTGGAATTACGAAAAACCCCTAGATCGACGGTCGTTTCCCTGTTTTAATTTCGTTTTTACTATAAATAGTAAGTTTTAGTTTGATTATAACTCTTCATCCGTCTGACTTTAGGAGTTGCGCCCAACGTGAAAAGAGCGTAGAATAATTAGGAGAACGGTTTGGTGAAGCCAAATAGGACACTTACTATTTTTGGCTGAAAACCTTAAGCACTAGTAGACATCACGACCGTCTATAAATAGTAAGTTTACTATTTATAGTAAGTCGCGGATTCTAGGAGTTTGAGTTGTAGTTTGATTCTGATTTCTTTCCCATTGCTTGGTACCCCTATTTAAAGGGTTGTGAACTTGTTTTTATTCATCAATTAATCAATTTCGAATTTCTTAGAATTTATTTCTATTTTCTGCTTTCTTTTCTTGTGGATTTGAGAAGTCTCTGTGAGGAGCCCAGAGAAGCTCCGTGAATTCAGAGTAGTTATCCTCATCACGTTCATCCCTGCGTCAGTTAGGTGATCATAGTCATTCCATCCCTAGTTAGGAACAAGGATGCATGACTAGAGACAATAGGGCCAAATTAAGGATGGACGAGATCATTTGGTTAATGAAATTATTGCATGGTACATGAAATGTGTTCTGGACTTGAAAAAGGTCCAGATTGATCGATTGAGCTTGGACTGATCCTGAAAACTGGAGCATTTCTCCAAGGCTCCATGGATTTAGGATGAAAGTCATTCACATTAATTTCATTGATGTGGAAGGTAATCTGAATCAATGGTTAGGATCTCTAGTAATGGTGTTTAATTTCAACCATTGAATCGATGGTGTAGCTGGATCGTTAACAGAACCTTTCATAGGATGGTTAACTTCATGGAACCATCAAGATCTTAATGTATGTAGTTTTCTTGTCTTTTTCAAATTCATTGCAGATACTTCAAAATACTTTTTCTTTACATGCTGCCAGGTTAGGATGGTTTCTCCACGGATTCCTATTCCTCTATACCGGAATCCTAATTTCCAAACACGCCCTTTGTGTAAATCATGTGGGACCTACATGTTACATAAAACGGTTGCCTTGTTGATCGTAATTGTCTTTTGCATTAGAGGAGAGAAACCCACTCAACTTGGCCTTTACTTCCATCAGGTTCACCATGATTTGATGGGAAGATACACGACTCTTTTTTCATTATGTAGATCACTTTAGAATTTTTATAAAGATATTAAGGGTATTATTTGTATAAACCAACCCATAAAATTATAAGAAGCATAAAATAAAAGAAAAAGAAAAAAAATGCTTATTAATATTTATGTGGAAAACCTTCTTAATGTTAAAAGGAAAAATAATGGAGCTATAAAAAATCCATGATACAATAATTTGAAAATTACAAGTGTTATGAAGAAAATTGAATTGACTTATTGTACAAAACATGCAACCAATCATGAGTGTTGTATAAGAATTGAACCCAGTAAGAGTTATCTAAACAAACTCTTTAAAGCTATTGAGGCATCAATTATGAGATGAGCCAACCTCAAAGGACTGACACAGAGATAAACTATTCAAAGATAAAGCTCAACAGCGCGACTTACTTACCGAGCTGACCTAAGAAGCGGGATATCCGAACCCGATACCAAGGAATGAAGGATCTAGCAAGGTCTAGCTGAAAATCACGTTGATTTGATGCGAATTCGACAATACTTTTGGAAGCAAATCCCCATCGAAATAAGGACCCTTCAGCGTACATGGCGTGTCCTATCCAGATACAATATATTACCGTTTCCTTCTGAGATACACAAGATCAAGAGCGGCCTAAGCAAGCATCCTATAAATATATTTACAATTAATGTGAGGGGATACAAAAAATAAATAAATAAAAATCCTAACTTGAGTCCCGCTTCCACTTTAATTCAACTCACCTGACTTAGGCATTGGAGGGTCGCATCGGAGGGTCCCCAGCCACAATTGGCGCCCCATTGTCTCTCTTATACTTTTAGTGCAGGTACTCACACGCTCCAAATTAAAGGTGTGGTCCCTAACCATCCAGATTGAAGCAACAACAACAAGCTTTCTCTTAAGCTGAGCTGACTAATCTTCTTCTCTTGTGTCTAAAGTCCACTTTTAAGTCTCTTGATGCAAGAGAAAAAACAAGCTCCCTAGATTCTTCACGTGATTCCACAACTCTCACTTCTTCCTGTGTAAGAAAAATGAAATATAGGATATTTTGTTTTTATTTATTTTATTTACCAAATATTTTTATTTATTTTATTTACCTCACACTCGTATAAAAGCATACATATGAAAATCATGATACATATAATTTAAATATTCCATCTATCTATCAGTAAGCGACTTACACATAAGGGTATGGATGGTACCTAACAAATAAAATCAGTATATGTACACCCATTATAATCATCCATTCACTGCCATCCAACATACGTGTAGTATACGTCTCATCTTGCTCTTTTACATTGGTTGATTAAGGGATGAAGTGTGCGTTGTCGGTTCGTTTTCAAAGTGGGCCTTTGATATGTTACAGATAGAGTCAGTACGCTTGATAATGCTTAGGAGTAGGGGCATGCTGGCATTTAGTGTCCAGTACAAGTCAGGCTGGCACGAATCAAGGCGATTATTAAGCATTGCATGAGTAGAGAAGAACATGACATTTCCATCACAATCACACATTACAACTGATGTCTTCATTACGCGTCCCAGATTCAATGGTTTGTGGGACCATATCATCACATCAGGTGGGACTCACAAACCCACCTTACCAAGTTTACTATACCTTCTAAAGAATTGCAAACTGAGAATTAGCTTGTTTAGACTATTCAAGGACTACTAATATGCTACAATCTGCCAATGTGGGTCCCATCCAGTATATAGCAAATGTAGAATTTGTTTATGCATGGGACCCACATATATGAGTCTGATGGTTCAGTGATCCATGCCAATGATTTAAGGGTTTGATGAGGATGAGAGATGACCAAAAGCCTGCTCGTTGGATGATCCAAACCATTGGATTCATTGGCTGACAACTAGACAGTTGAGGAAATAATATGACAATACTCCACATTCAATTGGAACTTTGGAAGTTGTCGAAACATCAAAGGATTGCTATCTTTCAATCTGGTGGTTATGTATGGGGAAACCCTCTCCCATGATGGCCCACCTCATCATTGGTATAGATAAACCGAACAGCTGTTTCCACCTGTCTATGAACCTTGCAATAATGCGTAAATGATAAACCTCGTGGTCACCTATTTTCTAGTAGATACACCCAATATGTTTCTGCAGGATTTTAAATTTCCTGCAACAATTGTAGGAAGCCCACTGTCACGTGCTTGTGACATCCACGCCGTCAATCCATCTTTTGCACCAGCTCATTTTATGATATGAACCAAAAAAATATGGCTGTTCCAAAATTCAAGTGGGCCATACTAGAGGAAGAAATGGGGATGGGGATGCTAATCAATGAAAGCTTCATAGGGCCCACCGAAATTTTGGATCAAGCTGATATTCGTTTCTTTTCGTCCTGGTGGGAATCACCTTATTAACAGGTTGGATGGCATATACATATCACGGTGTGTCTAGGGAGATTTCATTGGTGGATGTCCCCATCCCAACCGTTTATCTGTGGGGTAGCTCACTTAAATTTTGGACCAGCCTGATTTTTTAGCTCACTAACATGAGCTAGCACAAATGATGGTTGGAGTGGATGTCAAATACACATCAAGGTGGCCCCTACATAGCATTTAAAAAAAAGAAAAAGAAAATTGGCATCTTTTTTTGCACAAATATAACAAGCAAAAACCTTTGATTGTTGGGGGACTGCGGAAACAAATTCCAAATTCAAATCAGACAAGCAAAAGATAAACACATTAACGCAACAAAGCATGCACACAGACACATTATTTTTAGGTGGAAAACTTTTGCAAGAAAAAATAACAGTATGCGACAGTAAAACCCACTATGATAAACAAATTACAAGAGATAACTCAAACTTACAGATGCAGAACCCGTTTGAAAACCATATCCTCCCTCTAGAACAAGCCATTTTAATCTTCGATACCCTAACCTCATTTTTACACCCATATATAGTGTTACAACCATAATAAGAAATAATTCGTGCAATTACATAAAACTATGCGCACCATCGATCTAAGCATCAATTGATCGACCAACATTGATCAAGCAACCCGGTAATCGCATGTTTGATCGCTCGAACATGCTCAAAAGTGTCCAGAGAGTTTTTAAGTGTTTTTTGAATTCTGTGAATCAATCAAGTCGCATAGTTAATTGATCAAACATGTCCAAAACTATTCAGATATCAATCTATATAATTTGGAGCTCACTCAATCAATTGACCAGGCTGTTCAATCGATCAAGATCCATGCTTTAGTATAGATTGAAGGCATTTAGACACATGAATATCCCACAACGGCTTTGGTCTGGACATGACATGGCCATTGAAAATGGCTACAAGTGCGCTCGGTTGGCATGGGATGGACGGTCTGACTCATGGCACACATATAAGAGATCTCAGCCCTTCATTAGGCGGGACGCATTGTGAGTACACCCTAGATCAATTATTGGGCCAGTCCACTTAGCTGTTAGGCAACATTTGCTTATGGACCTGCCACCATTTTCTTCTAACAGTCCCATTTTTGGTTTATAAACTGTGGCAAGGCCTGATGAGTGGACAAGTAGTACTTGGGCTAGCTAATGGATGGCCCAGGTCTAAAAAATGTGTGTCCACAGAGAGCCCATCCTATTCCCATTGTGGTACCACTAGTGCTTGTCTCTCAGCTGTCCGCAAAGAAAGGATTAAATGCCCATCATTGTCTATGGATGAAGAACAGCAAGTGGGAGGAAAAGCAATGACTCAGTATCAATAGCCTATACTAGTATGTATGTTCCATCAGTCTTTTTCATTTGGAGGATTCCTCCATCCGATGATCGAAATTTGGACTTGAGAGTTTGGAATCATGTGGTCATCAGTGGCCCACCGCATTCAAGGGTGGCTGTGTGACTTTCAAGATACCTTTTACCTTGAGGCCGTCTCCTCTACAAGTCCCTGTACTTGAATAATAAGCTTATTATGCAACTGCTGTCCGTGGGGCCCACTTGCGTGTGCATGGCATCCAACCTGTCCAGAAGGGTCGCTCCACCGTGAATTTTGGAGGCACCAAACTTAACAATCAGGTGGGCCACCATGTAAATTTGGAGTTTTTTGGATGGTTGTCCATTATTTTCTGTGGTGGAGCACACCATATTATGTATATTGGATCTAACTTGTGCATTATGTGAGGCACACCATGACCATGGGATGCCCAAAAAATCAAGACCAAACAATCATTCACTGGGCCACACCATAAAAAAAGTGGTCCATGTATATTTGATATAATGCTCTATAGTAGTTTAGGGCTTCAGTTGGTACATGTGGGGCCCACTGTTTGGTGATCCAAACCAGTGACAGGATGGCAATCACTATGGAATATGGTATATCCAACAAAATATTCTCAGATGGGATGATCCTAACTATAGGATCTTTGGCATCTGTTTTCCTTGAGCAACATATGGAAGGTCTAGGATTTTCCCATGTGGGAGATTTTTGGTGGACCCATAATATGAATGGATTGGATAAGTACTGAAGCATATGGCCCACCTATCCATCGCAAACTGAAAGCTAGGTGTACTGTAGAAGGTCACTGTGCCGGAGCATTGCATAATGCTTCATTATCTTGTGTGGTCAAATAAGAAAGGTCCATCCATCAACCATAATAGTCGAGAGATGGAAGGAAAAGGGAGACTGAGCCCCACCCAGAGAACACAAGACACAGAGGGTGGGACCACATAGATATGGAAGATAAGGGCCATTTGGAAGTTATTGCTCTCTGGCCATTTGGAAGTTATTGCTCTCTCTCTCTCTCTCTCTCTCTCTCTCTCTCTCTCTCTCTCTCTCTCTCTCTCAGCTTAGCTGTGGAAGGATACCCCACCCAGCTCACTCGAATTGGTTGGCCTGTCACTAGACGATGGGCTATATTATGGTGATAGCTCACCGCCATTCTCGAAATGGTAGGGAGTACTCATCTGCCACAATGGTTTATAATTAAACCATTTTGTGGAGGTTGGGTCCAAACGCTGGTCATGACTTCATATCGTAATTAATTTAGAATAGTCTCTACTATATATTATAATGTGATGAGGTCAATCAATGTCTTCCTCAGGAAATAACTACTCTGAATCCACGGAGCTCTCTGGACTCCTCACAAAGATTCCTCAAGTCCACAAGGGATAAAAAATAGAAATAATTTTTAAAATATATTAATTATTGATAAAAATGAATTTACAATCTTTTAAATAATGAGCTAGCTTAAACCTAGGACAAAGTTTTAAACTCTAACTCTAACTCAAACTCCCTAAAAATGTGACTTGCAATTATAGATGGTCACCATTCCTACTAGACTAAATGGTTTTCGGCCAAAAATAGTAAGTGTTCAATCTGGCGTAACCATGTTATTTTCCTATTTTTTCTAAGCCCTTTTCATGTTGGGCACGACTCTAACTCAAAGGATCAAAGATCGAACTGAAATTTACTATTTATAGTAAAAACAAAAATAAAATGAACTTTTGACTGTTTATTTGATGGAATCTTACAAATCCGGTGTGGGCAACCTGACATAGCAAGTTGGTTGGCTAAAGTAGCTTCTCGTACCCAAATTCATATATGATATGTCCAAAAAAGTCATCTCGGTTTATGAAATATGACTGTTTTAAGGTTTTAATGGTCTTGTTCATTTCCACCTCCAATTAAGCCTTCTCTGGTCTATCTTTGCTATGAAAGTGTCCATGACCTGCTCTACATCAAATTTCTCTCCCTTTCTCTCCTAATGTTGCACGTGCCAATTCTCCTAGCTAGAACACACACACACACACACACACACACACAAAGGGAGATCGATCTCCTACTAATTTGTGAAATGAGCTTATTTTACAACTTTTGTGTGTGGGCCAATTGTCATGTCTTCATGGTGTTGAGGGTCAAATATTGCATATTAGATCCTAATTATCACATGATTTTGCGTACATGATAATGCTTAATGACCTATTTTAATCGTGTTTTTGTTGCAAAGTGAATTTACAAGCTTAGACTGAAAAAGGGTGCTAAAAGCATGGATTTAATGCTCAAGGATTACCAAGAATAGGGACGACTCCAGGGAACTAAGATCAAAGAATTTACAAAGCCGAGATTCGAGAAAATTACGTATTTCACGATAAAGAGGCCTGAAAGTCATCCAGAATACAAGATCACAGGGTTCTCACCATCCATTTGGCTCGAAAATTTATATATAGACTGAGGACCATAAATTAACCGTACATGTCAAATTTCAGCCCTCAGATCACTGTACAAGTGGCCCAAAGGACAGATAAGATAATAAACCATTAATTTTGGGCCCGCCTGATATCTAGATATGCTTAAAATTGATCTCGACAGCTTAAATAAGATGAGAAAATGGGTGGACAGATCGGATCTCTCATTAAGATTACATTAGACCCCGCCTTAAGTAGAGTGTGCATAGTGCACATGTGCACTAGCTGTGCACTGCAACCTAAAGTCGGGTCAAACGACTTTGACCTGCAGGAGCAGCCAAAAACGGAAACTTCCATTTTTTTTGCGTGAAACAGGGGCGCTGTTTGAAAGTCAGTGGGCCACCATCATGGCCCACATAGACAATCCAATCCGTCCATCATGAAGATGAGCTCGAGAGAGTCAAACCCAAGTCAACCTTGTGCAACCATACACATGGACACGCCCACTACAGTAGTCACAAGAAGGCCATTCCGCCTCGTTCAAAGTAGTACAGCAGATGTGATTCTTTGGGCCACACTAATTTCGGATCAAAAACTTGATTTTTCGGGCCAATATTCCACGATGCAGCTAATGGACGGAGTGGATTTCTCCTTCGACATTGATCATGTGCCCCACCACTCATCAGCGTAAGAGGAATTGCGCGGACCGCGCGTATACCAGGAAACCGCTTGATCCGACGTGATGGGCCACCAAACAAGGGATCAAAATGATGATCCAGACTGTCCAAGTTAAGAAGATGACGATTTCGACCGTACCTGTGAGGTCTGAATTTGCGGAATGGATGACCATTCGTTTCAGATTCAGTTCAAATGCAAGATGTTTGTACGTTTTTGCTGCGTAAAACAGAGATTGCGCAGTCCATTTTTTGGGCAAATTGCAATGCGTACGAGAAATCGGTTCTTTGACTCCAGCAAACCTATGGTCATCAATCCTATAAAGAGGAGAAAAATGGAGGAGAAAAATCATCTTTGAAGCCGGGACGTCTGGAAGAGAGTTTAGAGTTTTTTTTTTTTTTTAATGAATATTTGGAGATTAGCCTAATCATGTCAGGCCAACCTCTTAGCTAGGGCTAAGAGGTGAAGCTTGTGGAGTGATGAGACTGATTCTACGGCTTTGATTATTATTTTAAACTGATTTTAATTATAGTTTCATTAAGGAATGCTTTTAGTTTTTAATGGTTTGTTGTGACTAAAATTATTATAAATCTATAATAGCTTTGAGTATTTCCTTTTCTTCATTATGATTATGAAATTAGCAAGCCTTGTTGTTCATCATCACCCCTTAGACATGGTTGGATGACAAAACTCTTCCTAACATTCATACATCACTCATTTTGACTGTGGATTGGGTTAATTCTGTTATTTACCTTGTCTCATAGGCATGGTTTTGTGATGAAATTCATTCTAATTTACATTCTTCTTATCTTTTGAAAATTAGATCAAAAGAAGTTCAGATTTGATTTTCATGGTTATATCTTCCATCTGGATGAAGATTGGACTCGAAGTCCAGTTAAGTTCTTAAATCAAGCATAAATCTCCCTCATCTCTACAAGTAGATCCTTGGCACCATAGTTTCCTACTTTTGATTTTATAAATTTTAATTAATTAAATTCATAATTATTCCCTCATATTCATTCAATTTAGATTTCATCTTATTCTAGTTATTTTCGAATTACATATAGGTTTCAGTCCCTATGGATTCAACCTCAGTTTTACCAAGTTTATTACTACATCACAACCTTATACTTGGAGTGTGAACACATGAATTCCAAGGATTACTCCACCAAGAAATTGAGACACTAAGAAGCTAGGCTAATCTAACCATCATGTGGTTTACTATGTGAATTAGAAGTTTTATGGGCCACCATGACAGTGATGCTTTCAGGGCAGCAAAACCTAAAAGCACTTTAGTAATTTAAATCAAGTGAAAAGATTTTATTTTCTTTTGTTTTTAGGTAACATGAATCTAATAAGAGGCAAAACAACAAGAAACACAACTCATAGGATAGGTTATATGGTTACTTGAAATATGTCGTGGACAAGAAAGCAACTCTTCAATGATCAGTGCTAGATTTTGCCAAAAGATCTGCTACTGTGTTTGCGTCACGGAAGATACTGGCATGCCTTCGACGATCTAAGTTGCAAGCTTTTGTCCCTACTCAAAACTTCCAAGGCGGTTGAAAGGTCGAGAGAGAGACGAACGTGATGGGACCCAAGAAACCCGGCTTGCAAGACGATTAGAAAAGACATCTAGAGTAGTGTGAACTAAAGAGAAGGGATATTCAACATAGGAGAACGTAGTTTTGGTGGTATTAGTAAGGTTTACAATATAAGACAACAAACGGTCCAACCTTGGATCACTCGCACACTTCCGTCCCTAAATTAGAAATTACTTAACATAGCAAAATCTCTTTAATTGGCTATATTTGCCAAAATTTGAAACAACAATAAAACTTTACCAGACATGCCTGTCATTATTACAAGCAGCTTCTAAAAAATACGAAAACATTAAAACTAAAAAAATTAGAGAGATCCAACTAATACAAAAATTATAAAAAATTGTAAAATTTTCCTAAAATCTCGATTTGAACTCTGAAGACAAGCATTTCTTTGGCGAAATCAATGTCTTTGACCAGCGTGGTGGGTCGGTTGATCTCGGAGGCACTATTACATAAAGATCAATTATTCGTGCGTTTCGTGACAATGCTCGGATAAAAAATAGTTATTTTATGGTCAACACCGTAATTTCTCCGTATTTGGAATGAATCTCTTCAAACTAGACACAACTATAACCCAGTTATGACTACATGAGACTGGGCCGGGTTTTGACAGATTACTCTACTTTCATTCGGGCCTTTTTGATTTAGTTGTACCAAGAATGCATCTGCGGCCCACTCTACGTCAGCCCAGTAGCTAAATAGTCAGCTCAACAAGCTTATATTAGCCTGACCAACCAAATAGGCTTTTAGTCAGACTCAACCCGTTTTGAATTAGGGATGAAAACATTGCTCCAGTTCTAACCAGAGGATCTCCGGACAGCCCAAACCGAAATGGGTCGAGTTCTGGGCCGAACACAGGCCATCATAGACCAGTTGCATCCTTTCTTGTGGTTTACTATGAAGAATTCATGGCGAATTCGACAGATAGTGGCTAATTCGACAATAACATTTTGAATTGACACGTGGCACAGTACTTGAGCATTTGCAACCTATAAATCTGGTGGGCCACTTTGGGAAGGGGCCATGGATTAAAATTAGATTACACAATCTTGGTTGTCACATTTGTTTGTACCAAATTAGATGGGCGAAAAAGATTGAGCAAGAAAAGAAAGAAGGATGGTCCACATGAAACAGGTGAAATGACCATTATTCGATTCCTAGATTATCAAAACATTGTAATTTTAGGCCCATATTATCAACGGTTTCAATTGCTTGAAAATGATCATACAGCATAAAATTTCTCTCTATGTGAATCTCATCAAGGTCGCCTTTTTACTGACTGGTGATGGGAGTTGAGCCCTGTTTAGACCCCACCACCATTTAAAAAAGTGGCAATGCAATTGGGCTTTACTTCATATCGGCCCTGTATTTATTCATCAAGCTTTTCTCACAAATATCAACGAAGAGCTAGCACCCTGGAAGTCAGGAAAAGCAGTAGGATTAAAGCTGGCAATGGGCCGGGTTGGCCTTTGGATCCTGACGTAACAAAGGGCGAGCCTTGGGCTATATTTAAAAATATGTCAGGCCCAGTTCAGCATTTTGTAGAATATGTTATCTTTAAGGTTTAGCCCAAGCCTGAAACAGGCCTATTTATGACTTTACTAGGCCCAATCTGCCTGTAAGTTAAAGGAACAGTTACTAAATAAACTGGGCCCTTGTTTCATGACTAACTAAAGTTTTAAAGTAGGGATGCAACTTGGGTTCAACCCTATTCACCCAACCCGGACTTAAGGTTTGGCTGGATGGAGGTTTGGCTAGGCTTGTGTTGAAAATCCTCAACTCGACTTTCGCCTGACCCAAGTTGGGTTGGGCTTGGGTTGTAAGGTCTCAGCAACCTGACCAGTACCCAAACTTACGTGCATACGTATGCCTGGCCTCCACAACTCATTGTTGTTTCTGAAGGATCTGAGTAAGGGTGACATGGGACGGGGCTAGCCCATCGGGCTTTGGGTCCTAGCCAGATACGGTTTGGTCTTGGGCGTTTGATGTAGAGGGGGTTGCATATAATTTCATGGCCAAGATGGACTAGAAAAGGCCTGATTGGAGGCAGAAGTGATCAGGACCATCAGAACCTTAAAATGGGTGTATTTCGCAGACCGAAATGAGTTATCCGATGTGCCATTAGGGGTGGGCACATAGCCAAGTCGAGTCGAGGTGGGCCAAGCTCGGCTCGGCTTGTCCATGCAGTACTCCAGTTCGAGCTCGAGCTCGACATCGAAGCTTGGCTTGTTTGCCAAAGCTATCGAGTCGAGTCGAGCTCGAGCTTCTTCATCAATGACAATATCCTGCAGATATGACCCACCAAGAAGAGGTTTGCTCACATACATCCTGATGTATTGCAATATGATATGTTGTGGACTTTAGTCTTTAGCCACTGGAATTTGGTTCTTTTAGCTGGCCCAAACCATTCATGTGATTGGGATTCTCTTGGATGAATGATGCCTAAAAAAATCTCTTAAATTGGATGTTTTAACCGACCAATTATGCAAAGGTAGGGTAACCGTCCATTTTTAAAGCAAAAGAGCACATTCCAAATGGATGAAATAATCCAATTTTGATAGATTTTATTTGTTGTCTATCTACCATTCAAGGAGAGACTAATCGTATAAATGATTCAGATCATTGGAACGCAGCCCGTATATCAGATGGATCTAAACTTTAAGCCCATACCATTAGGTGGGCCTAAAATTTTAGGACCAATGGTGGCCTAGCGCGACAGACCCTTTTGGTTAGTCGTAAGAGGAATTAGGTGTCCAGCTCATTAGCAATGCGTGGTTTGCAGACTCCAATAATTGAACATTTTCAGGGCATGTGATCGGTAATCCAAGCCGTTGATCGGATGTGTTATATGGCCCATCGGGGCTACCTCTGAAGTCTTCAAGCTAGGAAGATCCTAACCTATGGATCAATGGGCCCATAGGATATTCAAGGAGGTGGTCCATACTCAAACAAAAATAGTTAAATGATCAAATGGTTGAAATAATCCAATGCTAGAAATTTTTTTATTATCCAAGTAGATGCTTTCTCTAAAAAGTCAGGATTCAGGGAGTCATTGTCTAAATAGATGGACAGTGTAGATATAACCCATACATTAGGTGGGCCCACTATTGAAGTAGATGGACAACATGGATACAACGCATACATCAGGTGTGCCCATTGTCCAAACAAATGGAAAACGTGCATCAGGCCACCACAGAACCCGATTCGAGATCCAAGCCACTCATTAGGTGGACCCCATTCTCTAGCACCTGGCCCAACACATCAGGCTATCATGGAACCCGATCCTCCTACATTAATATCCGCTCACATAAAAAGGGTAAATGATCACAACCATCCATTCAAATCATCATCACTCGATCTCCAACGGATTCAACATACAAGAAGAAGAAGAAGAAGAAGATTAAGAAAAAGAAACAGATCTAGTCACTCACCTTGTTAGGATTGGGCCGCTCTGGTTCGCTTGGCGAGATCAGGTGGTGGTGGTCCAGTGGAGATGTGTGGGCAGTCATAGCCCGTAGGTGGTGGTGGTCCAGTGGATTGATATTGCTCATCAGGCCGGCGTGCGGTGGGCAGCGGGGTAGGTGGGGTAGAGAAAGAGAAGAAAGGGAAAGGGAGAAAGGGAAAGGCATGCGGGTAAAGGGTAGGGTTTTTAATTTTTTAACTTCTTTTATATATATATATATATATATATATATATATATTATAAATTTCTATTTCTAATCGAGCCGAGTCGAGCTCAAGTTCGAGTTTCGAGTCGAGTTAAAATGACTCATGGTCGAACTCGGCTCGAACTCAACTCGAGCTACAAGAATTAAGCTTGACTTGGCCCGACTTAGCCATTCAAGCCGAGTCAATCTGAGCTGACTTGAGCCGAGTCGAACGAGTTATTCGAGCCAGCTCGACTCGTGAACAACCCTACGTGCCATGTATGATTTTGGGGTTAGAGAAGCTACTTTAGCCACCCAATGCCGAATTTACGAAATTCCATTATATCCACAGTTGAAATCCCATTTTATTTTCGTTTATACTAATTATAATAAGTTTTAGTTTAATTGTAACTCTACATCAATTAGGCTTTAGGAGTTGTGTCCAACATGAAAAGTACTTACAAAAATTAGGAAAATAGTATGGTTAAGCAAAATATAATACTTACCTATTTTTAGTTGAAAACCATGATGTCTAGTAAAAATCAGGACTAAGTCACAATTTATGGGAGTTTTAGTTGCAGTTTGATCATGAAACTTCTTAGGAGGGTTCATGTTACTATTTAAGAGGTTGTAAGCTCAATTTATTTATTTTTAATTATTATTTATCATTAATTAATTTATTATGAATTTTAGAAATTATTTCTAATTTCTTATTTTTCCTCGTGGATTCGAAATATCTCTCTAAGGAAATGAAGAGAAGGTCTGTGGATTCAGAATAGTTATCCCTTAAGGAAGACGGTGCTAGACTTCATCACGGCCATCCCTGCATCAGCGTTTAATACAAGCTAGTGGGCCTTTAATAAGGAGCATTCAAGAGAGCTTTGCTATGACAATCCGCATGTACACGGTGGTATATCGTTAACCCAGCACAGCACCATAGCAAACAGGTGCAATGACCAAGCCATCCATCTACCTAGCGGGTCTTGGCCATGTTGATGGTCTCACCTAAGAAACAAATCTAGTCCACTCAGGAAGTGGGTAATGAATTTAGAAAGAAGAAACTCCTTAGAAAACTTCAGCCCAGCTTTTCTACTAAGTTGTACTTTTACTTGGAAAATTTCAGCCCATCTTATTAACATGATTATTGGGCCAGGTCATCCATCCACATAGTCGTACTCTTCTCGTGTGGACTGTCTAGATCACACAGACATGCCATGACACTGCAGCCATTTTGGTTTCTAGCAATCCAAACTGTTTGCGAGGTGGAATAGTCAAAATGTGTCATGTGTTCATCACGTGGTGGGCCATCATCTCATCTATGTAAATCTTCAAATTGATTTTTCCGCCCGCCATGTGACCTATATGAACACGCGTCACATTTCAACAGGTTCACGTTAGAAGTTTCATAACATCAGATTTTTGTAACAAGTGGTTCAGGTAGTTCCCGTTGTCACACAAAGTGTCCACCAGACCTGGATGGTCATCTATATATAAATAAATAAATAAATAAATAAAAGGAAAAAAAAAAGGCAATTCTAATTGTTAGGTAGGATAGAATGTCAAGTGCAATTAACAGCCCATGGTACTTCCCTTAGTCAATGGACCAACCTGATTTTCATGCCAAGAGATCTTCAGGTGGGCCACCTTTCACATGGGTAGGATTTCTTGGATGTGACACTTGCTCTAGGAAAGAAAGGGCTGTACGTGCAGTTAACGTACAGGGCATGTGCTTCATCATATCTCTTGCATTCTAGAATAAGAGATAGTAATAGATAAAAAGGCTTTCCTTAAAATAAATGGGGTTTTCCGTTATCACCGCTGCCTAACAGTGCCAAATTAGAGGGGTTTGTTCATTGAATTTTGCTAATGAGTTAGCAAAAGGAGCCGTGCCCATTTTGGCGGTCTCCCATGTTCAAAGCACGTGAGCACATGTCTGTTATATATAGACTGTTCATCTGTGGGCTCCACCACTGATAGGCCAGGTAACTAACCTTGAAATTGGTTTTAATGGACAATCCGAACCATCCAATTAGTGAGTGTTTTATGATTGAATTGGAATAGTGGATGCCTTTTATCTTATCCACTGCACGGGTGAATTGATTAGAACGTTGGTGGACCAGAAAGATTTTTTAATATAATTATTATTCATGGCCCATTCACTATTGGATCTGTTGAATGAACGGCCTGGATCTACTATGTGGAACATTTGGAGTAAACGATGTGGGTGACGTAGTAGTGTCGCCCGTGCCCCTCGATGGCTTGGATAAAACCCCGCAGTTGTAATAAGGAGTTGTGGGACCCTCCAGCTGATGATATGTACAGTAATATTCAATATTCACAAGTGAGGCCTATTTTTGAATGATCCAGATGCTTTGTCTCATCCCACGGTGCATGGACCACTCCCCCAATAATATCGGGGGTTAGAATATCCTCGCCACCAAACGTAGACTACTTTTTTAACTGTCTAATAGCAATTGCGGAAATTGATTGTCTTGTTGAGGAGACATTTTGGGAATGGTTAATGAAAATGGGCCCAACAGATCAATGGCCTGGATCATTCGAGTATGAACCTACTTGTACAAATTGTAAAACCACGTATAACATGCATATCCTCCGCTGGAATCATGCGATTCCAGTTCTTGATGGGCTTTTGACCCTTTCTAAAAAATCTCAAATGCATTATTTTGGTCTTTGATCATTTTTCAGAGAAACAGGGGATGAAAATGTCCATGCTTTGGAACTTGGTATTAGCTGCTGTTTCTTCTTTCTTTCTTGTTTTCTTGGGGATTTTTCTTTCTTTTCAAACATGTCTTATATGGACCCCTATTCAACTGCATTTTGTGGCGTATGTTCATCACTCTTGACTTTTTCGGCGTATAGGCATTGCCGACAACTTCTAAGGCCCTAAAACAAGTGTCATTTTTACTTTGACGATTGCATTTCTTAGAAATCAAAGCCACTAATACGTGGTAAACATTTTAAATGAATTATTTATTTATTTTATTTTTTGTAGAATAACATTTTTTTAGGGATAAAAGCCACTTTTGGTTGTGAATATAAAGGGATGACCCTGGTTGTTGTTGTTGTGGAGAAAAGTGACCGTCGAAAGGGATTTGAGGCAGATAATGATGATTGTAATTGTTATGTGGAAGATAATGAAAGACATAGAACTTGGATTTTGTAATATATTGCCTTAGTTGAAGTAGTTGTTATGCATTAAGGGTCTAAGTTGTTTGTGTTAAGGGTCTAGGTTGCCATTTGTTAAGAGTATCAATTGTTATGTATTAAGGATCTAGGTTATCATGTGTTAAGAGTTTGGGTCGTGGTTGTTAGGTGTTAAGGGTATAGGTTATCATGTGTTAATGGTCTTGATTATCATGCATTAAGGGCTTGGGTTATGGTTGTCATGTATCAAAAGTCTGGGTTATCATGTGTTAGGGGTCGAGGTTGTCATGTGTTAAGGGTCGAAATTGACACACAGCTAAATTAATAACCAAAACCCTTAATACATGACAACCTCGACCCTTAACACATGATAACCTTAACCCTGACAATATCGATCCTTAACATATGACAACATCGACCCTTAACACATTATAACATCGACCCTTAATACATTACAACCTTGACCCTTAACACATGACAATTTCGACCCTGACCCTTAACACTATATAGACGTTGTCTATGGAGCCTACTATCGAGTATGTGTTAAGGGTCAAGATTGTCATGTATTAAGGGTCTAGGTTGTTATGTGTTAAGGGTTGTGGGGTCCATTGTGGGATGTGTCGAAGATCTACTCCGTCCGTTGGATTCAAATTTTAATTTAATGTCATGGGCTAAAGAATAAGTTACATTCAAAAATTTTGTGGCCTAAGATGTTTTCAATGGTAGATTTTCAACCTCAATGCTTTATATGGCCAAAGAATGAGTTACATCTACAGATAAGTGAATCGAACGACAAATAAATAGTTATGAGCAAACAATCACCAACCACTGTTATTGGTTATTGTGGGCCATCGTGATGCATATAATTTACACATGTCATTTATATATTTAAACAGAACAATTTAAAGTATAAGCCTTAAAAGGAAGGAGACCAAAGGCTTAAATGAATTACACCACAAGAAACAATGGTGATTGAACTCCTATCGTCAAAAACTTCTTAAATGGACTACACTATTAGAAAACCTCTAAAGACGTTCGTACACCATCTATGGAGTCCACCATCACATAGTGTGGAATCCACTCCATCAATTAACCTCGAAATTTCATGGAAGGCCATGGTCGAAAGCATGATCATTTATCAGTTAGTAAAGTGCAGAGAGATCAACTACGAAGAGGAGGAAGTCGGGTTCCATCATTTGCACATAGTTTATAGGGTGGATCTTGATTGGAAGAGAGTGTTCCATTAGACCTCTTCTTACACCAATGAAAGCAGTATAACTTTCTTCCGGTGACATGAGACGCATCCGGAAAGGTCCAATATTTGAGCTTCCATCTTCCGTTGCTGTTGGATACAAGGAAAAGCTTCAAGGTAGGCAAATCCTTACACATCGAATGGTCATGACCATGAAAATGCCCTTATTTGACATCGAATGAAATTGTGCCTAATCGAAATTGGACTTAAAACCTAGGTTCAAAGAAACCGTTATGCTGAGACCTCACCATAGTTAACAAAAGTTCCCTAAGACTCCATTAAGGGTCAAAACTGAATTATACACAAACGTCTCATGTACTTATTTTCATTGGATGTAGTTTTTGCTAAGAATGGACCAAAACCTAGGGCATGTTTTGTAGAGAAAGTTACAAGGCATTCTACTGCATTTGGTGGGATATAAATTCTCTCTCGTGTTTGGAATTGATGAGAATGATTTGATTAATCTAGATATTTTACCTTTTAGCTCCAACAAGAATATATAGGGACTTGATTTCTAATGAATTTTAAAATTCACAATATCTACGAGGAACATGTTGATGTATGTGTTTTATCCATGTCATCCATCCATATATACCTATTTACACGTGATACTCGAGTTGCATGTGAATATATGTGATCGGCATTAGTTGTGAAATCTAGTCATTTGATTATAATTCCAGCATCTACCAAACACTAGTTTCATGTAATGTAGTATTTTTTCTAAACGAAGAATTTGATCTCAAACGGAAAATTAGATGGTCATGTACTTCTAGACATATAATTATTGTGCAACAACAGTGTTAATTCTATCTAATGAAATGCAATCTATCTTTCAAACAACCCAAATAAGGGCATATTTGGTTTCTGAATTTCCTATGTAATGCAAGGTAAATGAGCCATCATTATTAAATTTTCAGGTGTTTGTTTAATCAAGAATTATGACTTGTAAATCAACCATAAAATACACCTAGAAATGAAATAAGGAAAATGTAGTAATTATATCTTCACATTATAAAAATTACCATTTTTCGCTATTTTTTGGGTGAAACAATATAATAGAATAATCATTGCAGTCAAATCTAAGTGATGTTATCACATAATTACAAAATTAATCATTACCCATTTATAACCATTTACCTTTGTACTTGGAAACCTGACCCGCTGACAGTCCTAAATTGCTGGGGTTTTGCAAGTGTGGTCAACAGGTGATTTTATCCATACCACTGATCAGATAGGCTGCTTTATAGTGTAAAGGAAAAAATACAACTGTCCACAGGCCAATAGAAGTCAAAAGATTGGCCTGTAGCATACAATAACTCAAATTTGACTAAGTTGTGGACCCCACTGGCATTGAGTCAAAATCCGAAAATTAGATTGCTTAGACAACCTAACTTCTGATTTGTGGTCACTTGTTTGCTGAAATCGGAACATTGGATATTTTTCATTTTTAACCATTGAATATATATCCAATGATCTCACATTCAATTAATAAAATAAGCATAACTTTTAGTCCATGAAACATCTAAACTGGAAACAATAATTTTGACAGTTTAATTTAACTTGTATGCCACATTTCAATTTCTAAGAAATGTCTATATGCCTGAGTATCATCCATCACACTCTACCAGCGTATCAAAGTTCTTCTCATCTTCAATTACAATAGACAATCACGCATGAGGAATAATGGATCAGTCTCTCTCAGCATTGTGTTGTTGATTTTTTTTCAGGCCCATCTTTACAAGAGATTTGCTTGAGTACATCCCTTGTGTTTTGCAATGTGATACTTTGGAACTTTCTATTAAAATTAATTTTTTCAATGACCCAAAGCTTTTTTGCAATAATGCTTTCCTTGGGAAGATGCCCAAAAGAATTACCAGATTGAATGTTTCAACACTTTGATTACACAAAGGTTACAGTGAAGTTCATTTCAAAGCGAAAGAGCCAGATTTCAAACAGTTGAAACAATCGAATTACAGAGATTTTATTTATTGTCTATCTACCACATGAATTGGGACCCATAATTTGAATGGTTTAAATCATTAGAAGACCAATCCAGATTTAAAGGATAAAATCTCAACAGGACACATTACAATGTCTGATGCATTCAAGCAAAATTTGATCTACAATACAAATACAGTTCTACAAGTGGAAAGTCTTCGGCACTTTTGCCTATGTGATATGTGTGCCTGAGATCCAGATCATTAATCAAGTAAGGCCCACTTTTGTGCTTCCATGAAAATATAATAAGGCCCATCTATGAGTAGATCAGCTTGTCCATTCATCTTTCAAGATATGATACGGTAGAGCTGGAAGAATAATAATGTGGAAGAGCAATCTCTCGACAGGGGATGTAGCAGGGTGATGTATTGATTGGGTCTGCCCATATATTGGCAGTAGAATGGATTACTTTTGTTTTTAAATAAAAATCACTTTTATTTAAAAGTTGTCTAATAAAAGCGATTTTTGAGACAAAAACCATGCTTTAATTATGTGGTATTGAATTGCATTTCTTAAAATATAAATTTCATCCAGTTTTTGGAATTGATGAGAAGGATTGGATTAGTCAGTATCATATCATCCCGTCCTAGTATGAGAAATGATGGAATATCTAGTAGATTTTGAAATCCATTACATTCATGGGCTGCACATTAATGTATGTATTTTATCCATGTTGTCCATCTATATGTAACCTTTACCTATGATACTCAAGTTGCATGATGTTTACATACGTGGCCAACATTAGTTAAGAAATATGGTCTGTTAATTAAAATTTCATGTTTTACCAAAAGTTTATTTCACTTAATTTAGTGTATTTTTCAAATGAAGAATTTGATCCAAATGTGAAATTGCACGTAAATTCACTATGGTATTTTCAGACATCTAATCACCGTATAGTAATGGAGTTAATTCCACCTAATGCAGTTCAATCCTCTTTCTCAACACACGCAGCTATATCATATCTCCATACCATGATTGTTCCTCCTCTACCGTGTCATCTCTCTTTTCTTCACTTTCTCTTGAAGCCCACATTCCAATCTGCCTACAAGGTTCTGGCAGCTGTGAGTGGTCCTATCGTACCTGCGACACAGATTTCATGGAAAACCCTGTGGGAGTAAGTTTATGTGCTGGGAAGCTAGCTGGGGCCATTCTGATGTTTGTGAGAAATTCATCTGTGGATCCATTTTGTGAGCTTATTTTAGGATGTGTGACAAAAAATAAGGTGGATTAAACCTTTTTGAGCTCCACCTTGATGTTTATATACCGTCAAAACTGTTTATAAGGCCATTCCCACATAGATAGACTGAAAACACAAAAAACAGAACTTAGCTTGATACAAAACTGCTGTGGCCATACAAATGTTTTAATGGTGGTCACTCCTTCCTCTCGTGTGGCCCACTTGAGTGGGTGAATTTCTCACAAACATCATAATGGCCCCACTTAGCTTCCTAGCGCATGAAGAAAGGCTTTAGTTGCATATTTACTATTTTCGGAATTCAAAAACTTAAACTTTTGCTTTTATACCATAGCAAACAATCATATGATCTAAAAGCTTGAGGTGTTAGAAAACGGTGTATCAATGTATATGAAGGAACTCTAATACGGGGACTTGTGGCCTGGCAAGACCGTTGGTATGCTGTGCCCTTGAATGAAGAAAAATAAGAAGTATCTTCCAGGTTTGGAGATGCCATCGGATAAATATGGGATTTTAATTGAATGTGGACCGTTCTCGTTTTTTTATTTTTTTCTAAATTATTTATCTATAGCCCATGAAGAGACTGGTTAGGATTTTCCTGTCAAGGATGTTTTCCGAGCACAGTCCATATATAGTGGAGCACTGCTCAGCAATGGTTGGATATATATGAGCCGCACTAATCAATATTGGGAGGTGGATAGGTTGGTGACCTGGTCAATGGAGATATCTCTACTGACCCGACTTCATGGGGTCCCCATAGGAATCAATGAGGATGATGGTGACCGCAGTTGAAACGTTTCTAGGGCTATCAAGATGTTTTTTTTGCCATCCAACCTGTTCTCAAGGTCAGTCGATTTAGATGAAGGTACAAGTATTAGCTTGATCCAAAACTTCCCTGGCCACCAAGAAGTTTTCAATGATAGGCATTCAATCCCCACTATTTCATGTTTCATGTGGTGTGGTTCACTTGAACTTTAGATCTGCCTCATATTTTAACTTGAAGTGTGGTCCACTTACCGTTGGATGTGCCTCACTTTTTTTATGCCTTAAATTTAAGTAGCAAAATGATTGAATGGTGTCGATGAAATACATACATCTCGGCGGCTCCACATCTGGTCACGGGCAACCTGCGTCGGCAGCATTGACAACGCGTTGTGTGCATAGAAGCGGCCCACACATATCTATTATTCCTGGATGCGGATTAGCTACCGACAGGTTGAGCAGCGAGATTGGCTACTGAAGTTACGTCACCAAATTCTGTGGGCCATACCATGATGTATATATTGTATCCACACCGTTCATCCATTTGGAGATATAATTTTAGGGCATATTCCAAAGAATGAGTCAAATCCAAATCTGTAGTGGGCCTCACCACAGAAAAGAGTGGGGAGAGTGACGTGCACCATTGAAAACATCCTAAGGTCCAACATGATGTTTATTTGAGATCCAACCTGTTCATTGTTAACGCATGCATTAAATAAGGTAAAACACAAATATCATCTTATTGAAAACTTTCGTGGCCATTAGAAGTTTTTAATGGTGGCGTCACTCTCTCCCCTCTTTTCTGTGGTGGGGTCCACTTGAACTTTGTATCTGACTCATTCTTGGGCTAATACTCTAATATGAACTCCCCAAATGTATGTACGGTGTGGATCCAAAACATACATAATGGTGGAGTCCATAGAGCTTGGTGACATCACTTCAGTAGCCGCTAGTCTCGCCACTCAACCTGTCAGTAGCTAATCCGCGTCCATTATTCCTCCGTGCATTGTGCATACGGACACGGATTAAGTGCACCACGGATCCAGCTATGCGGGTGCGGTGCTGACCAAGGGCCTGCCTTGACCTATGCATTGTACATCCGTGCCGTACATCAATTTGCTAGCTCCGGCATGCCCCTAAAACTGGACGCGGATTGCGTCCTACCCCCGCACGGCAGGGCTCTGTGGGGCCATCGTGATATAATCCTAAAAATGAAGCCGGTCCACAGCTCCAGTGGACCACACCAAAGAAAGCTGCAGTCATAATGACATCCACCATTGAAACCTTTTAAGGGCCACCGTGATGTTTTTTAACCATAAAAACCTATTCATAAGGTCATAGACGTGAATGAAGTGAAGATACAAATATCAGCTTGATCCTAAACTTCTCCACCTCTCGAGAAGTTTTTAACAGTGGGCGTTCAATCCCCACCATTGGTCAACATAAGAAATTTAACTCACTCATTTTTTGGCTCATATCTTAAAATAATATGAGAAAAACAATTAACAGCATGATTAAACGCTTACATATCAGTGGGCCCCACAGAGCCTGCCCGAACCGATTAGCGTCCATGCGAGGTTAGGACGCAATCCGCGTCCCCGAGAACTAAAACTAAAGGAGATGCAAATCTCAAGTGGACCCCACCATAATTATTGAATTTACACTATTAAAAAAGTTATTAATTTTATAGCGTTAAAAACTTTGTAAGCCCACAAAAGTTATTTTCCCTTCATCCATGCCCGGGTGGTAGACTCACAAGACTTTTCGCACCAGGTCAATAATTCGCATAGGTGGTGAAATCTCGCTATCGTACGTGTGAAAAAAAATAAAAAGTTGTATGGCAAATAAAAATTAGACTGGACCATTAGGAAGTTTTTAATAGTAAACCTTAACATGGGGCTCACCTTAATGATGTGCTATCTATCCAGTCCGTCCATCCGTTTTTTCAAAGTATTTTAGGACACGATGTAAAAAATTAAGCAGATCCAAATCTCATATGGACCACACTACAGGAAACAGTGTTCATTGAACACCTACCATTAAAAACTTCCTAGGGCCCATGGTAATGGTCACTATAATATTTATTTTCCATCGAACCCATTGATAAGGTCAAAAAGACATGGATGAAGGGAAAAATATAAATATCAGCTTGATCCAAAACTTTAGAGACCCACAAGAAATTTTTAATGTTCATACACTACTGTTTCCAATAATGCGTTCCACCTGATATTTGGATCTGCTTAAGTTTTGGTAACACGTCCTAAAATGAGCTGAAAAAGCATTTGGACAGCGTGGATATACAAATTATTTATCAACGTGGGCCCCACATAGTAAGGGTAATTACCACTAAGGTGTTTCTCGTGTAACATCTAATCCGCTTGCTTCCCACACACCCACCTGGCTAGATCCAGGGTGGCACCGGGTGGCACCAAAACCGCATTGACTGCGTACGCAACACCAACGCGGCGGAAACAAACGGACGCGAATATGCTGTAACAGCGGTGGTCGGGAGTCCTTTCAACATACAGCTCCGGTAGACGAAACGTGATGTGTATATTAAATCAAATCCGTCCATCATCTGTATTTGATTATTGTAGTGCTTGAACACAAAAAAATAGCTGATCTGAAACTCAAATGGGCCACACCACAGGGAAAAGTTGTAATGGGATACATACCACGGAGACCTTGTTGGGCGCACCGAATCCTTTGTCAAGTTTGGTTTTTACCTTCACCTGGTGCTTCTCAGCTTATGAATGTGTTGGATGTTGACATAAACATCACCGTGGGCCCCAGACGGGCTTCAATGGTGTTCTTCCCCCATCCAAATGTTACCTGTGATGTGTCCCACTTGAATTTTTTGCTGGGCTGATTTTTGACAGCGCGTCCTAAAATTAGTGGGCTCAAATGATGTAAGGACTGGATTTCGCACAAATATCATAGTGGGCCATAAGGGCTCCTTCCAACAACCGCTGTAGGAGCATCGCTTATATTGACAGCGCACCTTCCGCGCATGTTAGCATTAGGCACCGTCCGCCATTTGACCTTGTAAGTCAATTAAGGGAGGAACGTTCGACCAGCTAACATAAACTAATTTTTAGAGTTCAGATGCAGACCCTCTTCCAAACTCATTGAGAAGCTGACGCGTGTATCTGCTAAACGTGTAAGCGAGTCCAGTCGTCGCTATCTAATCCTTAATGACACGTGGTATCACCACAGCTGCAGATCTTGCACCGCCCCGCACGACAGGTGAAGCACCTTGCAGCCGGAAGCGGGACATATGAATGGCGTGCCACGTGTCGGAGAAAGACGGTTCCTCAACCGGCACGTCACATGACGTATGCGGGGAAACGGATGGGCTACCCCCCTGCCACCAGCCCCGTGGCTGGTGGTCGGCGCTCTTTGGGCTCCACCATGATGTATGTGTTTCATCCATTCCTTTCATCCATTTTTAAAGATCATTTTAGAGATTTATTACTAAAATTAGATGGATATAAATCTCATGTGGACCACACCACAGGAAAACAACAGTGATTGGATATCCATAATTTAAATCCTCCTAAGGCCCACTGTACTTTTTATTTGACATCCAATCTATTGATTATGTCATACAGACCTAGATTAAGGTAAAAAACAAAGATCAGCTTGATCAAAAACTTTTATAGCCCCCAAAAATCTTTTAATGGTCTACGTTCATTCAACACTATTTCCTGTAATGTGGTCCTCTTGAGATTGGATAATTCATTTTTGGTCTCAAAGCATAAAATGATCTATAAAAATAGATGGACCGTATGGATTCATATGGTGGGGCCCACAGATCAGCAGGGGAGTAGCCAATCCGTTTCCCCCGCGGATACTCCAAGCTGGTGTAAAGTGGGGCGGAGTTGGACGGCAATCGATGCTCGACACGGGGAGTAATCGATGAACGGTGATCGCGGGACTAGTCCAATCACGGGCGGCTCCTCACGAATTTCCCGTAAGAGGCGGAAGCTATGTCGGCCCACCATGATGTGCGCTTCACATCCACTTCGTCTATCACTTTCCTCAGCTCAGGTCAGAACACGAGACAAAAAAGTTAGGCAGATTCCAAACTCAAGTGAGCCAGGCCACGACTGAACTCTGACCATTGAAACCTTTGAAGGGGCCATGAAAGTTTTGTATCAGGCTGATATTTGTGACTTTAATTCATCCCCGTAGGTATAACCTTATGAATGGTTTAGATCCCATAATAGCATCACGGTAGGCAAAAGGAATATTTCAACGGTGAACGTTTTAGTCCCCACAGTTTCATATATTGTGGCCCACTGGGGTTTTGGATCTGCCTCATATTTATAGTTGTATCTCAATATGAGCTGTAGAAATATGTGGACGGAGTGGATGTCTCACGGATACCTTAGTGGGCTCCACAGAGCTTCCGGCTGGAGGTACTCATTGTAGGTGAGGATCACAGGTAATGACGCGGATTCGCGACTGAACTTGACAGTAGCGAGTCTCGCTACTGAAGTGATGTCACCACGTTCTGTGGGCCCCACCATGACGTATGTATTGTATCCACGCCGTCCATACATTTGGAGAGATCATTTTAGGTCATGATATAAAGAATAAGTTAGATCCAACGCTCAAGTGGACCCACCATAGAAAACAGTGGGAATTGAACGTCTACCATTAAAAACTTCTTTGAGCTACAGAAGTTTTCGATCAAGCTGATATTTGTTTTTTCCCTGATTCCATGTCTATGTTAACTTATAAACGGGTTGGATCTCACATAAACATCATGGTGGGCCCTATAAAGGTTTCAAAGGTGGGCGTCATTGTCCCTCTGCTTTCTGTTGTGGGGTCCACTTGAACTTTGGATCTACCTTATTATTTGGTCCATACCCTAAAATGATCTCTACAAATGGATGGATGGTGTGGATACAACACATGCGTCATCGTGGGACCCAAAGAACATGGTGACGTCACTTCAGTAGCCGACTCTCTGCTGTCGGGTTCGGTAGCTAATCCGCGTCCCACACGGAAGTCGCGTCTTGAGAGAGCATGCGGAAATGCAGGAGTCTTATCCAATATGAAAATCGTAGTTCACCGCAAAGACGAAAATACCCTTGCTGGTATGTGACTTGGCAAGTGAACGAGCGGGGACGCGGTTTGGCTAGTGACGCTGCCACTAGTCAGGTGGTTAGTGGTCGGTGCTCTGTGAGGCCCACCATGATATATGTATTTTATCCACACCGTCCATCCATTTTTACACATCATTTTAATAGTTCATTTTACAAGTGAGACAGATAAAAATCTTAGGTGGACCACACTATGGGAAAAGAGTAGTGATTTAATGTCTACCATTAAAAACCTACCAAGGCCCATTGAAATGTTTATTTGACATCCGAACATGTAAATTAGGTCATACAGACCTGAAAGAAGGTAAAAAAACAAATATCAACTTGATCCAAAACTTTTGTAGCCCCGTTGAGTTTCTACTGGTGAGAGTTCAATCAGTCATGCCTGCCAATTTATCCGCAGGATGATCACACATGTACCATACTTAGCCTAAGTTCGAACTTTCTAGGGCCCAGACATAATGTGAATGTAAATCCAAACCGTGCATTTGGTGAGCCTTCTCCTGTTCAATGTAAATGCGAAGATTGATTCTCACACATAACTCATGTGTGAAACAACAAAAGGAAAACTGTATAATTACTCCTAAAACCTATATTCCATGTAGCGTGAACCACCTGAATTTTTTAATGAGGTGGGTCCGTTCATCTTGGCAGGGTGCACCTGATGAGTGAATTAGATAGCATATACACAACACTGTACCCCACATTCCAGTTGAAAGTTTCTACGGCCAGGGCAACATCAGCAGTCAGCCTCCTGATCAGGACGATTTGTTTCACTTGGACTCTCTTTTGAGCGGCTCGAAAGTTCCACACATGCCATACGTCGGTGAGAAAGACGTGTGGCATGTAAGTTCTATGTGATCATTCTTATCTTAGTTTACGTGGATGGTTAGAACAAAAAGGGCTAATGGTCATTGCCAAATGAGAAAATCCGTTAATTTCAATCCCAGGATCCTCCAAAGTTTCGGATTCTGATTAGGTAGTGTAGCAGACTGCACTGACTTCTATATTAATTCGTGCTGCCCTCTTTGATGTGTTTTAATCGAGCTGTTCATCTAATTTTTCAGCTTACTTTAGCGGATGATTCATGTAATTATGGGTAAATCTGATCTGAGCCATGCATACCAGGGTTGACTTAGAGATATTAACAAGCAAAGCTTTGGAACGATAGCGTCTGACCCGACCTGATTCCAAATTCTTTGTGGAACTTTGATAACGACCTGAAACCCAGAAAAAGCCATCACACATCCAACATGTAGACTCCAACCAAGATCAGTTCGCTCATGAACTTAGACGGCCATGAGTGAAGCTTAGCTCGGACGAGAATGTGGCCGGAGATTGCGCTAAGGGATTAACTCCTGTAACTCATATTTGAGTGTCATCCGAGGCACGATATCCAGATAACGGCCGACGACAGCACCTACATAGCTCTCATATGATGGCGGAGACTGTGTCGAGATTATCGGACACGTTCATTTCAACCCGAAGGTATATATATGAGACATTACAAGAAAGAAAGGTATACAAGATCTCATACCTTGAACCTACTCTACACAACTTAAACCCAAATTCCTAGCCTGACTTTGGCATCGGAGGTTCCCTTACTCTAGCTAGGATCTCCTTCCTTTTGTGTAGGACATAGGGTTCGCTCTGAATAGCTGGAGCTCAGTGAAGAGTGATCCAGATTTTAGCATCAACAATTCAAAAATAAGACAGATCCGAATCTTAGGTGGACCACCCAAAAGAAATAATGTTGTTTAAACACCTACCATTAAAAACTTCTTGTAGTCTATAAAAGCTTTAAATTAAACTAATATTTATGTTTTCATTCTTCACATCAGTATTACTTCATCAACTGGTTAGATGACAAGTAAACATTGCAAAGGGCTTTAGAAAGCTTTAAACGGCGGCATTCAAAATCACCACTGTTTCTGTGGTGTAGTTTAACTGAGATTTAACTCTGCCTTGTTTTTTAATCTTATTTTAGAATTAGCTGCCTTGTTTTTTTGGATCTTACATTAAATTTAACTGGCAAAATAAATATACGGTGTGGAAAAAACACATAAGTTTTGGTGGGACCTATAGAGCTCTCAGAGCACCAACCAGTGCCACGTGGGCTCCCGTGGACTATCGAGTGTATGGTCCGCCAGGTGTACAGCCGAGATTCATCGAGTAAGCTGTGTTTTGCCTTACATCCATGCTTTCAAGGGGCGCCTCTTCGGTGGATCTCTCAAGAGAGCGGTGATTAACAATTAAAACTTAATGTGGGCCACAAAAGCTTGCATTCATGAAACAGCGGTGATTGACTATTAAAAATTTATTGTGGGCTCCTTTATCTGGTGTTTGTGTGATTCATTAAGGTTGGATGATAAATTAACATTCCCGTCGCCCCTGAGAAGTTTTTCATGGTGGGTATTCAATCACCGTTATTTCCTCTGGTGTGACCCATTTAAGATTTGGATCTGCTTTATGTTTTAGGCGATGCCTTAAAATGAGCTTTTAAAACGGATGGACGGCTTGGATGTAAGGAAAATACATCAACATGAGCCCTACACTCAGGGATTCACCCAACTCAGTGGATCCGGGGATCCACCGAAAGGCGCCCGCTTCCAACAGGCAAAAAATAAATTGTGGGTAATTTCGTCATTTACTCATTTGCATTTGCATGTTCTTAAAATTCGAGTTCGGTTCCAGTCGTTATCCCTAGGAGCACGAAGGCTTTTCAACCCTACTCAACAAAAAGCAGCCTAAATACAAACCTTTTACAACAAGAACATGATGGTTAGGGTGTAATTAGAACCGAACACCAGGTGCAAACTATAGAAAACTGGATAGGCGAACATTTCCACGGAAATACCGACAGTAGATGGAGGGAGAAGCATCCGAGGAAACATCGAACATGGTTTTGCTCAGATTCCGCAAACGCCAATCAGCAAAGACGACCGTCCAAAGTCCAAACGGATAGACATTATCTCTGCATAAATGCTTTGATACTCTAACAGAGTGTAATAGATGATACGCAGTCACTTAGAGATTACTTAAAAGTGTATGCGTGGTATAAAAGTAATTCATAGTAATCTCTCCAAATCATGAGTGCAGGTGTAGATGCATCATGAACCAAAAATTATAAGATTATTTGATCACCTGACAATCCGGATTGGTGGGCATTGATTGGACGGTTAAAAATGAAAAATAAATAAATAAATCCAATCATCGTATTTCAGCAGGAAAGTTTCCACGCACTAGAGGTTGGATTGCGAATACAGTCTGATTTTTGCGGAGGCTGCTTCGGTGACCGGGAAATCCACCCATGTCGGTGGATCCTGACTGTGGGGGCCACCTTGATGTATGTGTCTTATATCCACACCATCCATCGGTTTCGTCCAGTCATTTCAGGCATGATCATGAAAATTAAAGCAGATCTAAATCTTAGGTAGAACACACTACAAGAAACAGTGGTGATTGAACGCCCACCATTAGAAACTATCTTGGTGGCCACAAAAGTTTTGGATCAAGCTGATATTTTTGTGCCCCTTAATCAAGGTCTGTGTACCTTATCAACAGTTGGAATGGCAAATAAACATTAGGGTGACTCACAGGAACTTTCCAATGGTGGGAACTCAATCACCACTGTTTCCAGTGGTGTGGTCTACCTTAGATTTAGATCTGCTTCATTTTTAAGCTCATGCTTTAAAATGAGCTGAAAAAACCGATGGACGGCGTGGATATAACTCATATTGGTGGGCCCCACATAAGGGATCCACCCGCAGACGGTGGATCCGGGCCGCGGGGGATTTTTGGACTGCGACTTTGCGTAGGTAAGTTCCAGGATTTAGTTGGTTTAATGTAAATTCGAATATTCTATTCCAGCAATTAATTGCGCTGGTTTTCTCTAGAACTTAGGATCGCCCGGTGACGGCTGCGACCACTCGCACGTTTCACCTGTTGCGAGTGTAAGTTGTCCCAACAGTTCGTACATGGATCAAAGAAAAAATAAAAATAAATAGACAAGGGCAATTTCGTCATTTTGAAAAAAATGCTTTCTTAATAAAGAGGGTGGCGTGTTGGGTTAGGTAAAGCGGATAAGCTCGGTTATCCAGTCTTCCGCACAGCTCTTTCTTTCCACACGCTTTTATCAGACCCGTCAAAGCCCTCTCTCTATAAATATTTCTCTCCATCCCTTTCTTCTCCAAACCTCTGATACATAGAGAAGGGTACTTTCGTCATTAGCAAACCATTCTCTTCTCTCCTCCCTCTTGGTTGAAAAAAATGGTGGATTTGGATTGGAAAGCGAAGATGGTATCGGCCGAGATGTCAAAATTATCGCCGAAACTGTCAGATAAATCCGACCGTACCGTTTCCTCTCCCGCCCTTTCCGGCGATTTATTACCATCTAGCCCTTCAGCCACCTTGGCTTACGAGCAATACCTTCGCCTTCCAGAGCTCTCCAAGCTCTGCAGCTCCAGAGAGTTCACGGACTGGAAATCGGAAGCGCTCCTCAAACCGGCGCTACAAGCCCTAGAGATTACGTTCCGGTTCATTTCGCTCGTTCTGTCCGATCCGAGGCCGTACGCTAACCGGAACGAGCGGAAACGCCGGCTCGAAGCTCTGACCCTGCACCAGATCGAGCTCATCGCGGTCATCTGCGAAGAAGAGGAAGAAAACAGTCAGCATGGCAGCATCCCGATCGTCGATCTAAGCAACTCCAACGGCCTGTTATCCCGAGACAGAAGCTCGACGGAGGTGTGGAAACTCCCAGGTGAGTCGCTTTCGGTAGTCAGCCGGATCAGCGAGGCGAGCCTGCTCCCGCGTCTTGCCACGTGGCAGAAATCCGAGGACGTTGCCAGGAAGATCTCGTTCGCGATTGAGTGTCAGATGCAGCGATCACCGTTCACGCTCGGGTTGGGAGAGCCTAATCTCGCTGGAAAACCGAACCTCGATTACGATCTTATCTGTAAACCGTCCGATCTCCATGCCTTGAAAAAGCCCCTTAGAAATCTCGAAAATTATGAAAATGGGATCCTTTTCACCGCTCACCAGATCCTGGAGTCCTGGATATTCACAGCACGAGAGCTGCTGCGACGGATCAGTGATCGGATAGACGGAAGCGAATTCGAAAAGGCTGCGAGCGATTGCTGGCTTTTGGAACGGATCTGGAAGCTTCTATCCGAAATCGAAGATCTCCACCTGCTGATGGACCCGGACGATTTTCTCCGCCTCAAAAACCAGCTCGCGATCAAGGCCTCAAACGAATCTGAAGCGTTTTGCTTCAGATCAACGGCTCTGATCGAACTGACGAGATCGTCAAAGGATCTGAAGCACAAGGTGCCGTCAATCTTGGGTGTGGAGGTGGACCCAAAGGGTGGGCCAAGGGTGCAAGAGGCAGCGATGAGGCTTTTCCATGGAAAGGGCGATGTAGGGAAGATCCATCTACTGCAGGCATTCCAGGCGGTTGAAGTGGCAGTTAAGAGGTTTTTCTTCGGGTATCGGCAGTTGGTGGTGGCGGTTATGGGGAGCTTGGAAGCGAAGGGCAATCGAGGGCTCGTCGCGTCGGATGGAGAGGCAGATGCGTTGGCGGAGATGTTCATGGAGCCTCCTTATTTTCCAAGCTTGGATGGCGCGAAGACGTTTTTGGGAGAGTTCTGGCAGAATGGGAATGGGATTTCTATTTCAAACGGAACGGAAAGACGGGGGCGGAAAAGGTTGTGAAGAGAATAGCATTTTACAGAGCACAAGAAAAAAAGAAACATCAGTGAATTTCGATTTTCTTTTTTAGTGGATCTCATTCTGTTCTTGAATTCTATTCTTATCTTGTAATATATGAATCGATTACACTGTTTCAATGAAATATTTTTATGGAAACAATCTGAGTTTTGTGGTGAAATTGCTGGAATGCATTGGCCTAGCTCAAAAACATGTAAACAAGACTTCATATCCTTCAAACCAAAAAGTAGTACGTTGTGAAAATTGTGTTGTCTCTGTTCCGTTAACAATGATACGAATATATGGAAAAAAGAACTGATAGATCTGGGGAAGATTTATAAGAAATTTTAACTGATATACTTATTTATGAAAGAAGTAATTTGAGTTTGAAAAGCATGGACATTTATCAAAAAATAAAAGTAACATTCAACGGTAATGTTGCAATGACTAGTGGTGAGGAAGCAATGAACAACATTAGGCTAGCTGAAACTTTTGATAACTTTTGGGATGTGAGCGAGGTTGGGGAACTTTGAAGTGAGTAGAGTTGAATCAAGTAAAGTACATGCAATCACACAATCAAGTCCCAACAAGGACCATTCGAATTTTACGTGAACATGGCACAAAGCGATGATTAATATATAATGAAAGCAGAAATTATAAATCAGTCTTACCGATTCGAACAAGTTTCAAATCTACTTCATAAGCCTTAGCTACGCCCTTGAACCTTTAGAAACAAAATAGGAAGCCTTAATACACCTCTCCTCATTCCAAATCTCCATTACACTTGATATATAAATCATCACAACTGGAATAGAAAACAAATCCCGCACTTAAGCAGCTCTGCATGCGCGCTTGATGGGACCTTTGATGGCATTGACATCCCATTAAGAATCTGTCGATGACATTGAGTAGAAACACCAAAATGTTCCAACAATTAACATGATTTTTTTGGATTTTTCTTATGGGATCGAGCACCTATCGATGACATCGAGTGGTCTGTCGATGACATCAAGACTTTGTTATTGATAGATTTAAGAAATCAACAACAAACGATTGACATTTTCAACAAATTGACAAACAATCTAATGATACTTCAGGTGGTCAGATTTTCACCCTTTACTCTTTTAATTGATGCATACTTCTGGTGGTTGGGATTTCAATTATTGGTCTTTTGCTGACTGTAGATGTTCTGATAACAAAAAAAACTAGTCAATTCACATGCCATTCACATGCCTAACATGATAACAAGTTAGGTCCAAGTGCCCCGCACAATAATAAATCCAGTCCATACGTTTGGCACAAAAAGATGAAAATCTTATTAAAATGCCTAGTACAGAAAAGCTACATTGTCAAAGGCTTACGAAGTACATAATTAATCAAGGCCCATGGGGCGAGGTGTGTATATATATATATATATATATATATATATATATATATATATATATATTAAACGAATGACACAGGAAAGCGGCAATGGGCAGCAATAATAAATGAACCCAGGGAGATGACCCTGACTAGACCTAAAGGTGCACCACATTTTCTGCACTCCAGTGAGTACCAAATAAACAAAGGAGAGTCAGGGTTTAGCTCCTTCAATGCCCCTTTCTTCCTATCAGATATGTTCTCCTCAAACACTACATAGGGCCAATCCAATCGATTTGTCGAGGTCAAGATGTAGCAGATCTAGATGAGAGTTGTAGAGAACAATAGATTGAAGCACAGAAAGATATCAGCCTGTAGTGAGCTTTTGAAGTTGAACAGTGGTGTTGAGGGAGGTAAGATGGATGCGATGTGAAAACCAATATCAAGGTGGATTGCCGGAAACAATGGAGAAGATGATGGTGGTGTCCTTATTCTATCGAGAAATGATGATGGTTTCAAGCCAAGGTGCTACGTATCTGGTGATGATGGAGATGGGTTGCAGCGGTGTTTAGTGTATGGGTATTGTGTTACTTATCGCACCCCTAGGATATGGATGATATTGATTATTGCATAGGATATATCCTTGTATCAAATAATGTATCGCACTTTTTTGGAAATACGGAGAAATTGGGAATTTGGTCGATTTTTTCAATGAAACCTCAGTAATTGTTAAGAAAAAACTTAATACACTTTTAAATCATAACATCACATCACATAATATATTTCCTTTCTAAAATGTCTTAATCAATGCACTATCTAACTAAACTAAAGCTTCTATATTCAAAGTGAATTCAACCAATTATATTATCGGAAAAAATCATCAACCACCTTAAAATGCCTAGTTGATCGCTGATATGTTGGAAATTATACAATTAAAGTATTTCTGTATAATGTGGAAATCGAAAATTGCAAAATAATCAGAAATCAGGACAGGCTGAAGCACGTCTAAAACATTGTCCTTAAAGCGTTATTTGCCCCTACTCAAGTGAATTGAGTATGCTGATAGGTTACAGGCAAACAGCTTCTAGGATACGACGAGCCTGGTGTGGGTCTGCGTTCAGCAAACACGAAGACTTACCAAATAGAACTTAATTACACACTTTCTGACAGTATTACAGTATAAAGGAAAAAATCCCAAGAGAAGAAGAAAAGAAGAGAAAAATAGTTTCGACTTCTGCACAGGTCAGTTCAAATCTTCAGCCATTGGTTCAGTTGAACCGTCCTATACCACACCTCTGGTCTGTTCTTCAAGCTAAGGTTTAAGCCTTGCTAAGTTACTGGAAACCCTACAATATATGAGTGGAGAGGGGCTGGCTATCTCAGTTCGTATGGGTTTGCTGGAGTGAGTTGAGATGGTTTGGAAACCCATCCAGGTCATCCTTTTATAGGCTATGTTGGCTAGGGGGTTATGGTCCAAAGACTTAAATTCCATTAAGTCATTTTTGGCTATTGAAAAACTAGCCGTTTTATGGCCATTTTCTAACTGTTGTGCATGGGCCATTAAGCTGCTGCATGCTGACTATTGTGAGACAACAGCTAGCCGTTTTCTAGCTGTTGGGCTAGCCATGCAGTAGTTACAGCTGGACCCTGCACTAATGGCTCAGGTGTTACAGTTGTTGCTGCAACAGCTCTTTCCAGTCCCTCTATTTATACTGAGAGATTTCTCTCCCAGTCCTTTAGTCTCTCTGCTAACTAGCCACTCGTATTGCCTCACATGCCCACGCCCTCGCACCGAGCCCGTGCCCGATCCCGAGCGCGAGGGCGCGCACGGGTGTTCCACTGCTACGCACTAGAACACGCAAGGTCCATAGTCCACAGACTAGGTAGGTAAATATTATAATACTCCACATTCTTCATATAAACCACAGTTTTTTCTCTTCTCTTTTCCATGTGAGACTATTCCCAAAAACCCACAGAAAAGTATTTTTCAAAACAACTTTTTATATTATATATTATTTTATTATTGAAATATATTTTATTAAAATCAATATTTTTTACAACAATCCCCCGCTTGATTTTATAAAATTATTTTCTCGATTAAACAATACTGCTAGAATAATTAGCTTATATACATAAAGAAAGATATCTTTCGATTTTAATCTTTTCTTAGTATAAATATTTCAAAACTTTGTCGAAATGACTAGTAGGCGCAGCTTTGAACCAGTTATTCCTAGATAACAGAATTGGAAGTACCACACACATATTCACTATGTGTTTGTTAGAGTTCCCACAATCTTACTCAGCACAATTAATAGCCATGTGCTTATCCTAATTCGTGAACGATCCCAAGAGAAAACTCGTAACTCTCATGAGAGACGGCACCATCTCTACGTTCATATAGGTGAAATCCTTCCAGTGTCTCTGTTACTATAAGATACTTGTCCTTATAGACTGGATTTCATTAAGAGTTTTAAACCTCAACTCTCTATCGTAACGCTCAGCACTTATCTATTATGGATGAGGTTTTATAATTTAGTGCTGAAAACTTTCCACATATCAGTGACTTGTTCTTACCTATTAAACCCAAAATTAGAGATTTTCTGACTTTAAGTTGGATTACCATCACTGGTGGAACTTTGGTTGAAGAGTTTCAACCCCATCCCTTTAGATGTAACCTTTACTACTTCTCTCGGTAGAGGTTTAGTGAAAGGATCTGCTAGGTTATTGCTTGATTTCACATAAGAAATAACAATGATTCCATCTCGAATCAATTGTCTGACATAATCATGTCGAAGACTAATATGTCTAGACTTACCATTATAAGTGCCGTTATAGGCTCTAGTTAATGTGGCTTCACTATCACAATGTAGTGACATAGCCGATATAGGCTTTACACAGAAAGAAATTTTTAATAGAAGATCCCTTAGCCACTCAGCCTCTTTACCTGTTGCAGTCAGGGCTATAAATTCAGACTCCATAGTCGAATGCGTTATGCAAGTCTATTTCTTGGATCCCCAAGATACAGCTGCACCTCCTAGGGTGAATACCCACCCTGTAGTAGACTTGTTGTCCCCTGCACTCGATATCCAGCTTGCATCAGTATATCCTTCCAATACGGCAGGAAACTCTGAATAAAATAGTCCTAAGTCTTTAGTTGCTTTTAAGTAACCAATGACTCTATTTATTGCATTCCAGTGTTCAGTACTTAGGTTACTAATAAACCTACTAAGTTTATTCACAGCATATGCGATATTCGGTCTAGTGCATTGCATAGCATACATAAGACTCCCTATAACACTCGCATATTCTAATTGTGCAACTGTTCTTTCAGTATTTTCTTTTAGCTTGATACTTGGATCAAATGGGATCTTTGCTTCTTTTATATTTAGATGGTTAAACTTATTTAGTATCTTCTCAATATAATGAGATTAACATAAAGCATAACCCCCACAATATTTTTTAACTTTGATACCAAGAATGGTATCAACTTGTCCAAGATCCTTCATTTTAAATACGGAAGATAGAAACATCTTTGTTTCAGTCACACCTTCCATTTTATTACTTATTATTAACATGTCATTAACATACAAACAAATAATAACGATGTAACTACCATCTACTTTAGAATATATGCATTTGTCAGCTACATTATGCATGAAACCATGAGATAGTATTTTGGAATCAAACTTCTCATGCCACTGTTTTGGTGCTTGTTTTAATCCATATAAAGATTTGACTAATATACATACTTTGTTTTCATTTCCTGGTAGAACGAATCCTTCAGGTTGTTTTATATATATCTCCTCGTTGAGGTCACCATTCAGGAATGCAGTCTTTACATCTATTTGGTGGATGTGAAGATGATGTATGGAAGCTAGTACAAATAATATCCTAATGGATGTTATCTTAGCTACAGGAGAGTATGTGTGAAAGTAATCTATCCATTCTTTTTGTCTAAAACCCATAGTTACTAGTCGAGCTTTAAAGGTTTAGATAGTCCCATTAGTGTGATATTTCTTCCTAAATACCCACTTATAACCTATGAGTTTAGAACCTGAAGGTAAGTTAACTAGTTTCCATGTTTGATTTGATAGTATAGATTCCATTTCATCGTTTATAGTTTTTTTTTTCAGAAAGCTGAGTCTCTAGAGGATATAGCATCTTTGTATGTTTTAGGATCATCTTCTATAGTCATTACTGTAGGTATTTTTCTTATAATATTTTCTCTATCTCCTTCTACAAGATGGAAAATGACACGTTGTGAGTCTATATAGTCATCTCTTAGACTCTTCTCTATTCTTGTCCTTTGACTCCTACGAGGCTCAATAGGAGCTTCCACTATCTGTGGAGCTGTGCTATCTGGTTTTCTATTAGGAGTTTGGATTTCATTATCCTTTGACTCCAAGGAAAGTGAGTTCTCAAAGAACTCAAGATCTCTTGATTTTATTATTGTATTAGACTCCATGTCTAGAAGTCTATAAGCTTTACTATTTTGTGCATATCGTACGAAGGCGCACTTAGTAGCTCTTGGTCCTAACTTAGTTCTTTTTGGATCAGGGGTTCTGCAATATACAAGACACCCTCACACTTTTAAATATCTCAGGTTAGGTTTTCTACTTCTCCATGTTTCATATGGAGATATTTTATATTTTTTAGACGGAATTCTGTTTATTATATGGCATGCTGTAAGCAGTGCCTCTTCCCATAGACTTAGTGGCAACTTTGCTCTTATCGGCATTGAGTTGACCATTTCTACTAATGTTCTATTATTCCTTTCAGCTATTCTGTTTCGTTGAGGTGTGTATGGCACTGTATATTGATGTATCAGTCCATGTTCTTCACAGAAGTTATCGAATTCATTGGAGAAGTATTCTCCTCCTCTATCGTTATGAAGAATTTTCATTTTCTTATTCAGTTGATTCTTTACTTCTGCTTTATATATTTTAAACATGTTTAATGCTTCATCTTTGTTCTTTAATAGGTACACATACACATACCTAGAGCAATCATTTATAAAGGTTATGAAGTACCGTTTATCTCCACGAGTAAGAATGTCGTTTAACTCACAGATATCACTGTGTACAAGATCCAATACTTGAGATGATCTTTCAACACTTGAAAAAGGTTTCTTTGTCATTTTGGATCTTATGCACACTTCACATTTTTCGATTTTCATTATCTGTGTATGAGATTAAACCATTCTTAGCTATGAACTTCAAGGTACTATACCCTATATGGGCTAGTCTATCATGCCACAGTCTAGCAGATTCAACCATATACGCAGAAGTGCTACTTTCATTCAGAGAAAACTTAACCATTCCTTTACAAGCATATCCCTTTCCGACAAAATTCTCATTTTTAGACAGAATCAGTTTACCTGACTCATACACCACCCGTATGCCTGAATTTTCCAGAAGATCCCTAGAAACTAAGTTTTGCCTCATGTCTGGGACGTGCAGTACATTAGTTAGAATCACTTTCTTTCCAGAGGTGAATATCAGTTCGACAGTTCATTTATCGACGACATTCAATCGGACTTCATTACCCATTTAGACTTTTTGACCATCGGTCAATTCCTCATAGGTTTTGAAGGCTGATTTGTCGTAGCACACATGTACAGTAGCGACAGTATTATACCACCAACCTAGAGCTTTGTCTTAGATGGTATTCACCTCAGTGATTATAGCCATGATATCGCCTTCTTCTACTGCACTTGCCTATTTTTTAGATTTGCGATAGCTGCATACTCGAGAATAGTGCCCGATTTTTCCACAGACATGACATGAACCCTTGAACTTTCCGTTCTTCTTTTGGGTGTTCTTCTTGAATTTTTCTTTATTCGGTTTCAGGGAATCGTCCTTCTCGGGATGTTTGTTATTAGTATTTTCTACAGCATGTACCTTGGACGAGGTATTCCCGTTATCATTTTTTCTATCGCGGTTACGGGATTCTTCCTCAATCCTGAGGTGTTTCTGAATTTGTTCCAGTGTGTAGTCCTCGATTTTATGCAGCAACTTCTTTCTATAGTCTTTCCACATCGGTGACAATTTGACGATTATAGCCCCGACTTGGAATGATTCAGGAAGATCGATTTTTATCGTTTTTATTTTGTTTACTATTAGCTGCAGTTCTTGGATTTGGGGCAACGACGGTTTATTATCTATCATGCTGAAGTCAAAATACCTAGCGATAAGAAACTTATTGGTACCTTCTTCTTCAACCTTGTATTTGAATTCCAGAGCGGCCTAGATCTCCTTTGCTGATGACGTCTGTTGGTACAGATCGTACAGGTGGTTGGGGAGAGTGTTCAGAATGTGTCCTCGACATAAGAGTTCGTCTTCGGCTCTTTTGGTACGGGCAGCTACTTGTTCAGGTGTGTCTTTGTCAGATGCTTTAGGTAGTGCTTGCAAATTTGGATCTAATATGTAATAGATCTTCAGCGCCGTCAAGAGAAATTTCAGCTTGTCTTGCCATCTTGTAAAATTGGTTCCATCGAACCGATCAAGACGTATCAAGTCCTGATTTATCAACTTGATGGATGAAACGCTATCGGCTTCCATCAGTAAAATAACGCTTTAAGATTGTTGAAAATTATACAATTAAAGTATTTCTGTATAATGTGGAAATTAAAAATTACAAAATAATCAGAAATCAGGACAGGCTGAAGCACGTCTGAAACGCTGTCCTTAAAGCGTTATTTGCCCCTACTTAAGTGAATTGAGTATGCTGATAGGTTACAGGCAAACAGCTTCTAGGATACAACGAGCCTGATGTGGGTCTGCGTTCAGCAAACACGAAGGCCCACCAAATAGAACGCAATTACACACTTTCTTGCAGTATTACAGTATAAAGGAAAAAATCCTAAGAGAAGAAGAAAAGAAGAGAAAAATAGTTTCAACTTCTGCACAGGTTAGTTCAAATCTTCAGCCACTAGTTCAATTGAACCGTCCTAGACCACACCGCTGGTCTGTTCTTCAAGCCAAGGTTTAAGCCTTGCTACGTTGTTGGAAACACTAGAATATATGAGTGGAGAGGGGCTGACTGTCTCAGTTCGTATGGGTTTGCTGGAATGAGTTGAGATGGTTTGGAAACCCATCCAGGTCCTCCTTTTATAGGCTATGGTGGCTAGGGGGTTATGGTCCAGAGACTTAAATTCCATTAAGCCATTTCTGGCTGTTGGAAAACTAGCCATTTTATGGCCGTTTTCTGACTGTTGTGCACCAGGCCCCTGTTGACTGTTGTGAGAGCTGGCTAGCAGTTTTCTAGCTGTTGGGCTAGCCATGCAGCAGTTACAGCTGGACCCTGCACTAATGACTCAACTATTACAGTTTCTGCTGCAACAGCTCTTTCCAGTCCCTCTATTTATACTAGAGATTTCTCTCCCAGTCCTTTAGTCTCTCTGCTAACCAGCCACCCACCATAGCCACTCGCACACGTCTCGCTCCGGTTCGCTCAAGCTCGCGAAGGAGCAACCCTCTGCCACACGATGTGGACGTGCGAAGTGTAAAGTGCGCCACTAGTGCTTCTACAACCACACTGCCTCACATGCCCACGCCCTCGCACCGAGTCCGTGCCCGAGACCGAGACCGAGACCGAGCCTGTGCCCGTGCCCGAGCCCGAGTGTAAGCATGCGCGAGGGTGTTCCAGTGCTACGCACTGGAACACGCAAGGTCTATAGTCCACGGACTAGGTAGGTAAATATTATAATACTCTAGATCCTTTATATAAACCACAATTTTTCTCTTCTCTTTTCCATGTGGGACTATTCCCAAAAACTCACAGAAAAGTGTTTTTTAAAACAACTTTTTATATTATATATTATTTTATTATTGAAATATATTTTATTAAAATCAATATTTTTTGCAACATGATATAGAAGATATGGTAGGGTTCTGTGGTGCCCACCATGATATATATGTTTTATCCACGCCCTCCATTCATTTTGATAGATCATTTTAGAGCATGAGTCCAAAAACGATGGCAAATTCAAGGGTTGAGTAAACCACACCACACGAAGTAGCGATGATATGACGCCTAATGTTGAAACCTTCCTAGGTCCTAGTATGATGTTTATTTGCCATCCAACTAGTTCATAAGGTTTGTCATTCAAGCTGTTCATAAGGTCACATAGACCTCAATGATCAGAACTTCTACAGCTCCCAAATCACTTTTAATGCTAGGCATTCAATCCCCAACTTGTCGTCCTCTTGGGCCTTGGGTATGCCTCATTTATGAGTTCATTATACCTATATCTGGCTAGAAGCTTACCCATCACACTTCTCACCTCTAGGGTTTCCGTACCGTGGGTTTCCATATATGGCTTAATAACCGAGTATAAGGACCGCGGTTCAAGCGTCCCACCCCAAACCTATTTATAATGATCACAATTGTAGTGGGGCCTAATAAATCGCTCAATATGAATAATCCAACGGTCAAATTTGAATTGATGATCATGTGTGTGGCCCATTTGATGGAGTCTTACACTCATATCCTAAAATGATATGGCAAAATGGATGGACTATCAGGCCCATTAGTCTAATTGAGAGTTCTTATAAAATCTTAGCTAAAATTCTTAGCTTGAGATTTAGATCGGTGTTGCATAAGGTTATCTTAACCTACGATAGTACATCCATAACCGGGAGATAAATCCTTGATAGTGCCTTAATTGTGCATGAATGGTTAAAATGGTTAGATTCCTGTCTTAGGAAAGGTATGGAAGGTATTGTTTGTAAATTGGACTTGGAGAAGGCTTATGACTATGTCAATTGGACCTTCCTTAACTCTATGTTGAGTCACTTGGGGTTTAGAATTAAATGGAGAAGCTAGGTTCAGGCATGTGTTTCTTCAACAAAATTTTTAGTACTGATTAATAGCTCCTGCTTTGGAGTTTTCAAATCCTCTAGGGCCTTCAAGAAGGAGATCCCATTTTCTATTTTCTGTTTATTATCATGGTTGAAGCCTTCACCAGGATATTATCTAGAGTCAATATGTTGGCCTTTTTAAAGGTTTTAATGTTACTAATTTTCTATAGGAGATTAACCATGTTTATTTTGTAGATGATAAGCTATTATTTTGCCAGGTGTTTAAGTTCATGTTTTTCAATTTGAGGATTATTATCCTTTTGTTTGAGGTGGTAATGTTGATAAGAGTAAGATCTTGGGCATTGATAACGATTGGGAGGAGGTTGCCCTTCTTACTCACTCCTTTAGCTGTTGCTCTGAGGCCTTCTCATCCTCTTATTTGGGTTTCCCCTTGTGTCGGAGAAAGCTAGCCTTACATCTCTAGGATATGGCTATTGAGAGATTGGAGAGAAAGTTGTCCCTGTGAAAGAGTAAATTGTTTTCTCTGGGTGGTAGAATCACCCTTATTAAAAGCTGTTGGCGTGAGCTGTAAATAACCAATAGAGTTGTTGGCATGAGCTAAACAACCAAGAGAGATTTTAGCATTGTAAACAACCAAGAAAGTTGTTGGCGTGAGATAAACAACTAAGAGAGATTTTAGGCATTTGAAATTTGTAACATCTCATAGCATGAGTGTAGGAGACGGAATTGTATAGCAAAGAGGTTTTATTTATTTATTTATTTTTATTTTTTATTTTTTGTATATAACCTACGATTGAATGAAAAAGATGGAAGACAGAATTTTTTGACATGGTATCAGATCCAAACAAGTTCTGACTTCCTGTATTACAACCCTAATTATACCTCCGTTCATGGCGGACTCTAATGATCCGAACTCCTCTGGCGGCACGTCCAATCTCTCTAACTCTATCCTTGAATTGACTACAAGGATGACCAAGGTTTTGAACAGCGCTCGGACCCCGACCATCACCACTGAAACATCCGCTGCTCTGATCGGCATTAAGTTGGATGGTTCCAACTATGCACCGTGGTCGCAGGTTGTCGAGATGTATATCTCTGGCAAGGACAAACTGGGGTACATTAACGGCGACTTTCCCCAGCCGCTACCAACTGATCCCTCTCGCAAGTGGCGCACCGATAACGCCATTGTTAAAGGTTGGTTAATTTCTTCCATGGATTTGTCCTTAATTGGCAATTTTATTTGGTTTCCTATGGCAAAAGCGGTTTGGGATTCCATTGCAACTACCTTCTTTGATGGCAGTGATACCTCACAAGTGTATGATCTTCGATGGCGTGTGACACGACTGAAGCAAGCTGCTGGCTCGCTGGAAAAATATTACACTGAGTTGCAGGGTTTATGGCGTGAAATTGATTTTCGCCGGCCAAATCTTATGGAATGCTCTGTTGATATTCAGCACTATAATCAGATCATCCAGGAAGACCGTGTTTATGTATTTCTAGATGGTCTTGACGATCGGCTAGACAAAATACGGGCTGATGTTCTACAAATGAAACCGTTTCCTACTGTCGAATAAGCGTATGCGCATGTTAGACGGGAAGCTATTTGACAACAAGTTATGACCTCCCATGACACCGATGGGCTCCAGGGAGCCGTCTTGGCCTCCAAAGCCCTTACGTTAAGCACTTCTGCCCCTGGTAAATCTTCCAAGGCTTAGAATTCTACTGATGCAAAAAAATGTTCTTATTGTGGAAACTAGAAACACACACGTGAAAACTGTTTTAAGTTGCATGGGTACCCTGATTGGTGGCATGATTTTCAAGCCCGTAAACGTCCTGATGGAACTGGAACCAATGGAAGTTTAGGCACAGTTGCTGTTGCTGTTGCAGAGCCCCATCTTTCTCTTATACAACCAGCTGCAACGTCCACGGATGCTCCTCCCAAATTGAATTCAGGTATCCTTGGTCTTGTTCTTCTTACCTCCCACAGAGATGCGGACTGTAGTGCATGGCTTCTCGACTCGGGGGCCACTGACCATATGACATTTGCTATCTCAGACTTCTCTCAGACCTCTCTTTCGCGACGCAGCAGCATAGCCAATGCAAATGGTGTTATCTCACCATTCACTGGAGCTGACTCTGTGACCTTATCTCTATCATTACATTTATCTAATACTTTACTTGTTTCGTCTCTATCCCATAAATTGTTGTCTGTAAGTCAGTTTACTGCAGACCTTGGGTGTGTTGTACTTATTTATCCAAATTTCTGTCTCATTCAGGATATTCTCACCAAGGAGATAATTGGACGGGGTACTAAGAGGGGGGATTATATTATGTGGAAGACATCAGTATCGGCCAGTCTAATAACATGAACCATCCACATGTTGATAAAGAGACACTACTTTGGTTGTGGCATCGACGCTTGAGACACCCGTCTTTTCCTTATTTGAAGCATATTTTTCCTGATCTGTTTAAGCATTTACACGCCTCTGATTTGAAATGTGACACTTGTATTTTGGCTAAGAGCCATCGCGTTACTTATCCATTAAGCATGACCAAAAGTGACACTCCATTTGCGTTAATTCACTCTGATGTATGGGGGCCCTCACCTGTTACTAATATGTATGGCTTTCGTTGGTTTGTTATTTTTGTGGATGATTGTACCTGTATGACATGGCTCTACTTGATGAAACACAAAGATGAGGTTCTCAGTGCCTTTGAAACATTCCATGCTATGGTTAGTACTAAGTAAGTGCCACCATGAAGGTTCTCCGCTCTGATAATGGTGGAGAATATGTCAATCAGCACCTCAAAGCGTACTTTACTCAACATGATTTAATTCATGAAACGTCATGCTTACAAACACCTCAACAGAATGGTGTCGCCGAGAGGAAGAATAGACATGTTCTTGAGACTGCTCATGCTTTGCTTCTCGATACTCATATGCCCAAACGTTTTTGAACCAATGCCGTCTCAACTACTGTCCATCTTCTCAACCGAATACCTTCCAAGGTTTTATCCTTTAAGACATCACTCCAATGTCTTTCTACTTATGTGTCACTACCTACCACATTGATGCTTCCTCCTTGCATTTTTGGGCGTGTCGTCTATGTGTATCTCCATAAGAACCGGTGTACTAAACTTGATTCGTGTGCACGTCGGTGTTTGTTTTTGGGCTATGGCGTCTATAAAAAAGGGTACCGGTGCTATGATCCTACCACTCGCAGACTCTATGTGACTATGGATGTCCAATTCTTGGAGACTGATATGTTCTTTTCCTCTCCAGCACCTACTTCAACTCTTTAGGGGGAGATACATAATGAAGAGTTGAATTGGTTCCAACATGAGATGTCGAATGATAACTCAGGCGTTGTGAACTGTGAAGCCGAGCCGTAGGAGCATGGTGGGCCGAATGATAACTCAGGCGTTGTGAACTGTGAAGCCAACTGTGAAGCCGAGCCGCAGGAGCATGGTGGGCCGAATGATAACTCAGGCGTTGTGAACTGTGAAGCCGAGATATATCCTAATGTAGAGCATGCAACATCTGAGACCGAACCTATATCCCCTCCCTCTGAAGTGCCAGCCGAATCATCTCCTGAGAATACTCCTGAGGTAAGTACTGTTATTACACCCTTACATACCGATGATATAGATGCATCTGCAGGATATGTCTTACCTCACAGGTACAATCGTGGCAAGCCACCTAACAGATACTCTCCAGATATTGAAGAACGAAGGTCGAGGTATCCAATTGCTAACTATGTATCCACCAAAGAACTCTCTGAACCTCTCAAGAAATTTGCACAGGAACTCTCCATATGTCAGATTCCTACCAGTGTTCATGAGGCATTGGCAAATCCAAGATGGACCCGAGCTATAGAGGAAGAAATGGAGGCACTACTTAAAAATGATACATGGACTCTTGTTCCATTACCTGAAGGAAAACAAACCGTGGGGTGCAAATGGGTGTTCTCCATTAAACACAAAGCAGATGGATCTATTGAACGGTACAAAGCACGACTGGTAGCGAAGGGATATACACAGACGTATGGTGTCGATTATCAAGAGACTTTCTCGCATGTTGCCAAGTTGAATACAGTTAGGGTGTTATTGTCTCTTACAACAAATCTTGATTGGCGTTTGCATCAATTTGATGTAAAAAATACTTTTCTCAATGGTGATCTCCAAAAAGAGGTTTATATGGATGTTCCTCTAGGTTATACAGCATTTTCAAATAATGAAGTGGTGTGTAAATTGCAGCGAGCGTTGTATGGATTGAAGCAATCACCACGAGCATGGTTTGGAAGGTTTAACTTGACAATGAAGAAATATGGCTTTCAACAAAGTAACTCTGACCATACTTTGTTCTTAAAGCATCAATTGGGCAAGGTAACTGCTTTGATAGTCTATGTAAATGACATGATTATTACAGGAGATGATGAAGAAAAAATCTCTCTGCTTCAAAAGCAATCAACAACTGAATTCGAGATGAAAAATCTAAGAGGACTCAAGTATTTCTTGGGAATTGAAGTTGCCAGGTCTAAGCAAGGTATATTTCTCTCCCAATGGAAATACATATTAGACTTGCTAACCGAAGTAGGGATGTTGGAATGTAAACCTGCAGACACCCCCATAGTTCAGACTCACAAGCTTGGAGAATACCCAGACCAAGTACCAACAGATAAAGGAAGATATCAAAGGTTAGTTGGTAAACTCATTTATTTTTCCCATACTCGTCCAGATATTGCATACGCTGTAAGTGTTGTAAGTCAATTTATGTATAATCCAAGTAAGAGTCATATGTAAGCAGTGATTCGAATACTTCGATACTTGAAGTCATCCCCGGGCAAGGGGCTTATGTTCTCAAAATATAACAGTCAATCGATGGTTTATGGATACACGGATGCGCATTGGGCAGGTAATATCACTGACAGAAAGTCTACCTTAGGATATTTTACATTTGTTGGAGGAAATCTTGTAACTTGGAGAAGCAAGAAACAAAAAGTGATAGCTTTATCAAGTGCTGAAGCTGAGTTTAGGGGAATGGCTAAGGGTCTTTGTGAACTCCTTTGGCTAAGAAAGCTACTCACTGAAATCGGGTTTGCCCCACTTCCGAGATGGATCTCTTATGTGACAATAAAACTACAATTGCCATTTCTCACAATCCTATTCAACATGATCATACTAAACATGTGGAGGTAGATCGACATTTCATCAAAGAGAATCTTGAAGCAAAAATAATTAGGTTTCCGTTTGTGAAATCCGAAGATCAGTTGGCAAGCATCCTTACAAAAGCTGTATCTAGCAAGGACTTCTATAACTCACTTGATAAGTTGGGCATGCGAGACCTCTATGCATCAACTTGAGGGGGAGTGTTAGCGTGAGCTGTAAACAACCAATAGAGTTGTTGGCGTGAACTAAACAACCAAGAGAGATTTTAGTGTTGTAAATAACCAAGAGAGTTGTTGGCGTGAGCTAAACAACCAAGAGAGATTTTAGGCATTTGAAATTTGTAACATTCCGTAGCATGAGTGTAGGAGACGGAATTATATAGCAAAGAAGTTTTATTTATTTATTTTTATTTTTTATTTTTTGTATATAACCTACAATTGAATGAAAAGGATGGAAGACAAAATTTTTTGACAAAAGCCTCTTTGTCAAATCTCCTAATATACTTCCTGCCTCTTTTTTAATGTCTGAGTTGGCCCTGGCCAGGATCAATAGGCTTAGAAGGGATATTCTTTGGCAATGTGGTTCTTCCTCTCAAGTAGTTTCACCTTCTTAATTGGAAAGAAGCATGTTTCCCTGTTGAGAAAGGGGCAGTTGAGTTCAAACGCTTTGATATGATCAATTCTGCCCTTTTAACCAAATGAGTGTGGCACTTTGGGGTTGAAGTGAATAATCTTTGAAGGACAATCATTGAATCTAAATATGGTTCATCTTAAAAGGGTTGGTGGATCAGAGATTCATCTTTGTATAGGGCATTCCTGTGGAAATTAGTGGCTCGGGTGGCTTAGACTCTTGCTGATGGATCGTGTTTCGCTATTGGCGACGCATTTAGGGTTAGGTTTTGGGACGACATTTGGTGTGCTGATTCACCACTTTGTGTGTCTATCCCTGCCCTTGACAATCTTTGCTCGAAATTGGATATCTTAGTTGCTAGTTGTTTCTTAACTCATGTGTATGATGGTGTGTGGATCCTGAATGATTCTAAATTTCTTGATTGGTGAGCCTTTTATTTCGCTTGCAGGGGCTTTTGCCTCCTCCAAGAGTTAAAGACTCGTTAGTGTGGGGGTTCACCAAGACGTGTTCTTTTTCAATATGGTTGTTTTTATGTTTGGATGTGCATCCCACGCCTTCGAGTTGCTTGAGGCACACCTCGTTTGTCGCATGGTTGACAGGTAGGAGCAAGAATCTCACGACTGATAACTTGCGTATAAGATTTATGGTGCTACCTAATTCATGCATTCTCTATTTGGATGTTGATCAATCGGTTGACCACCCTTTCCTTCATTGTTCTTTCTCCTAGATAGTGTGGTCCGGCATCCTTAGATATGCGAATATAAATTGGGTAATGCCTAATTTGATCAAAGGTTTTTTTTTTTTTTTCCCTCTTAACACTGGTGGTTCTTAACACTGGTGGAGGCGGTTCTCTAAGGACGGCTAGATGTAGGTTGGCTTTTCTTGAAATCGATAACTCAATATACTTTATCATAATGAGTAAGCTTTGTTGGGCCCATCATGAATGTATGTGATTTATCCATGTGGGTCCATCCATTTTTCCAACTCATTTGAGGGGTTAGAGTGCAAAATTGAAGCTTATCCAAAGCTCAAATGGAATAAACCATAAGAAACAATGGGAATAATGATTTTCACTGTTAAAACTTTCATAGGGCCCACATTGATGTTTAATCGTCATCCACAATTCATAAGATCACACATGCATAGAAGAAGGGAAAACAAAAAAAATATTAGTTTGATCCAAAACTTCCATGGCCTCCAATAAATTTTCAACAATAGATGTTCAATTCACATTGTTTCTTGTGGTGTGGTCCACTAGAGCTTTGGATATGCTTCATTTTTGGGCTCAAGACCCAAAATTCTATGGTAAAATAGATGGATAGAATGGATAAAATACATAAATCATGGTAGGCCCCTCAGAGTTAACTCAGTACTCTCACTCCCTATGCAATTCGCTTCTACATTTCTTGCCCTCTGTTGTCCGTTTGGCTTGAATAGTAACCACCACTGCTTTTGTAACCTAAAGAGCTCTGAGACTGGGGTTTGTAATTGGGTTAGCTCTCGTTAGCTTTGTGTGGTTGGGTTGGGTTGGGTTGGGTTATGTGGGGCCGGGCCACTTCCATACTATTCTTCTTACCTTCAAGTATATCTTTTCTTTTTCTTCATTTTACTTTTTTATTTTTTATTTCTTTTTGTTTTTGTGTGTGTGTGTGTGTGTGTGTGTGTGTGTGTGTATATATATATACATATATATATATTTGGCCTTTGCCTCTAATAATATTGTATCATCTTTAAAAAAGTAAAAAAGAAGAAAGAAAAAGACAGACAGCGTGAATAACACGACAGTGAACCCATATAGTCGGGACGCGGATTTCCTGCGAAAGCCTTTCGCAGGAAGTTCCTCCGCAAGTACGTTGGGTGGGGCCCGCTGCAATGTACGATAGAAATTCATTCCGTCCATCGGTTTTGAGAGCTCATTTTAAGACGTGGGACAAAAAATTAGGTGGATACAAAACTCAAGTGGGTCACACTAGAGGGAAAATTGGGAAAAGAAGTTCCCACCGTTGAAACCTTCCTGGACTCCATCTTAATGTTTATACGCTATCCAAACCGTTTACAATGTCATTCCGAATGGGATGAAGTGAAAAAACCAAAAATATAGCTTGACATAGAACTTTTATGGCCAAAATAATGATTCAACTGTTCTCACTGAATACCCAATGTTTCCTCTCGAGTGGCCCACATGAGTGTTATAAAAACCTATTTTTTGGTTTCACGTCCTAAAATAATCTCTCAAAATGAATGGACGGGGTGGATTTTACACAAACATCTCAGTGGGTCCCACGCAGCATCCTTGCGCAGGAACTTCCTGCGAAAGGCTTTCGCAGGAAACCCGCGTCGTAGAGTCGTTGCTGAGATGGATTGGATACTGACAATGCCAGTAGCCAAAATCTCTCAAAATGAGGGGCGCGGATTGGATACTGACAATGCCAGTAGCCAAATGGCTACTGAAGTGACGTCACCAATCTCTGTGGACCTCACCATGATGCATGTGTTATATCCATACCGTCCAACCATTTTTAGAGATTGTTTTATGGTAATGCAAAGAGAATGAGATGGATCTAAAGTTCAAGTGGATCCCACCATAGAAAATAGTGGGGACAGTGACATCCACAGTCCAAAACTTCTTAGGGGCTATAGTAGTTTCCGATGAAGCTGATATTTTTGTTTTCACTTCATCTATCTCTATGTTAACTTATGAATGGGATGGATCTCAAAAATACATCACCGTGGGCCCTATAAATGTTTCAATGGTGGGTGTGACGGTTCTCACGGTTTTCTGTGGTGGGTCCACTTGAACTTTAGATTATCTCATTCTGTTTTTATTGCCATAAAACGATCTCTAAAAATGGTTGGACGGTATGGATACAACACATGCATCATGGTGGGGTCCACAGGGCTTGGTGACGTCACTTCAGTAGCGATTTGGCTACTGACCTTGTCAGTATCCAATCCGCGCCCCTGAGATGGAGTCCATCCTGGCATGGGAGGACGTTCATTTCATGTAAGAAACACCAGGCGGCCTTCAAAATGCCTAAAAAGCTAGATAAGATTATTTTGGTAATTTAACTATCTTAAAAAGACCGTTTTCAAACCTTAGAAGTCAAGGTACTGTCCGGGAAAAATCACCATTTTTTATTATAAAGAAGTTACCATATCCATACTTTTGGGAGAATTATCACATTGGTTCAAATACTGTTGGCCTCTGTGTGGGCCCATTGTAATTTATGTGACATCTAAACCGTACATCAACTTCAACCCACCATGAAAATGTGAAGCCTCATTGACGCGGCCTATAATTGGATTGTTTTGGGTGTCACGAGCATGCCACGTGTACGGCCGATTAGTAACCCAATGCGACACTCCACCTTAGAAAAGAACCCAATGAAGGAATTTCAAAACACACGAGGAAAAAAAGAAAAAAACAACCAGCAGCTTTTCATTTACCACAGACTACGCACCGTCAAACGCACCAAAAAGATGAAATTACGATCGCTTACTATCGATACCACCGAAAATTCGGTGGCAAAGGACACCTCAGGCCTATCCAACTATCGGTGGGTCGTCTGACCGAGGATGTGCTTGGCAGCTCCAGTCCCCAGGGACTTGTAAAATATGGGATTGGGCTTGGGATTGCGATTCCGAGTGTTCGGTAATTAAGGTCGTCTAGCGAAGCACCAAAATATAAGAAACCTGTTCTTAGCTCTAAACTCCTTCAACGGTGGATTTCTCAGAATCCTTTTCTTCTTCTTTTCTTCTCAGGTGATAGCGATCTAAAGAAAAAAATAAAAATAAAATCCGGCGATGGTTTCTAATCAACGAAATACAATTCCGCCAGCGAAACAATGGGGCTGCAACTACGACGTGGTCAATGTGTTCGACGTTTTGACAATGAGAAGCGCAGCAAAGGTCTAATGTCAAAGATCAAAGATCGAAGATCGGGTGCTTCTCTGATACCACTGGGACTACCATAACATGGTTGAATCGATTTCTAAACTGAAATGGAGCTAAGAATATCATTATTAGTGGTAATCGCAGTAGGTATTTAGCTCTTCCAAACCTTTCAATTTTCTTTGATTTTCGGATGATTTGCAAGGATACAAGTGACCCCATATATAGTACCCTAGGCGTTTGATAAAAGGCCTCGAATGGTCGGATTCCTAAATACCCATATATAGTTCGTTTGGCAGCTTTGTTTTTGCGACATTTGGAATTGGAATCCAACTCCAGTCTTATGCTTTAGTAGAACAATCAGTACTTAATGGATTATTTAATTTTGTAATAAGTCCCTAGCTGAGTGGACAAGTTTAGTTGATTTTTATGATGATTGAAACTCTATCTACAAAGTTCAGTTTATTTTACTTTTGTGTGATGCATAACATGCGAATATTGAAAGATGATTAAATGGAAAAAGAAAAAAAAAGAGGTGTTGTAAACTTGGCTCCCTAATATAGGTACACAAATTCCAAATTTGAGGGTGTTAGATAAATAATGAATGAATGCTTCTTTACAACACTTCCCCCCCCCTCCATTTAATCCTCTTGTCACAGTCGCATGGTATGCATTATACAAAAGTAAAATAAACTAAACTTTATAGATAGAGTTCCAATTATCATAAAAATCGACTAAACTTATCCACTTTGCTAATTACTTATTATAAAAATAAATAATCCATTAAGTGCCTATTGTTCTACTAAAGCATAAGAAATAAATCTATCTACTAATTGAATTCTAGGAGTTCCGCAATACTTATGTAAGGCATCTTGTCCATGTGATCTCCATAACTTTCTTCTATTCCTGCATCATTTGTTTGTGTATATATACACTAAAAGGATGAGTGATCATCTCAATGAAAACTCCCCTCAATATTACACATCAATCATCATGGTTCAGTATAGTTTTCAAATGTAAGACAATAAATACAATATTCACTTCACATGCAAATCTTGATTAATGCATGAATGCATATCAGCTTGGGGATGCACATCCAACTGGAACTTTCGGTTTCAACGCTGATCTATATGGTGGAGTTTTCAACGGCTGAGACTTCTCGTTTGGACGGTTGCTGCTGGTTGGATCCCCATCACTAGAGTAGATGGACGGTGGAGATTTGTCCAAAAACTTCTCTTGTACAGTAGTTGATGCCGCACTCTCTGAACGAAGATATGAGAGTTTTATTTCAAATGGGTTTTGCGCGCGATGGGTTTTTCTGTCGGTTCATGCATGCACACATGCATTGAGTTTTTAACTCTATACACACGTTTGGCTCATTACGAAGTTGGGTTGTGTATTGATAAAAAATCAAAGGTTGTAGTGGCCCACATTTTGTAAGGTTTGGATAAACCAAAAATAGAGTTCCAATCGTTTAATCTCAATTGTATGATTACAAAGGGTGAAATTTGAAATTCATCGGTTAGATCATGTTAGAATTGGTGATCGAGTGTCCATGGGACTTCATTAGGGCGTTAATGCCTCAGTGAATGATCGATCTCCAAAATCAACGCTGGATTACATTTTTTAATCTCTCGAGAGTGCATTGTGTGTGTTGTACATGTGACTATCATTTCCATTATGGTTTTAGAAACTGTAGGTTAGCTAAGATTCTTTTTGGATGATTTGTTCCAAAATCGGTCCAGACATATCCTGGTACGGGATATTAACCGGTAGATTCGTCAGTGATTGTTTGTAGATAAAAAAAAGATGGCCGTTGCTCAATTTTTAGGCGGATCATCTAACGGACAGGAGGAAGAATCCGATGGACGGTGGATCTTGTGACTCAGGACCCAAAATTGATGATATACGGTTCAATTGGATTAACTAAGTATTTTCTAAAGTTTCATTACGATCGGGTTCTTAGAAATAGATTTTCTGAAGTCCAATATTGGGTTTGAGAATGTACTCCGTGGAAAACTTAAGATAATGAATGATGTATTTCTACCCATTAGAATTTGATTTCAACGGTGTAGAACATTCATCTATATATCAGGATCATGATTTAACATTTGGATTAATTGATGATTGGGTATAAAGGGCTTAAATTGCATCCAGTATTGATTCCATGATGATGTAATGGTCCAAATCGAAAATTAATGATTGGGTAGTTTTAATTGTCTATAAGGAGTCTTCTCGACAGTTGGATCAAAGTATGATTGAGTATACGAGTTGATCTTGATGTCAATTGTATGGATGGCCTAAATCCATGATTGAGTTGAAGGATTGTATATGTCAGTTTAGGACAAAAGTCGAGGCATGGGTTCGTCTTTTGTAATTGGATTTGATTTGAAATGTTTAGGTGCAATATCACATGTCTCCACGGGTTGATTTAGATTGTGGTTGAACAATCATTAGTGATGTAAACCTACGTTGAGAAATCAATAGTCTATCAAAGGCGGATTGATCTCAAACTTTACGGGTACGCTGTGGGTTGTCATAGCTCAAGATCAAGCGGTTAAGATGGGCAGATTGTGAATTATCAGGTGATGGTGTATAGTGTAGGTTATGTGTGTTCCCGCATACATATATACGAAATTAGATTTTCATGGTCACACTTGAGGACTTTCAATACCCGAGTATTGAAGAGTTTGGGTATTACAAAAATTCCTTAGGAATTTTATGAAATAATGCCTCCAAGAATAAAAAAGCATGTTCGAGTGACTTTCGAGGGATGAAATTTCAAAATTGCCTTTGGTGAAGTAGAGAATTGTGTTAATTTCAGTCACTCATGGTTTTATTTCTGTTTTTTTGTTAATTTCATTTTTTTTTTTAATAAATAGGGATTTTTACCAAAAAATTCCTTGGGAATTTTAGGAAATAATGCCTTAGGAAATAATGCCTCTAAGAATAAAAAAACATGGTGAAGTGTGTTTCAAGGGATGAAATTACAAAATTGTCCTCATTTTTTTTTTCTTTAAGAATTGTTGAACTAGAGAATTGTGGGGCCCATGTCGTACGTGTATGACATCCAAACTGTCCAACAGGTGAATCCTATCACGAAGATTAGGCGAATGAAAATTATGGTAGATCCAACCAATAGGTGGGCCACTCTATAGAAAGTAATATACACTCTAAAAAATCCAAATTCACGTGTGGCTCGTCTAATGATTTGATTGACCAGTTTTTTTTGCTGAAGTGATCATCATGATGGAGTGCATATGCTGGATGGGTTGGATGTCATACACATACCACATGGTCCCCACAATTCTCAACTCTACAACTTTTTAAAGAAAAAAAGTATATAGGGGTAATTTAGTAATTTCATTCCCCAAGAATCACTACCTTGTATGCAGTTTGTGGAGGCATTATTTGGTAAAATCAGCATTTCAGTGGAATTTAACATTAAAAATTCCAATATTATATTAGTTGGTATATTAATTTTGAAAAAAAAAAAAAAAAACTGTTCATAAAACCATGTTTGTGCCAGCAAGAGGCTCACTTGGCCACACACGTGCTAACAATCACAAATGAAGAGAGTTTTCTAACCATCTGAAATTAGCCATTAAAATTTTGCTTTCCTTATAAAGCCTTTCATTAAGAGGTGCAAACATGTTCAGATGAATTTCATATCTCAACTACTAACTAATGGTAATTCGTAATAGTCAAACCAACAAGCATTGATCCAATTTACTCCTGATAAATGATGCTCTCAGATGTACTCGGAACTAGCAATGTGAGTGCTTGATTCCTGTTGTTCCACTGTTGCCATTTCTGTTGTCATTGTTCTTTCTGTTGCTGATGTTGTTGCCTCACCATTGTCATTGTTGTTGCCATTGTTGGGGTCATTCTCATTTTTTTCGCCTTTTATCATGGGACTATATCTCTGTGAAATATAAGCATAAATACACAAGTTGATAAAGCTCACTATCCCTAATTCCCAATAGAAATAATCCAAATGGCTAAAATTTATGTCATCTCCAAACCATTTTGTTGCTTTATTCATTATGGTGGCCAAAAGTGCAAAGAGAAAGTATCCTGATGCAAGCACACTCTGAGAGAATGTGTACTCAAAGTTCTTCATACAATCAGGTAGGTGATCATTGAAGAAATCTTTGATGCCGCAGCTGATTAATCCATCCATTGCTCCTATCAGGAAAAACTGTGGAAGTAGCCAGAAAATGCTCACCTGGACGGCTTTAGGGTCTTCTTCATTTTCTTCGTTGACAAAATAGTGTCTGTTATAAGCATCCAACCTTCTCCTCTCCACCAGAGCAGCAGTCATGCAGCACAGTATTGAGGAGAACATCCCAAAACCAATCTGTAATTTGGGAGTAATTCCATGTCCTAATATGGTTATCCTATCAAGTGGTGTAAAGTGAACTCCATAGATTGCTGCCTTTGATAGTCCGGCCAACACGAAGAGTGATGTGACCGGAACTTTTACTGAGCCAAGTGCACGTTCCATGTGGTATGCTTGCTCGACAAACAAAGTTTGTTGCACTGATAATACTATCCCACACATAACTAAGGTTACCCAGATGGGGAGTGTGCCCAAGAGAAGCTTATTTTCCTCAACTTCTGTTACTCTGCATAACCTCCATTTGTTTTCTTCTGCATCCTCTGGGCTGGGAGGAATGGCTGCTTTGTCTAGGCACCTGCACATGCCAAAGGGTCAACCAAATTTGTTTATGTTGGATTTGGAACAAAGGAGCCAACATGGAGAAATTGATGGAATTTGTGGATGAAGAATGTTGGACATTCAAAACCTAAGTAGAATAAGCCGATACGGGTCCGAGTCAAGTGGAGCTCACCTTGACTCAATCCTTCTCCTTTATTTGGGCTTGGGACTGGCAATAAGATTGCGAAACTTCCATGGACAAAAAATGACAGGTCCAAGTCAAGTGGAGCTCACCTTAGGCTATTAGTGTGAGGCAAGAGATGGTCATGTTCCTTCTCAAGATTTTCATGGAGATGGGTTGTGTCCATGGGGCAATGAAGATTTCTGTTCAACATGGCAGCCACAAAGACACGAATCACACGTGTGAGGGGGCTTTTAGGTGACTTGTCTTTATCGAGGTTGTTGGTGGACCTGCCACATAAGAACGAAATAAAAGCAATAACCATCACTCCTGTAGTTAGCCAACAAGAAAATTTCCACCCATATTCCTCTGCAATGAGAACTATGATGGGGCCCAATGCTGAGCCCAAGAACCTTGGCGTCCACCACCAGATCTCGTGAAGGACCTTGGCTCTCCTCTTCCCTTCATAGTAAGCATTGATCTGGTCTTCTGCGTGGTTTTCGAGCAACGGTTCAAAACAACCTTGGCCTATTGCCATTAGGAAACACGTGATGTAGATAGAAGCTTCTCCCTCTTTCCATATTAAACAAGATAAAATGACTAGGGCCTGCAAAAAGTTTCTTCTAGGCTTTAAAAGAAGGACACAAGAAAGAAAGAGAAACATATCCATCCCAATCTCTCACCATCTATTGACTAGATATTGAGAAGGAATATCAATGGCTTTTGATATGAATGAATTCAAATAAGAAATGCTAATATAGTTAAAAAATGGTTTTTGACATATGGAGATCTGGTATACTTACTAGCTGAATTATCATACGCTTGTTATCCAATTCGTCCAATGGGTTGGCCTGCCCGTGAGGATCACCCAACATAAAAATTAGCCCGATCCCTCTCCAGGTGGGCAACATCATAGAAAACAATGCATAGCCACCGATATATGTAATAATTCTGGTGTAGCTCACCAGAGGAGTGGAATGGACTGATTTTTGCAAAGGATGATGCTCATCGTGGGGCTAACAATTTGGATGGGTGGGCCTGGTTTTTGGTGTGTCTTTAACTTGATGAAGCTCACCTGATGAATAGATTGGATGGCATTTGCATGCCACTGTAGGCCCCACCCAATGTCTAGAATGGTTTCTATGGTGGGAGGTGGGAACTGTTCACGCACAACCAAAAGTACATTAACTTGCTGTCTAAATGAAGCTTTCCTGGAAACCCACCACTTGGGTAGGATATGCGTGCCATGCAAATGGTAGGCCCCATCGTGAAGATCACTTGGCAGGTCACACTGTTGGAATCTGTGGACAATTGATGGCCTGACTGAACATACAGGTGTGGCTTACTTGATGAGCGGCCTAGGCTTTGTGTAGATGATCCTCATGATGGTTCAAATGGTAGGGATGTCCTACAGAAGTGGCATGTTGGCCCAAAAGCATTTCTTGGACGATAAGTTACCATACTTCTATCATTGTGTGTGCCAATTTATTTCATGTCTCTTCTGAAATGCCCGACAATGGTTAGGAAGTCAGTCAACAAAATGAGAAGGGATTGTTTATGGCAAGGAAAGGAAATAGGCAAGAAATTCCATCTTCTAAAGTGGCTGGATGTCTGTTTACAGTTGTTGAATTGGGGAGCGGGGGTAAAAGATCTCAAAGACAAGAACAAGGCCCTTCTTGGGAAATGGATTTGGAGATTTGGGATCAAAGAAGGCAGCCTATGGCGATTAATTATCAAGGGTAAATACGGCAGCACTTTTGACGGCTGGATGGTGAAAGACTTACCGGCTCACAAAGTCACTCATATGTGGCAAGAAATTATGAAAATGAAAAGGGAAGTTATCCCTAACATTGGCTTCCTGCTTGGCAATGGTGCTAAAATCAAATTTTGGGATGATATTTGGGTTGGAAATCAGAAGCTTAAATTCAGGTTCCCTCTTTCCTATCGGATCGCCACGTCCAAAAATGCTCATGTTGCTGATTTTCTTTACGAATCCGGGGGTAATATTGTTTGGAATATGTCTTGCAGAAGAAGACTTGAAAATTGGGAACTCTCGAATTACCCAGGGCTCTTGGAATGTCTCTATTATACAAATCTTTCTCTTTCCTCTGAAGATGAATTGTATTGGAAACCGGAAAAGACGTCCCTTCTTTCAGTTCGCTCCCTCTACAATTAGCTGCACAAGAAGGAAGCAGACCCAAAATACAATTTTTCTTTCATATGAAAATACAATGCCCCCTGAAAATTCTTGTGTTTGGTTAGCTGACAGGGAAAAAGAAAATTCTAACTATAGACAACCTAAGGAAGAAAGGTATGGTCCTCCCCAATATCTGTCTTTGCTGTATGCGCTCAGAAGAATCTGTTGATCATTTCATATGCCCCCCCGAAAATTCTTGTGTTTGGTTGGCTGACAGGGAAAAAGAAAATTCTAACTATAGACAACCTAAGGAAGAAAGGTATGGTCCTCCCCAATATCTGTCTTTGCTGTATGCGCTCAGAAGAATCTGTTGATTACCTTCTGCTTCACTGCCATTTCGTCCAATCCATCTGGGCTGAGATCTTGCTTAGCTTTAATTTATCGTGGTGTTTTCCGGGAGAGGTAAACTAGTTCCTCCTTGCTTGGCATGGGATGCATTTTGGTAAGACGAAAACCACCATCTGGAGGATGGCGGTCCTTACTGTCTGGTAGTCAGTTTGGGGGGAAAGAAACAACAGATATTTCAGGAATTTATCTAATTCGGCAGGGACTGTGGCGACGTTGGCCAAACGTCTTATCATTGGTTGGGTTTCGAATGTTAAGAACTTGTCGGGTTTTGATTTCTTCTTTTTAGGAGTGTAATTAGAGGTCTGCTTTCTCAGCAGCCTCTCTTTTGTTTGTTTCTTTTTTTTTTTTAATGAAATCCTTTCATCTTTCAAAAAAAAAAAAGTAAAAAAAGTTACCATACTTCTATAATTGTGTATGCATGATCAAATCTCATTGTGTTTGTGTGCACGTGTGCAAGCTTGTGCATGAGTATATGATCAAAGCTCGTTTGTGGAGCTACATATTTTCTCCAAACCCAACTGAAACTGATATATCAAGCTTGAAATCTGTTTACTGTGGATGATTATTACTATGGTGATTGTTACTAGGGATGGTAATGGGTCAAGTCAATCTATTGGCTAAGCAATAAGACCTGCTTAAGACATGATTTCAAGCAGGTCTTATTGCTTAGCCAACAGATTGACTCGACCCGTTGCCATCCCTAGTAATAATCAGTCTAGCTTTCTTCCCATGGGGAGAACTTACAATGATATAGATGATTGTGGAAATGATGATCATACGGTACTTGCCAAAATAAGCATCAGTGAGAAAGCTCCCAGTGATTGCCATTAAAGATCTCAAGCTCATTTGCATAGCAGAGATTGCTGCATTGCGTGACATATTCTTCCCCAAAATGCCTCTCAGGATAAACATCTGGTTCCCTATGATTGTGTTGTCAACAATGGCGTCACTGAATACCAGACCTGCATGAAACATACACATACACAAAAGAGCAATGTAATGAAGCCATGATAGTTATATTTTTCAAATATGGTGAAGTAACCTTGAATTTTTAAGTTAAACACACACACAAACATGCAAGTAGTTAAGAGTGAAAAATCTCTTAAACTAAACTTTCCCTCAGTGAATTGAAGTAAATGCAAGGATTGATCTATTAATCAAGGGAGACTTATATTTCATTAACCAAAGGACAGACAGAGACAACTCAAAATATTTCTATTTTATGGGCTGAGATGATATAATATGAACTAAGTCGAGAACAATCCTTGGTAAAGGTGAAAGAGTTGCCATCCTCTTTTTAAAAGTGTCTATAATATTTCCTTTTTACTCTCAATTCTTTATGTATTAGTATCCTTAATTCAATTTTGCACATATTTATTTCCAAATAACAATCTTCTGTTCTTTTACTTTGCAAATCAACATATGTTCCTTCTTCATAGGCTAACAACTTCTTTTTCTCACTGCCTTTGAAGCTGGGTTGGTTGAAGAATTGAGATACAACACAAAAATTACACTTTTTCAGAAGAATTTACGCAAAATTGGCACATATGAATTGTGAACTTTTGTTATCCAATTTGTTAACTGGTAATTCCTTTTCTTTCTACATTGATTTTGTAGATGTGTTTGCCTGAAAATTTGGTGGTCATGTTCCTGCACTTATGCTTTCAATATGAATGTACACGTAATAAATTTTGTTAAAGCATACCCCCACTTACCATGTAGTGAAGAGAATCTTACGTGTCTGGGGCCCATACATTAGCCACCCCTCCCATCCGAAAAGCAGAGGGCGAAACTTATAATCTTTGATGAACATGTGAACATCGAAAATTGTCCTAGATCCAAAATTGTACTCCTAGAGTATAAGCTGTTGTCAGGTCAGCTGTTGGTGTTTAGGTTCCAATGGCTTAAAAATCACAAACCATTAGATGTTCCTGGTCCTCCAAGTAAAAAGGACATTTTCCCTTTTGAATGTGATTTATTTTTCCTTATTCCTTTCATAGTGTCACTTGGTAGGTATCCAAATCAAGTAATTAGGATCACCCAATCAGTGTGGCTTTTGTGCTATGCAGGCTCCATAGCACAGACCACCTAATGGATGGTTCAAATCAATTCCATGTGTGACATATGTACTATTTGGATCAATGATACTCGAACAAAAGTATATGACGTTGACCATTTTGCTGTATTGACCTTCTCTTCTAAAAACACACTTGCGGCCTACTCCATATTGCCAATAATCTATTCCTTTCTCAGCTGACCATTCCTCTCTGTAATTAGGAAAAAATTGGGATTAGGGCTTCCTCTCCCCTCTTTATTTATATTAATAACATATTTTGGAAAAGCTATGGTAGTCTGCAAGACCACCCAATACAGTATACCCTCACTGTAACACTCTCCTTCCCTTAACTGGTCCATGTAATTGCTTCATGCACCTTGAGGATAAGGGTTGATGGAGTTGGTGCCAACATTATAAAAAATTATGTTAAGCCCAGTCAAAATTTATGGGACTAGTCCGAGTCACAGGTTCAACTTGTGCGAGACTTGCCTCATTAGTCAACTGAGTTGAGTCTCTTGGTTATTGATCAATGCTAAGTCCCTTCATATACAAACTAAGCCCTCTATGTCTACTTAAAAACAATCTTTCTATTTTCTTGACTGAGATTAATCAAAGGGAGACTTATGTTTCATTAATCAGAGGAAAGAGAGAACTCAAAATGCTTCTGTTTCATTCACTGAGATGACATAATACAAACTGTATATACAAAATATCTGCCTGACAGAAAACTCAAATGAACTGCACCAATGACAATAATGTCAAGTTTGTGCCTAAAACCTCTTAAGTTCACGTGGTGTGGGCCACCTGAGTTTTGGGTCAGTCTGATTTTTATATATTTCCTTCATCCTGGTGAATCACAACTGATGAACATGTTTGATGAAAGCTACACACCATGGTGGTCCCACAAACAAACCTATGGTTCTCATCCACCCCGTTGTTCCTTGTGGTGTGGCTTACCTGAGCTGAGGATTTTGCTGATTTTTGGCTCCAGGGTCTAGCATTGAGGATCGATCACACCTGATGGACGGAGTGGATATCAAACAGACAACATGGTGGCCCCGCAGAGCTTGGGTGTTTTTCCGCGCTGGTAAAACAGATGTTTTAGAGGATTCTGATCCGGGACCACTGGCCGTCTCCAGCAAAATGTAAAGGTGTTTTGATCGGGTCCGAGTGGGGTAAGCAATCCTCTATTTTGCAACTTTGCATAAAATTGTTAATGTGGCACATCTATGATATTCCAGGACATTCATCAGGTGCATCCTCTCCGAGATGGTCCATCTAAATTTCATATGGTTGGAAAGGCTTGCTTGTTGGATGTGGACCATCACTAAGTTCTAGTTATGCAGACCTTGGAGTCGAGCGCAACCTGGAACAACAGACCTTGGAGTCTAGTTGAGTTTTTAAACTGTGGGTATGACACCATAGATGAATGGCCTGGATCATGAGGTGGGGAGGAAGGGGTGATCCTCTCTAGTTGTATGTTGAGGGTTGAGCCTCTCTAGTGGTCCTCTTTATTAATGATCAGTGTAGTAATGTAATAATCTGATTACCTGCAGCGAAGATGCTAGGTTTCCATGCTTGAAGATATCCCCGCATCTTGATACGCACCTCCAATGGTCTAAGAAGTCCCGAAGTACCAACTGCAATGAATCTGCTCTGAAGTAAAATCAGGTCCATAATTGCTGGTCCATATGTCAAGTAGGCCCCATCATGAGCCTGTTGTGTCCAAAAAACAGGTTTATCCATTCATCTGGTGGGCTGCGCCTATGCAGAAAATGTTTAGCTGGTTTGAAAGATATGCAAACAGAGTCCGCATTCAACCTATGGATGACCCAAGCATCCAAACTTTTGGTTTAGGAAAGGTACATGACTAGGCCCAACCAATGGGATTGAGCTCACGTTGAAAAGGAAAAGGTGAGTTACTGAGTATACCTGTAGACCACAGACCAGAGAAGATTAGCAATACACTCGAGTTTTCTATTATACAAATGGGGCCTATGTTTCACTGATCCAAAGAGTTGGTCTATTGGACCCCACCATGTATGAAATATGCCCAAAAGCTTCCTCAGTTGGCTGGCCCCAACCTTACAATGTCCGGTTCATATGCAGCTCCTAAGAAATTGTCTACATGGTGTAGATTAAATCAAATTAAGCCATCGAAATTTTGGGACCCAGTAAGGTTTTTTTTATTTTTATTTTTTACACAAGCACTCACACCCCACACACACCCACGCATTCACACCACATAGTCGAATTTCACCACAATGGGTACTCGAACCCATGACCTTGTGTTGAAACTCTTGTGAGTCTACCACCGAGTCACCAATAAGCTTAATTGAAAAAGTAGATTGATTGAACAGTCTTAATCTCTGATTTATAGAAACTAATTGGCATAATTATGATTGTTGGTTATATTTCGTCTCATTTGTCCACTAACTGTCCATCAATCCACTAGTTAGGTCATCAAAATTGGTGATGTCTTTCATTTAGGATCATCTAATTGAGGCTTACAATTTGGATAGTTCAATTTGAGTAACTCATATGCCAAATATACAATTTCTTAGAGCTCACACGTTCAAGGTCACATGGTATCCTAGTTTTCTCTTTATAGTATTTCATCCCTGATTATTCAGATCATTCTTCAGGAGGATCGTACTCAGGACGAGCTTCATGGAAACAATTCACTAATAAGTCATCACCATCCACACAAAGATGAGTTAGAAACTGACTTGCTTGACCGTACTCCCCTGGTCTGTTAGTGAGATCTCTAAACAAGATCATCACCATGGTCCATCTACAAAGGACGCTTCTAGATGAACAGTCTAGGTCAGCACTAGGGAAAGGAGTGGGTATCTTTAACATTTCCCTTTGTCATTATCTTTGTGGAAATTCTTTTTAGCAAAGATGGTTTTGGTTTGATTTGCGGTCCTTAAAGACAGGCTCTGTTTGGTAGACGCCTAGATGAACTCATTTTGCATTTGATATGAAGATCTTTAATACATAATTGCTGTTAACTAAAATGGGATTAATTCGTTTTTAGGGTCTACCACAGAGGGCTAAAAATAGAATATAAATGCCAAAAAATTGGAGAATGAAGAGTTTGAAAGTTTAATAATGCTTTAACAAAAAAAAAAAAAAAAAAGACAATAAAAAATGCATATATACGACTGCATATATGTGGATAGCACATGTGGTAAAAAAACATAGATAATCCCACTCGGCTTGGACGATGGTCGAATCCCAACCTTTAAATCTAATTGAAACTACTAGTCTAATTATTTTCCTACTGGAAAAAAAAGTTAAAACAAGAGTATTGTTCCAAAGGATGAGTTTAATTGAACAAAATGAGTGTTGATCTGACTTTAAAATGTTAATGCAATTAAAGTTAATAGAGTTTAAAGAGTTTTGCCAACTATGCTCATTACCTATCTTCTATCTCATTACGTTGGAGATGGACTTCAGCAGATCTCTCTTCAGCGGGAGTTCAGACGTAGTCCTGCTTTTAGATGTTTCCACTCAAATTCGATCACACTCATTTCTTCAGCGGGAATTCAGATGTAGCCTGCTTTGAGATGTTTCTACTCAGATTCGATCGACACTCATTTTGGGTTTTAGGATCCTCTCTCTCTCTCTCACACACACAGAGAGACAGACACGAAGACATTTTCTAGAAGGTGGATGGTACCCTATCTTTAATGATATTTAAATTTGGAAAGAAAGACACATGCTTTATTTATATAACTCACACGCATCTACATTCTCTCTATCTCAAGACTCACACTTCATTTTTGTCTCTCACACATTCATTTTTGTCTCTCACACATTCATTTTGAAGTAACAGACGCGCACACACTTCACCTAAATCTTGAGTTGCTCCCGCTTCTCTTGAGGTCTTGCTAATCTACACATCCCATCTACCTGTAAGCATGAGAACATCCAAGCCACCCATCATGTGTAACCTGATGTACAATGGGTCTAGGATGACTTTATGGAGTGTTAGGATCAAAAGAAATGGGACCGGAAAGTTTGATGAAGATAAAAAACTGCCTAATGTGCACTATATGATGCAGGGCAAAAGCCGCCTAATGTGCACTATCGCTTCTGACGGCTATAGGAATCACACATATAATATGTCACTGAAAGCTATCGACTATGCATTGGCCAATTAACCAAAGGCCATTTTCCCCCTAACAGTTTTGCAAAATAAGGTCGTTATGGGGTTATATTTCAGTTCGAAGTAATTTTTTTAAAAGTTCTAATATTGTTATTTTTCACTTGTTTTAGGGTTTTGAGAGTCCAGTTTTATCTCCAAGTTCTTGCTAAGGTTAGACTAAGAATACTCAACGAGTTTGAGTTGAGATGTCTTTACTAATTTTAGTTAGTTTTACTATTTCAAGAGAGTTTAAGAGTCTTGGATGTCTTTACTAATGTAAGATACATCAAGTTGGTTATAGAGGACACTTCATTCATTGTTATCAATTATAGGTTTTAGAGGCCTTTTCCCCCCCTCCATGCACATGCTATGCTAGAAACCTTCATTTAGATCCTCTTACTAAACAATCAGGTCAATGCACTAATTAGGTGAGCCATAGTGTATGGGGAAAATGGATGATATATAATTGTGAGGATGGTCTCAACAAATGCATGGCTCCAGCCTTGGCTGGTGGAACTGGATGTCATTCAAGATATGGTCTTCCATGGAAGTCGGGTTCAAGGAAGAAAACTTCTTAGAACTCACATTATGTTGTTTGGTTAATAACTCAGAAGTTACATGGAACTGACGTCTTAAGCTCGGATATCAAAATCTTGAAACTCATCTTATTGCTACAAACGATAGATTGGTTCATATGCATATAAGATCAAGCACATGTATACAACATTCAAGCCACTTGGTGGGTCTAGACATGAATATTAGCCCTTGTCCATTTTCGTTAAAATTGTTCAATTTTTTTTTTTTTTTTTTAATTTCGAACAAGTGTGACCAGCAGACCTTTAATTTTATTAACCCTAACCATCATCCCTATTAAAAATCACTTTGTTTGGATGAGCTTAGCCATTTAATCAATTGCAAGGATTGTAAATGGCCCATTTAATCAATTGCTGGAAAGATCCGATTAACAATCTGGACTACCCATAATCTGGAGCGGTCTCTGATTGCATATCTTCCTTTTCTTTTATCGGATGATTTTAAGCATCCAATCAATAACTAGGAAAATGGATATACCATATATGACATGCTAGAAAAGGTATGATCATCAGTAATGGACCAAGAACCATATTAGGCCCACCGTTGATTGCCTATCCCTCTCCAATATTGATTGATCAAAACACTCTTAACCATGCTATTGATAAATTGGAAAATGGACAGACCATATTGATCATACCAGAAAAGTTTTAACCATTGATCTGGATCATCCATCGTGTGTGCCCCTTTTGATTGCCCACCTCTCTCAAAAAGTATTAAGTGATCCTAGTCATCCAATCAATGGCCAGTGATTATACTCGAAAAAGTGTTATCATTGACAACTTGTAAGCTTGCTCCATCTTTAAACTGCAAAAACCCTTTATCAAGTGAAACATTACCCTTTTCAAGTCCTAAAGAATTACTATTTTTAGAGAATGAATGGCACCTTCCTTGCTGAAGGTTTGTGAAAAGGTGAGTTGATATCCCTCAATGTTCTCTTTATTTAAGCTGCATAACAGACATAAACACCCTAATATACACCACTATATTGGATGAGATATCATCTTCATCATCATTTAAGCCTTATCTCAACTAATTGGAGTAAGCTTAACAAATCACATTCCACTCTATTGAGGTGGTCGTAACTTTAGTTAGACCATAAGTCTTAAATTCTTTTCTTACTACCTTAACCCCCGTCTTTCAGGCCTTCCTTTGTCCGTTTAGAGTCTTCTATTTACACCAACTCACTCCTAACCGGTCCAGTTCTTGGCAGTCGTTTGTACTATAAAATTTCTCCGTAAAAATGATTTTGGTATTCAAGGTCCGTGTAAAACTCCTATTGCCAAGTCTCCATTTCTTCCACCCAACTTGAATTTGCGCACGAGGAAAGCTGCCATAAGGAGCTCGGAATTTCCATCCGAAAGACTGTCTTTGTTACATAGTTGCATATAATCATTAGCTACAATCCAGATATAACACTGGTGGTACATGCAGGCTTTATTCGTGAGCCATTTATGCGTAGAAAGAGTTTAATGTCTCATGTGTGCGACTACATTTTTATTTTTTATTTTTATTTTTAGAACATTGGAGCTTTTGGTTCATAGCGGACACTTGAGGGGATATGGCCATTACCTTTCTCAGAAACTTTTTGGCTGTTCAAAATAGTTTCCAATTGTACTAAAACAGATCACGTGCTGGGAGCGGAATTGGGTGGCGACCCAACACTGATATCCCATAGTTACCGAACTCTGTGGGGTCCACTGTGATGCCCGTTTTTTATTCAAGTTGTTCACATGTTTTGCCAGCTCATTTTAGGACCAGCCCAAAATTGGACCAGCCCAAAATTGAAGCATGTCCAAAGCTCAACTGGATGACACCACAGGAAATAGTGGTGATTGAACCCCTACCCTTAACAACTTATTGAGGGGAGAAAAGTATTGGATGAAGCTGATATTGTGTTTTCTCTTCTTTCAGGTTTGCGTGGCCTTATGAAGAGGTTGGATGGTAAATAAACACAACGGTGGGCCCTAGCAACAAATTTTTATGTGGGCGGGGATTGGATGCTACCCCTACCAGGACCTAGCTAAAGATGGATGGTCCAGTCAGGGCCTTTGTGGGGCCCACCATGATATACATGTTTTATCCAAGCCGTCCATCCATTGTGAAAGATCATTTTAGGGTATGAGCCCAAAACGAAAGAAATTGAAGTCTCTGGTGGATTATACCATAGGAAACAGTGGGGATTGAATGCCTACCGCTAAAAACCTCCTTAAGGGCGATGGGAGTTTTGGATCAAGCTGATATTTATGTTTTCCCTTCATCCAGGTCTATGTGACCTTATGAACAGGTTGGATGGCAGATTAACATCAAGATGGCCCTAGGAAGGTTTCAATAGTGGGGTCATTGTCACCACTGCTTCTTGTGGTGTGGCCTACTTGAGCTTTTGATCTGCCTTACTTTCTTGGCTCATGCTGGAAAATGATTTTCACAATGGATGGACAGCTTGAATAAAACACACATATATATCATGGTGGCCCCACAGATCACCTGACAGGACCGTCCCTCTAGCTAGATTGGGCACTACCGCCACAGATGGAGTCCTGTTAGGGGATCTATGGGCCCACCATGATATTTATGTTTATTTGCACTATCATCCATTTTGACAGATCATTTTAGGGTGTGAAACCAAAAGAGAGGCTGATTGAAGGATCAAGTGGGCCACACCTTAGGAAGCAGTGGGGATTGAAAGCTTACCGTTGAAAACTTCTTAGGAGGTAGAGGTCAAGCTAATATTTATGTTTTTCCTTCATACAGGTCTATGTGATCTTATGAACAGGTTGGATGGCAAATAAACATATTAGTGGGCACTAGGAAGTTTTCAACGGTAGGAATTCAATCTCTGCTCTCCTGTCGTACGGTCCACTTGAGCCTTCAATCTCCCTCTTTTTTGGGATCATGCCTTAAAATCATCCGTCCTGGTGGGGATATTATCCAATCTGTGCCCCGCCAAAGTTATACTGAATTATAAGCATATCTGATCCAGTGGTTGACATTTAATTTAAAATAGCCAACGATACAAATCCCACAAACAAATCTCATCGGTGAGAGGCCTTGATCGTTCGTATCAATCTTAAGTTTGGATCTCTGACCCATTTTATTAAATTGGATTTGGATTCAATTGCTTGTATAATAGTTGTTTTAATGACAGGCCGTGCAGGGATGGCTCTCATACTACTCTGTTAGCCAGTTGAATAAATCCTCTATCCAAAAAAAAAATAAAAATACTCCCCCATAGGAGAAATGAAATCAAGGTTTGAAGTATTGTCCCAAACAGGTATCTATGGCCCCATGGGCATCCACATAATCCATGAACCATAATTCCATGACATGGTGCAACCAAAATTCAGCCTTGGGAATCATAAAAACAACGTTGTTGAACCGACGCTTGGATGGGTTTGCTTCCCAATATAAACATTCACAAATAGTTCCAGACCAGGGTGACAATCAGGCTAGACCTGATGGGCTGAAGCATGAGAAAGTCCAGCCCATGACCTGTGTAGATGCATCCTGGCCCAGCCCGCGTTTAGCTTGGCTGGGCACAACAGAAAATATATGCCCTACCAATGTTAGTAAGTTGATTTAGCTTAATGTTGATTTTACTTGTTGAGCATTTAGATAGATGCAAGATCATGTTCAACTCAATTAGTTATCAGACCTAAAATATCGGGCCCCTATTCAACCCGTGGGCCTCAAGGCCCAAGCTCAAACTGCAACTCAGTGGGTCAGTCTTGCCACCCCCGTCTTAAACTAGTTTCATAAACTTAACACCCATATAAATAGAAAAACAACAACAATATTAAAAGAATATTTTCAAATACACACCTGTATTCATCCCGTCTAACTGAAGTTATGGCCTTGATTGACAGTGGAATGGTGGAAAAGGATTTATGTAACCAACTCCAATTAGTTGAGATAAGGAACCTATATTCATCCTACGATTATATTTGAATCTCGGCGATGCTCTAGACCTTTAGCTGTGACAGAGGAAAAGGAACTCTGGGCCTTTAGCTGTGACAGAGACAAATGAACTCTAGATCCTTCTCAAGTCTCAGTACAGACAGCAGTCAAGTCATAGCTTGAAAATCGGGGTTGTTACATCTTTGATGCGAGTAGATTCAAATGACGGACTGTTGTATTCTTTCCTCTAGTTTCAAGACTTGAAGTCTAATATTCTTAAATTGTGGAATTGTAAATTTATGATGTATTAAACAATTCTAGATTATCCTAATGATACTGGAATACTTAGGTCACTTTGATTTAATTAAGTGGGCTCTACATTGAGGCCTAATTATCACAAACCTTGTGTTAATGGTGAGATCTAAATAAATTTGAAGTGGATAAGTTGTAATCCTTCATGTGAACCTTAAATTGGAACTTGATCAATCAAAGGTGGGCTGATCATATGAACTTAAATGAAAGTATGATTTGATTATGCTATGTAATTAGGGATTTATAAGTTGACTGAATCGGGTAACATCTTGGAATCATTGTCACCAAATTACATGTGAGTGATCCCAATATGTTTCTTCTCCGTCAGAATTAAGATAGATTTGCTGTGGTTGACTTGACCAGTTTTAATTAGTTACAACTAGTCTCACCGGTTTCACGTATTTAGTGCAATGCTAACAACTACACTGTTTTTCAAATTTGTCATCAGACAGCTAATGATAGAAAACCTCTTGACCTCACCGTCACACAGGTCTATTGCGCCCCAAATTTGGTATCCGCACAATGGAAACTTCTGAGTTGTTTTTTTTTTCCTGTGTGTGTGTGTTTAGGCATTTCCGAGCAGTAAGTTTTTAATCCCAACAATAGGTAAAATAAAATCTCATTTCTACTATACGATATTTACAAGTATAATGTTCACAAAGCTCAAGCTCGACAAGGATCGGAAGGCCCTCTTAGATCGGAAGGCCAAGGGCCATGCTACCTACAAGGCCAAGGGCAAATTCACAGCTGAGGTGGTCTCCGCTGCTGCTGGATCTGGCCCGTCCCTCCAAGAGGTCGATTAGATTGACAGTCATAGTAATGCCTCCTCTCTCTCTCTCTCTCTCTCTCTCTATTGAAATACTATCGACGGTTAGGATTTGATGCTGTTTTTCTTTTATATTTTTGGTTTTGTTTAGGGGACTAAATGTTATGGTTAATGACATTTTTGGTAATTTCGGATTTTGTTATGCTAAAAAAAAAAAAGTATAATGTTTACAAAATTGGCATGTATACCACAAAAGCAACAAAATAGTAGAATATCCAAAGTATGCTACTCCCAGGTCTGTCATGTCTCGAAAATAGAGCCCGAGCCCTTCACTCCACTCTTAGAATATATTATTTACAATTACATTGAATACACAAATTCCAAACACACGAATATACTACAGAAAATTCGAAGGAACTTAATATCAAATGCGACTAGCTAGTATAAAGTCTATGCTAAGCTACTCTTGCTGCCTGCCTTGCCCTGAAAAAAAGAAAAAAAAGGAGAGAATAAGAAATGCATGAGCTAAAAAGCCCAATGAGCACATCTCTCATATATGCAGTGTATTTATGTCATACTATGAAACTTTCCAATACCTGTATGTCAAAATACATCATGAATCCTTTATGCAATGCAATATGGTGAAATGCCACATGATGCCGTTAACATGATGCAGTGCAACAAATGCAAATGCCACGCTTTCAAGGCCAATATGATACCCAAACGCACCATTGTGTATGGTATCTCGCATACGCACCTATATGTGTGTGTAACTATTATTAGAACCATATTTTTGCGAGCAAAAGGCTCACTTGGCCACAGACACTCCCTAATAATCTCAAGTGAAGATAGTTTTCTAATTATCTGAAATTAGCTATTAAAATCCTGCTGTCCTTATAAAACCATTCATTAAGAGGTGCAAACTTATTCAGATGAATATCTGATCTAAAATACTAAGGGTAATTCATAATAGCCAAATCAACAAGTATGGAACCAACGTACTCTTGATAAATGATGCTCTCAGACGTGCTCAGAACTAGTGACATGAGTACCCATTTCCTGTTGCTTCACAATAGCTATTTCTATTGCCGGTGTTCTTTCTTCTGCTGATGTTGTTACCTCACTGTTGTCATTGTTGTTGCCATTGTCGTTTCTAGTTTTGTTGCTGTTGCCGATGTTAGGTTCCTTCTCCATAATTTCTTTACATTTTTTCACGGAACTAAATCTTTGTGAGATATAAGCATAAATACACAAGTTGATAAAGCTCAGTATCCCTAATCCCCAATAGAAATAATCCGCACGGCTACGATTCATGTTCTTTCCGAACCAGCTTGTTGCTTTACTTATTATGAGAGCCAAAAGTGCAAAGAGAAAGTATCCTGCTGCAAGCACGCTCTGAGAGAATGAGTACTCGAAGCTCTTCATACTAGGGAAGTAATCATTGAAGAAATCTTTGATCCCGCAGCTGACAAATCCATCCATTGCTCCTATCAGGAAAAACTGTGGAAATAGCCAGAAAATGCTCATCCTGATGTCACCGTATCCAAATCCCTCATACATTTGATGGAGTAAGTGGCAATTTACGCCTAAGTCGCATCCTTTATAAGTGTTCAACCTTCTTTTCTCCACTAGAGCAGCAGTCATGCAACACAATATTGAGGAGAACATCCCAAGACCAATCTGTGATTTGGGAATAAGTTCTTGTCCTAATATGGTTATCCTGTCAAGTGGTAGAAAGTGAACTGCATAGATTGCTGCCTTTGATAGTCCTGGCAACAGGAAGAGTGATGTGACTGGAATTAATATGGATCCAAATCGACGATCCATGTGGTATGCTTGCTCGATGAACAATGTTTTTTGCATTGATAATACTGTCCCACACATGACTAAAGTTGCCCAGATAGGGAACACACCCAAAAGAAGCTTATTTTCTTCTACTTCAGTTACTCTGCATAGCCTCCAATTGATTTTTTCTGTCTCCTTTTTTTCTTCCTGGTTTTTTTCTGTATCCTGTTGGCTTGGAGGAATGGTGTTTTTGTTCGCATCTTGATTGCTGGGACGAATGGCAGCCTTATCTAGGCACCTGCACATGCCAAAGGCTCACCAAATGTGGTTATGTTGGATTTGGAACAAAGAATAAAATATAGAGAATCCTCCCTGTGAATCACACATGCACACCTCATGATGTTCATTATTCTTGAGATTTAATATCAAATGGCCATTGGTTGATGGTATTTTAGATAATAATTATTTAAGGGTTGAAAACATTAAGATGAATTTTTGTTTAATGCAATTCTAATCCTGAAGCTAAATTGTGTTGACTTTAACAGCTAAGAGTGGTTGAGGATAGGTTGAATTGATTCCATCGCTGAATTAGTCCAGGGCAATGTGATAAGATCGGGCTTCTACCAATATGATAGGCGGGCCCTGACGGTTTTTTTTTTGTTTTTCTTGGGTTGAGGGCCCACCCGAATGGCCTTTCTTGTATAGCTTTTATGATTAATAAATTCAGTTTTTAAAAAATAGAATAAAATAAAGAAAAGTTTCTACCAATACCAAAGTTCAGCTAATCAATTTTAAGTCAATGACATATGAAAATGAGATTTTTCAAAAAGATAATGAATGAAAACTAACTGAAGATTAGGCACATTTGAGGCAGCTAAAATAAAATAATATGGCTTTTTTTAACGAAATAAATGTGAATAGATAGAACAAACAATGAGAAAACCATATTTTTGGGCTGAAATAAAATAAGATGGTTGATTTATTACGGACAAATCAGATGTAGCTCTAGTGGTCATGAACTCAGGTAACAGTCACACACTTTTCGGAAGTACAAAAGGACCCCCTCGTGTTCTTGATGGTCAACCGACTCTGCATTCCTAAGCAGGAGGAACGTGATTATTCTCAATGGTTGTAGCCCTACATCCATAAGGAATGCGGAGTGGATTGACCATCGATCTTTACACTGATTCTTTGCACAAAATATTAGGCGAAAAGTTCTCAATCTCGTTGGTTGATTGAATCTCATTGGTTGTTAACTTCGAGAGGTTATTTGTTATTGGTTAATTGATTTTAGGATATTTTCTATGGGTTAGAGATAGTATAACATTATTCCTATTACTTAACATTATGTGGCAATTAATTATTTATTGTAATTAAAATATAGAGTTAATAAAGAAGGCTCCTATGTTGGCTTGAAACTTCTGTTGTGTGTTTAGAGAAGAAGTTGCATATATAGCCCATTTTTAAAATTATCTGTGTATGTGCGTTTGCTTGTTGAGTCCCTCATGAACAGTGCATTTTGAATGTTTGATTTCGCTTGTGTGGGTGTTTTTCTTCTTCACTATCGTGGTTGAAAAACCGTCCAATTGGATTGTTTTTCTTCTTCACTATTGTGGTTTTGAAAAACCGTCCAATTGGATTGTTTTTCTCCTTCGCTATTGCGGTTTTGAACCACCATCCAATTGAGTCCCAGCTAACTCAGGTTGGTTGCATAATTCTTGTTTTGTCATTTCAATCTATTTGAAAGGTCATGTTGTCAGGATTTATGAGAAAAGGCTGTGACCAAAGCTTGATATTGGTGGACAAAGCGTGACACTAGCTGCCAACCTGACACAATCCTTCTCCTTTGCTTGAGCCTCCCATCGTAAGTTACTTAAGCTGCTTATACCTCAACTAGTTTATCTTGATTTCTACTTTTTAAGCCGAAGTGATTAAGTTACTTTAAGTTAAAAAAGTTACTTATAATTGATCTTAAACTAAACTTACTTATCTCAAATAAGTTACCTATCTACTTCTATAAATAGAAAAACTAACTTATTTAGTGATATCCAAACGAGCCCTAAAAGTATGAACTTCCATGGGCAGAGAAAATGACCAGTCCGAGTCAAGCAGAGCTCACCTTAGGCTATCAGTATGAGGCAAAAGATCGTTATGTTCCTCCTCAGGATTTTCATGGAGATGAGTTTTGTCCGTTGGGCAATCAAGATGCCTATTCAATGTAGCAGCCACAAAGACACGAATCACACGTGTGAGGGGGCTTTTGGGTGACTTATCATATTTGAGGTCGTAGGAGGACTTGCCACACCAAAACAAAATAAAAGCAACAACCATCACTCCTACAATTACCCAACAAGAATATCTCCACCCATATTCCTCTGCACAAAGAAGTATGATGGAGCCCACTGCCATGCCCAAAAACGAAGACGTCCACCACCAGATCTGGTGAAGGACCTTCGCTATATTCTTCCCTTCGTAGTAAGCATTTATCTGGTCTTCTCCGTAATTTTCAAGCAACGATTGAAAACAACCTTGGCCAGTTGCCATTAGAAGACACGCGACGTAGACAGAATATGCTGCTGCTATCCATATTAAACAAGATATAATGACTAGTGCCTGCAAAAAGTTTCTTCCCAGCTTTAAAAGAAGGACAGAGAAAAAAAAGATAAACATATCTATCCCAATCTCTTACTGTCCCTATACGAGATATTGATAAAAAAAATACCATTAGTGGCTTTTCACATGGATGAATTCAAATAAGAAACCTCATATGGTAAAAAAGAGATTTTTGACATATATACCCTCCCGTTTTGGGTAACAACATCATCCCTTTTCCACTTATGTTACATTTTTACCGTTATGTTATGCAAATAACGGCTCACTTTCATTCCTTTGTGGGACTCACCATGATGTGTGTGACATCAAATCCATCCATCATCTGTCCCAACTCATGTTAAGATGTTAGCTCAAAAAATAGGTCACTCCAAAACTCATCTGGGCCACACCAAAGATACAATCATCATCACCTTTCACTGTGATGTTTATTGGCCATCCAAACTATTTTTAAAGAGAGTCCTACCAAGATGAAACAAAATATTAGTCTGGTCTAAAACTTCAGTGGGCCTAGAGAAGATTTCAATGGTGGAGTTCCTATCCCACCTGTTTCCTACGGTGTGGCCCACTTGAGATTTAAATCTGAATGATTTTTGGGCTTGTTTACTCACATGGGCTGGTATAATGGATGGAGGTAGTGGATGTCACATGGACATCAAGATGGACCCATGGAGCTTTTTATTGCATGGTGGGAGTAATGCAAGTGAGGACAATTTTGTCATTTTAAAAATATGCTTAGGGTTGCAGCAGATAACTGGAGATAGGGTCTTCGATGGATAACTAAAAGGTCAGGGGCTTATTTGGCAATAGTCACAAGGGAATGGGTTTTATTGAAATGGGCCAAATGGGAGGAGCGCATGTCAAAAGCCCAAAACAGTTCTTAGGCTACACGTGGCATTGCATTTTTCACTGCATGAAAGTAAAAGCGGAAAAGGATTTTGACTGTACTGATCACGAAGGTTGGTCAAATTACCTAACGAGATTCAACCTTTCAAATATCCTAAGAGTGACCTTCTGACAAGCTTCCATAAATTACTTGGACCAAAATGCCCTTGTCCTTGTTTCAGTAGTTGTACAATATTTTAGGGAATAAGAAGCTACTTCGTATTTAATGCCAAGAAAGTGATGTGTATGGAACATTTTTTGCATGTAGGCAAAGACCAAACAAATGGGCCCCACATCAATGTATGTGTATAATCCATGCCGCCCATCCTTTTTGCCGTGTCATTTAAGGGCTAGGGCCCAAATATCAGCCTCAATCAGAGCTCGTGTGGGACACATAATAGAAAATAATGGTGACAATGGAATCCACTGTTGAAACTTTTCAAGCTCACTGTGATGCTTGTTAAAAGTGGACGCTGCCAAAGTCAAGACTTTTTTGGGCCCATGGCGAGCAGGCCAACAAGGTGGACGGAACGGATCACCTTATTGTGGGCCTTAGGTCATGTCATTTTAGGTGTAAAGCCTAAATATCAGCCTAATCTAACGCTCGTGTGGGCCAACCCATTAATGTATGTGTATAATCCATGCCGCCCATCCTTTTTGGGCCCACGACGAGCTGGTAGACAAGATGGATGGAACGAATCACCCCATTGTGAGTCTTAGGCTATTGTACTAATGACTATCCTTTCATTTGGTAGTAAATGAAGTGAACATGCAACAATCACGACTCATATATCATGATAACTACGATTCATGATAATTACAACCCATATAACATGACAACCACAACCCATATAACATGGCAACTACGACCATGCAAACCACGATCCATATGTGACCCATCTACCAAATATGTCCGATATGGATATTCTATGGACAACCACAATCTATATAACATGACAACCACGACCCATATAACATGATAACTACGATCCATGACAACTACAACTTATATAACATGACAACCATGACCCATATAACATGACAACTACGACCCATATGGGACCCATATGCCAACCACGTCCCATATGGCTACTCCATGAACAACCACGACCCATATAACGTGATAACCACGACCCAAATAACATGATAACTATGACCCATGACAACTACAACCCATATAACATAACAATTACGACCCATATAATATGACAATCAAGACCCATGCAAACCACGACCCATATACCAACTACGTCCCATATGACTACTCCATGGACAACCAAGACCCGTATAATATGATAACTCCGATCCATGACAACCACGACTCATATAACATGACAACCACGACCTATATAACATGACAATGACGACTCATACAAACCATGACCCATATGGGACCCATATGCCAACTATATCCCATAAGGCTACTCCATGGACAACCACGACCCATATAACATGACAAACACGACCCATATAACATGATAACTCCAATCCATGAAGACCACGACCCATATAACATGACAACTACGACCCATATAATATGGCAACGACGACCTATACAAACTATGACCCATATGGGACCTATATGCCAACTATGTCTCATATGGCTACTCTATGGACAACCACGACCCATATAACATGACAACTATGACCCATATAGCATGACAACTACAATCCATATAACATGATAACTACGATCCATGACAACCACAACCCATATAACATGACAACCACGACCCTTACGTCATGACAACCACGACCCTTACTGCATTACAACCACCTGATGTGACTTATGTTATTATACATATATCATTTGCACGACTATGGCATGACTTGCACTAACTTGGTGACTACACGGGATAAACGATATCTACGCATGTCATGACTACATGGGATAAATGATATCTATGTATGTCATGCACTAACTTTGATAGACAGTAAGGATCTTATATGCAAGTCACGCCATTGTCGTGTGTATGTAGCTATATGGGACGTAGTTGGCATATGGGTCTCATATGGGTTGTGGTTGTCATGTTATATAGGTCGTGGTTGTCATGGGTCGTAGTTATCATATTATATGGGTCGTGGTTGTCATGTTATATGGGTTGCAGGTGTAATGGAGTAGCCATATGAGTCGTAGTTGCCATATGGGTCCCATATGGGTCGTGGTTTGCATATTATATGAGTCGTGATTGTCATATTATATGGGTTTTGGTTGCGATATTGCATGACAACCATGACCCTTGCCTCATGACAACCATGACCCTTAAACATTACAACCACGACCTTTACCACATTACACTAAGTTGGTGACGTGCCCAACATGCGCACGACTATAGCGTGACTTCCACATAAGATCCTTACCGTGCATCAAAGTTAGAAAAGTAACGTGCCCATCCGTACTAAAGCTAGCCTGATGTTTTTCGAATATAAGATGATTATTAATAGATCGTATGAGCAAGAAATGTAGGCTATATGGGTCATGGTTATCATGTTATATGGGTCCTAGTTGTCATATATTATATGGGTTGTGATTGTCATGTTATATAGGTTGTGGTTGTCATATTATATGTGTCGTAGTTGCCATATGGGTCGTGGTTTGCATGAGTCGTAGTTGCCATGTTATATGGGTCGTAGTTGTCATGTTGCCTGGATCGTGGTTGTGGTTTTCAATGTGTTCACTTCCTTTTCTACCAAACCATTGGTACCATAACTTAAGGGTCACAATGGGGTGATTTGATCCATCCACCTTATCGGCTAACTCGCTATGAGTCCGAAAAGTCCTGACTTGGGCAGTATCCACTTCTGTCCACCTTGTCAGTTGATATTTGGGCTTTACCCCTAAAATGATACGGCAAAAAGGATGGACGGTATGGATGCCTTACCCTTAAAATGACACGACATGGATTATGGACGGCATGGATGCCTTACTCCTAAAATGACATGGCATGGATGCCTTACCCCTAAAATGACATCATGGTGGGGCCCACAGAGCACCGAGCACCAGCCATTGCCTGGTGGCAGGGGGGAGTAGCCAATCTATCACTTTCTCAGGAGAGTAGACATTCCATCTCTTCAGGACCGTGCGACTTCTGAGCCAAGGATGTAGGCATTTTCATTCGAAACAATATCCAAAGCTTGTCATAAGGCCACTCTTAAGAAATTTGTAAGGTTGAATGTCGTAAAGTAATTTGACCAAAATTCAAAGTCAGTACGGTTAAAATCCCAAAAGGAAATTGCATTTTCAGTCAAATGACCTTTTCCTAATAAGATTCCATGGTAGTGATAAGTTACCATACTGGTTATGCGTGATCAACTCTTATGTGTGTGTGGATCCTTACTCTTGCTCGGGTGGTAGACTCATAAATAAATAAATAAAAAACCTCTTACGTGTGTGCGTGCGTGCATGCATGTGATCAACTCTTGTTGTATTTGTGCACATGCATGGATGAGTACACGAGATCATCTCTCATTTGTGGAACTACACGTTTCCCCAAACACAACTGAAATTGATATATGAAGCTTGAAATTTGGTTTTAAGCGGGTCTTAGTTCTTAGCTAAAATATCGACCCACCCATTGCCATCCCTAGTGATAATCACCATAATCTGACCTTCTTCCCATGTGGAGAACTTACAATGATATAGATGATGGTGGATATCATGATCATCCGGTACTTGCCAAAATAAGCATCAGCGACAAAGCTCCCAGCAATCGCCATTAAAGATGTGAAGCTCATTTGAATAGCGAAGACTATTGCATTGCGTGCCATATTCTTCCCCAAACCTCTTCTTAGGATAAACATCAAGTTTCCCATGATTGCATTGCCAACAATGGCATCACTGAATATTAGACCTGCGTGAAGCACCCACAAACATCAAAACAAAAAAAAAAGAAGTAATTTAATGAAGCCATGATGTATGTGTGTGTCTATATATATATATTTCAAATATAGTTAAAGGAACCTTGAATTTTTAAGTTATATAGACCCAAACGTGAAGTATTTTATATTAAAGTGAAAAATCTCTTTAACTAAACTTTTTCTCAATGAATCAAAGTAAATGCAAGGATTAATCTCTTAATCAAGGGAGACATATTTCATTAATCAAATGAAAGATAGCTAGAGACAAATCAAAATGTTTCTATTTTAGTAGCTTGGGGTGATATAAGACGAACTAATTAAGAACCATTGTTTAAAAATTCGCCAAGTCAACTAGGAACTCAAGGGGAATTTTGAGTCTAGGTTCTTATTGGACAAATGCTAAGCCCCTTTACATACAAACTAAGGGCCCGTTTGTTAAATCTAAAATTCGAAATTTGAATCTAAAGTCTGAATCTGAAATCTGAATCTGAAGTCGGAAAACTAATTGTGAATCTAGAATAACTTGTGTTATGGGAAAATATGGGCCGACCTCGGAAGATACGTACTCGGCTCGGCCGATTGAGTGGGCATGCCTAGGCAAGAATACTTTCGACCCTAGTTGAGGAAAGGGCGACTCAGCCAGTTGATAGGACTCGCCGTAACAAGCCGGACGACTAAGGCCGATGAGACGAACCTCGGATCGTTAATGACCGCTCGTCAAACCCAGTCCGGTAGTAACCAAAGTTTAGACTCCAAGTTCTTTTATAGAGCTTTCACATCAACCTGGAACCCGGAAGAAGCCATTACACATTCCCACTGTTGGCTCCAACCCGATCCTTGCCGACCAATGGCCAGGCTTGACCTACGTATGGGTTCGAACCGTTAGAAGACGGACTCAGACTATAGGGTTGGCTTGGACGGAGATGGAGCCTATTGTCATACTCGGGGAACAGCTCTAGTAACGCACACATGGAGTAAGATCCGGCGCATGATCTTCAGGTAACTGCCAACATCCGTGTGTGCATCTCTCCCTCTTGTTGTTAGAGATCGTGCCGAGAATGACGGGCACAGTTACTTTGATCAAAAGGTATAAATAGGAGACATATACATTGGAACATGTATGCAAGATCTCACACCTTAAGCCTCAACCACACTACTTAGACCTAGATTCCTAGCCTAACTTTGACATCGGAGGGTCTCCTTTGTCCTTCTCCTGTGCGGGCTTACAGGGCTCGACGCGAGTGTTCGGAGCTCGGCGAGGGCGATCCGGATTCTGGCATCAACAACTTGTTTGTTAACTAACGTCTGAAATGTTCGAAATATATATATATATATATATATTAATTTGACACATTTACCCATATGAAACAATTGTGATTGAATCTAACATTTAAAAACGCCATGAATTTCACTGAAACGTTTGTTTGTCATCCAACCTATTGAAAAGGTCAGAGATGAAGAGATGACACAAATATCAACATGATCCAAAGCTTTTATGGCCCAAAAGAATTTTTAAATGGTTAATCACCACTGTTTCATATATAAAGGTCCATCTAAGATTTGAAGCTAATTTATTTTTTGGATCATGCCCTAAAATAAGCTTTTAATATAGATGGATGATATGATGTAGTCACATATATCACAATAGGCCCCCAGGTGTGAGCCAAATTTCAGGGAAAGGCCTTTCCTAGGAAGTTTGTGGGGCCCACCACGATGTTGGTGTGAAATCTACCTGTCCATCCATTTTGTGAGATCATTTTAGATCATAGTGCTAAAAATGAGCTGTATCCAATACTCAAATGGGCCGAAAATGTGAGGATTGGATGCCCATAATTAAAATATTCATGGGGCCACAGAAGTTTTCAATCATGCTAATATTTGTGGTTTGAGTTCATCTCACTAGGAATGACATTATGAACCGTATTGATGGCATGTAAACATCACTGTTAACTCGGGGAGATTTCAATGATAGGAATTTTCCTACCCACCTTTTCCTTCAGTGTGGCCCACTGAAGACTAGTATCCTCTTAATTTTTTGTCTCGAGTCCTAAAATGATCTCAAAACACGGATGAACAGATTAGATTTATCACAAACATAATAGCGGGCTCCACCTAAGATTCCAGAGCAATAACTTCCTGCGAAAGGCATTTTGACATGATTCACACCTTAAATCTGGGAGGGAATTGTGTACTACCCCACAAGATCTACCTAAATATGGACAATTAAGGGCTTTGTGGGGGCATATCATGAAAATATATATATATATATATATATATATATATATATATATATATATATATATATATATATATATATATATATATATATATATATATATATATATATGTTTTATCCATACCGTCCTTTCAATTTTCATATTATTTTAGAAATTAAGACAAAAAACAAGGCAAATATAAGACTTAAGGGGGCCACACTACAAGAAATTGTGGGATTGGGTGCCTATCATTGAAAACTTCTTGGGGCCACAGAAGGCTCTGATCAAGCTGATTTTTGTGTTTTTTCAAGGTATGTGTGACCTTATAAAGAGATTTGATGGCAAATAAGCTTCACGGTAGATATCAGGAAGGTTTTAACATAGTCATTCCTATCCCGCTACTTAAGGTAGCCTGGTTGACTTGAGCTTTGGATGTGCATCTTTTTTCGGATCATACTTTGGAATGATATAAAAAAGTTAATAGACGATGTGGATCTAATACATAAATCATGGTGGGCTCAGAAAAGTGCTCCATGTTAAAAGTTGGGACGTGTATAACACAAGGGAGAAAAATCTTTGTGGCAGACGACAATTTTGGATTAAAAAAAATAAAATAAAATCACGGAGCCAATTCTTGATTCCCCGCTAAGCTAGACTCTTATCACGGAAAAATTTCGGCATAAATTGGAGTGTTTTCCTTCTTCTATGTTAACAAACACTACTAAACATGAAACATTTTCCAGATTCCGTGTTAAGTGCAAAAATTCAGCGTTAACAAACAGGCCCTAAGCCTTTTATTTCTACTTAAAAACAATCTTTCTATTTCGTTAAGTGAGATTAATCAAAGGAAGACTTATGTTTCATTAATCACATGAAAGACTGAAAACTCGGAAATGCTTCTATTTCTATCACTGAGATGACAGAATACAAACTGAATATACAAAATATTTGGCCGACAAAAAACTCATACGGAGTGCACCAATGACGACAATATTGTGAGGCTTGCGCCATGGCGTTGCACCCGAGTTTTGGATCAGTCTGATTTCTGCGTATTCGCCGTCATCTTGATGAGTCACAGTTAATGAACATATTTGATGAAAGATACACACGATGATGGTCCCACAAACAAACCTATGGTTGGCATCAAACCCCATTCTTCCTTGTGGTGTGGCCCACCTGAGCTTATATATATATATATATATATATATATATATATATATATATATATATATATATATATATATTACTTATTTTTTTATTTACACACGCACACACACCCCCACACACTCACGCTGTAGTGTGATTTCACCACCTGTGGATACTCGAACCCTTGACCGGGTGTTGAAACTCCTGAGAGTCTACCACCGGAGCAAGAGTAAGGATCCAGGCCCACCTGAGCTATGGATCTTGCTGATTTTTTTGCCCCAGTGCCTAGCATTGAGGATCACACCTGATGGATGGAGTGGATATCAAATAGACAACATGATGGGCCATAGAGCTTGGGTATTTTCAGCACTGGTAAAACAGATGTTGCAGAGGATTCTGATCCGGGACCACTGGCCATCTCCAACAAAATGTAAAGGTGCTTGGATCGGATCTCAGTGGGTCAAGCAATCCTCTATTTTGCAACTTGGAATAAATTGCTCATGTGGCATATCTATGATGTTCCAGGACAATCATCAGCTGGTGCATCCTGTCAGAGATGGTCCATCATCTAAATTTCATACAGTTTGAAAGAGTTGGTTGTTAGATGGGGACCATCACTAAGTTCTAGTTATGCAGACCTTGGAATCGAGCCGACCGGGAACAACAGACCTTGGAGTCGAGTTTTGGAGTTTTTAAATATAGATGAATGGCCTGGATCATGGGGTAGGGGGAGAAGGGGTGATCCGCTCTAGTTGTCTTCGAGGGGGTGAGTCTCTCTACTGGTCTGCTTAATTAAACATCAACTTAATAATGAAATTATTTGATTACCTGCAGCGAAGATGGTAGGTTTCCATGCTTGAAGATAGTTCCTCATCTTGCTAGGCATCTTCAATGGACTAAAGAAGTAACGGAGTACCAACTGCAATGAATCTACTCTTAAGTAAAATCAGGTCTATAATTGCCGGTCCATGTCAGGTAGGCCCCATCACCTATTGTGTCCAAAAAACAGGTTTATCTATTCATTTGGTGGGCCACGCCTATGCAGATAAGGTTTGGATGGTTGGAAAGATATGTAAAAATAGTCTGCATTCAACATCCATGCATGGCCAAAGGATGGCCCAGTCGTCCAAACAATTTGTTTAGGAAAGGTGCATGATGAGGCCCAACTACCTGATTGAAGGATGGGGATTGCGTGGTGCCTCAACATGACGGGATTTGATTGGGCCATGTGGTGCTAATAGAGATGGGGCCCGGTCAAGTACATAGTCAACTAAACAACTCACATGGGCTCTACATCTAACAGCAGCATGCCGCGTAATCAAATCCCCCCACATCAGATCACCATGGACATGAATGATGGCAGGGTCACCACACAGTCCGTGCGCTTGTTGAAAAGGAAAGGTGAGAGAGCAAGCGTACCTGTAGACCACGGACCAAAGATGATTCACAATATGGTCGAGTTTTCTATAATAAAAATGTAGCCCGTGTTTCAGTACTGATCCCAACAGTCGGTCTATTCGGCCCCACCATGAATGAAGTATGAGCAAAGGCCTCCTCAATTGTCTGGTCCCAACCTTTCAATCTCTGGTTCAAGTGAATCCCGTCAGAAATTGTATAGATGGTGTACTATTAATCAAATTAAACCATCAAAATTTTGGGACCCAAAATGCTGGAATTGAAAAAGTAGATTGATTGAACCGTCTTAATCTCTAATTTGTAGACACTAATTATAATAAATCATCACAATCCATATCAAGATGAGTTAGAAACTGACTCACTTGACTGTTGTCTCTAACTCGCCTGGGTCTGATGGTGAGATCTCTAAGCCTGCGTTTAGATACACCTTGATAAGTTATTTAACGGACAGCAGCAAATCAGCTACTTAGGTGGCAAAAGTTTTTTTTTTTTTTTTTTTGTTTTGACACACAAGAGATCCAAGCCACTTATCTGTATAGAAAGGATTACAATAATGGTGATTTGCATCCTCTAAGGGCAAAGTATCAGTAACCTTTACTGTGTTTTCCTGTCTGACTATAAGATTACATGAATTTATAAAAACCCTTCGAGCACTGAACTAACGAGGATATAATTCAGTAATTGACGCCTCATTCACAGACCATGGATGTAATTTGTTCTTAGATTGATCCGACTCACTTGCCCGCGAGTAGTACTCGCCCACAGGCATGTCTGATGTCATTCTGCTAGCCACGAAAATTGCAGGCTGTGAAGGTGAAGGGAGAGTAACAGAGTAGCTGTTGAGCATGAGAACAACCGTCGACATGGTGGGTCTTACCGCAACATCTTCTTGAAAAGTTAGTTACATAAACTATCTTCCTTCTTCCCCATCAACTAAAAAACTGATCATTGATTTGGGCAGGCATGTTTGATGGCCACGGTTGTGGGTGGTAAGGGATGGAAGGAGCGGTGAGATAGAGGGAATGATGGTTGTTGCTGCTGCCATGAGCGTTGGCACCACAGCTACCGCCAGTGAGCCCTGAGAGAGAGAGAGAGAGAGAGAGAGAGAGAGAGAGAGAGAGAGAGAGAGAGAGAGAGAGAGAGAGCTGTAGTTGCCGCTGCTGCTTCCATGGCTGGGAGAGAGAAGAAATAGACATTGAGAATGTACAAAGAGGAGAGAGAGATAGAGAGGGAGAGAGGAGAAACAGAGATTGAGAGTCTCTCTCTCTCTGGTAGGTAAGATTGCTGTTGTTTGCTAAACATATCTTCTGAAACAGTAGAAACTGAAATTAGCTACTTGAGGCATAAGTAGCTGAAGCAAAACGACTTACGATTACAAGTAGCTGAAGCAAAACGACTTACGATCAATATTGTAGCCATGGTTCATCTACAAAGGAGGCTTCTAGTTGAATAGTCTGGGTCAGCGTAGGGGAAAGAAGCAAACACCTAAACATTTTCCTCAACCCCTTACCTTTGTGGGAGTTTTTTAGCAAAAGATGGTTTCGTTCGATTTCAGTTCTGGAAGAAGACTAAGGCTCGGTTTCTTTGATGCCTAAAAAAATGAGTTCATCTCGTTTTAGTTAGCAATGATCATGTAATTACTGTTAACATGAACTCCTTTTGCATTAGAGATCAAGGTCTCTAATGTATAATTACTAGTAACTAAGATAAGATGAATTCATTTTTAGGTGTATATCACACAAGGCCTAAAAATAGAATGTTAATGCCAACAAAATTTGGAGAACTAATAGTTTGAAAGTTTAACAACTCTTTGATGGACAAAGACAGTAAAAAAAAAAAGCCCATATATGAATGCATATATGTGGATATCACATGTGGAAAGACATATATATAATCCCACACAGATAATCCCAATTGGCGTGGATAGTGTTCGTGCAATCCCCACCTTTAAATCTCATTAAAACTACTCAGTTTAATTATTCTCTTGCTGAAAAGAATAGTTAAAACAATAGTATATATTGTTCCAAAGGATGAGTTTAATTGGTTTGAGAACAAAAAGAGTTTTGCCAGCTATGCCCATTACCTTTCTTCTATCTCATTACGTTGGAGGAGGACTTCGATAGATCCCTCTTCAGCTGGAGTTCAGATTTAGCCCTGCTTTGAGATGTTTCTACTCAGATGCTATCAATGCTCAGTTTTCGGGTTTTAGAAGCCTCTCTTTCAAAGACATATAGGGACATCTTTCTTAGAAGGTGGACGATATCACCCATCTTTATTGATATTTAAATTTATAAAGAAAGGCATAAATATTTTATTTAAATGACACACATATAGTCTCGCCCTGTCCCAGACTATCACTTTATTTCTTTCTCACACACACAGATTATTAATTCACACGCGCGCGCACACTTCACTTTTCATCTAAATCTTGAGTTGCTTCTGCTTCTCTCTTGAAGTCATGCAAATCCACACATGTCATCTACATGCAAGCGTGAGAACATCCAAGCCATTCATCTGCTGTAACTAGATGCATAGGATGACTTTATGGAGTTTCAAGATCAAAAGAAATTGGGCCGGAAAGTTTGTTGTAGGTCAAAAACTGCCTAATGTGCACATAGCTTCTGATGGCTATAGCTTGGCAACCGGTTATGGAAATCACACATGTAATATGTCATTGAAGGTTATCGACTATGCCTGGCCAATGGACCAAAGGCTATTCGCCCTTTGAATAGTTTTATAGAAAAAATAAAAAGTTGTTTTAGGGATTCATATTTCAGTTCGAAGTTAATTAAAATTTACTATTTTAAGTAAGTTTCAATATTGTTATTTTTCTCTTGGTTTAGGATTCTAAGAGTTTAGTCTTATCTCCAGGGAGTGGATTGGATACTGACAAGGTCAGTAGCCAAATCACTATCGAAGTTACGTCACCAAGCTCTGTGAACCCGACCATGATGCATGTGTTGTATCTATACTGTCCAACCATTTTTAGAGATCGTTTTATGGCATTACAAAGAGAATGAGATAGATCTAAAGTTCAAGTGGACCCCACCATAGAAAATAGTAGAGACAGCGACATCCACCGTACTCAAAACTTCTTAGGGGCCACAGTAGTTTCTGTTGAAGCTGATATTTTTGTTTTCACTTCATCCATCTCTATGTTAACTTATGAATAGGATGGATCTCAAAAATACATCACTGTGGGCCCTATAAATGTTTCAACGGTGGGTGTGATGGCTCCCACAGTTTTCTATGGTGGGTCCGTGGGTCCACTTGAAATTTAGATCTCTCTCTCTCTCTCTCTCTCTCTCTCTCTCTCTCTCTTCCAAAAAAGAAAAAGAAAAAAGAAAGGCCCAGAATCAAGCCCAACAGCTCCATTGATAGGCAAAATATACAACTTAGCCTATATTCGGGCTAGCCAGCAACATTTTAGCTGCACTGCCTATCGTATTCTATATATCCAGGCACTTTTCTTTCTAATAGACACAAGGCCGGTTTTGTCCAACAGAACACAGCCTTTAATCAAACGAGGGAGGAGAGAGACGCTCGAGAAAAACTTTTCCATCAGCTGACCGTTTGCTTTCCTCATAATAAGGGAGATAGTGAAGGTTCTTCTACTCCATAATTCCCTGATCCATCTCATTCTCTTTGCAATGCCATAAAACGATCTTTGAAAATGGCTAGACCGTATGGATACAACACATGCATTATGGTGGGGTCCACAAGCTTGGTGACCTCACTTCAGTGGGGATTTGGCTACTGTCCTTGTCAGTATTCAATCTGCGCCCTTATCTCCAAGTCCTTACTTGGGTTAGACTAAGAATAGTTAATGGTGTTTTGAGTTTAGATGTCTTTGATATTTTTGGCAAGTTTTATTATTTTGAGAATATTTAGAAATTTTGGTTATTTTTGCTTATATGAGACATATCTAGTTTGATGCAAATAACAATATTTTAGTGTTATCATTTTTTTTTTTTTCTAATTTTAATTTTTTTAAAATTTTTTTAAACATTTTATTATTTTTTTTTATTATTTTTTTTAGAGGTCTTTCCACCTGCAGATTCAAGGCTTAGCACAGGGAAGAAGATTGTGATCTTTCTTCTCCTTTCCTCCATACACCCGCAACACTAGAGCCATCCATTTAGATCCTACTAGTAAAATCTCAGGTCAGTGCACCGCCAACTAGGTAGGCCGTAGTGTATGGGGGCAACCGGATGATCAATAATTGCCAGGATGGCAAAGGACCCGGATTCAGTAGTTATTGGTCAATGCTGCATGTGGGCCCCACAATGATGTATGTATTTTATCCATGCCATCCATCCATTTTTCTGGCTCATCTTAGGACAAAAGCCCAAAAACGAGGCAGATCCAAATCTCAAGTAGAGCACATCATAGGAAACAGTGATAATTGAATGCCCACAATTAAAAACTTCATGGGGGTCACAAAAGTAATGGATCAAGCAGGTATTTGTGTTTTCTCTTCAATCAGGTTTGTGTGACCTAATTAACAGGCTAGAATTAAATCACCACCATTTCCTGTGGTGTGGTTCACCTAAGATTTGGATCTGCCTCTTTTATGGGATTATGCGTGGAAAAATTCATTTCAACAATTCAATCTTTTTGCAACAAGTCAACTTGTCGCTAAAAACTTCAAACTCCTTGCTGGAACACATACATTATAGTTGGGCCCACAACACGAACCAATAGGGAGACCTCTGTACGGGATGACTCTGCCAAATCCAAGTCCGTCACAGCTAGTGGATGACTCCAACCTTGGCCGGTGAATCCGGATGTCATTGAAGAAGTGATCTTCCATTGAAGTCGAGTTCAAGATGACTTCCTGGAACTCATGTTGTTTGGTTGACAACTCAGACATTCAATGGAACCAGTGTCTTAAGCTTCGATGTAAAAATCTTGAAACTCATCTTATTGCTACAAATGATATATTGGTTCACATGGACATAGATCAAGCACATGTGTATAACTTTCAAGCCACTTAGTTTATGAGCCTTCACATGGATATTGGCCCTTGTCTATTTTCATTATAAATTGTTCATTTTTTCTCAAACCAGTGTGACCATGCTGATATGCTAGAAAAGGTTTGATCATCAATACGGGCTGCCTATCCCGTTCAAAAAATTGATTGATCAATCTTAATCATGCTATTGATGACTTGGAAAATGAATGGACCATATCAATCATACCAGAAAAGGTTTAACCAGTGATCTGGATCGTCCAACACATTTGCCCCTTTGATTTGCCACCCCTTTAAAAAATTATTACAATCAAGTGATCCTAGCCCCAATCAATTTCCGTGGCTATACCCAAAGAAGTATAAGGCAACTTGTAAGCTTTCTCCATCTTGTAACCTCTTGGTTACAGCGCTACCACAACAATAGCCCTTTATTAAATTGAACAAGTATAACATGGGCAACTTGTATGCTTGCTCTATCTCATGACCTCTTGGTTACAGCACTGCTATTTCAACAACCCTTTATCAAGTTGAACACAACCCTTTTTAAGTCCTAAAGAATTACTGTTTTTAGAGATGAATGGGAACTTTCTTGCTGAGGAGTATTCTGACCACACTGGGTCAACTCTGAAAATGCATCTTGATATTCTTTAATGTTCTCTTTTATTATTTATTATTTATTAGTTTTTAAAGATGCATGATAGACAAAAACACCCTAACATTGTTGTTGATGTCTTAAATATGTCAATAACAAGGTTTGTCAATACCATTGACAAACCAATTGATACATTCGAGCAGAGGTTAATGCCATTGAAAGATATATGTTCGATTTCATAGGAAAAATCCTGCGTTTGTTGCTGGAACATTTTAGTGTTTCTATTTGATATTATCAAAGTAAGTTTCATGACATCGAGAGTGGTTGATAGCATCCAAGGTCCCATCAAAGATGTACGTACAATTATGTAAGTGCAGAATTTGTTTCCTATTCCAGTTGTGATAGTATATATATCGAGTGTGTAATCGGGATTAAAGTATAGAGGGGGCTTTTTAATTTGTTCCTGAGGGTTTTAAGGGCATAGTTAGGACTTGTGAAGTGGATTTGAGGCTTATTCGAACCGATAATACTTAATTTCTTGTAGTTTTTACTTTCACAGTGCATACTCGTCCATAATTTTTTCCCACAATGGTATTTCCACCTAAAATTTGAAATGTTATTGTTTAGACTTGGTTGTACGATTTTATACACATACACATACACACACACACGCACACGCACGCACACACATCCCTGCACACTCACGCTAGTGGAATTTCACCACCTATGGGTACTCGAACCCTTGACCAGGTGTTGAAACTCCTGAGAGTCTACCACCGGAGCAAGAGCACGATTGTGAGTACTTTGTTTGATTCGTACTTGGGTGTTTCTGTAATTCCCAAACAAAAAATATCCAAAGTACCCACCGTATTAGATGAGATATAATCATCATCATCATCAAAACTTTATCCCAACTAATTGGAGTTAGCTACATAACATTTTTTATTTCAATATTTCACTCTACCAAGGAGGTCGCAACATTTGTTGGATCATAAGTCCTATGCTGTATCTTACTGCCACCACTCATGTTATTTTGGGCTTTCCCTTCAGTCTTTCATTCTTTAATTTGTACAAACTCACTCTTAATTAGATCACTTGGCTGTCATTTCACATAACCATACCAAATTCATTTTTTCTCATCTTATTACCTAGTAGTGTTTTTCTTAAGTTATCTTGAATACATTCATTTTTAATTATATCTTCTCTCTTCTTACACCTCATCCACCTAAGCATAGTCGTTTTACCATGGGTTACTCTATAAATGTGTTATTTTTGAACCAACGGACATTCCATCTCATAATACATAATTGGACTCATAATTATCTTATAAAATTTTCCTTTTAGTTTAATTTTAATACTCAAGGGTCTTATAAAATTCCAAAAGCTCATTTTCATTTCTTCCATCCAGCCTGACTTTTACGGATAATATCGCGGTTCTAGTGCTTGTCACTATCGATGCAATCAAGTTGGTTAGAAATGGAGAAAGCTGACGCAAGAGGAAAGTCACAGAAAGTCTATCCAAATTTACATGAGAAAGATAGTCTTTGTTACATAGTTACACATAGTCATCGGCTACAATTCAGACGTTACCTTGTTTGAACGGCACAGATCAAAAATTCTTTACATGCAGAATTTAGTCACGAGCCATTTAAGTGTAGAAAGAGATAAGGTCTCATGTGGGCCACCAACCCTTTTTCTTTTTCTGCAAACTTTCGAGCTCTTGGCTTGCAGTGCATGACTTTGTTTTATTCTAATTTTAGAGCTCTTGGTTTGTAGTGCATGACTCGCGTGTCTATGTCATGTCCCATCAACTTTTTCCAAAGCTTTGTCGTTGCTTTGTAAAGTTTCCAATCATTCCGAGACAGGTCCACGTGGTAGCCTTTGTTGTGGGGAAACGGAATGGCTACTCCCCCGACACCAGCCAATGGCTGCTGGTCAGTGCTCTGTGGGGCCCAACATGATGTATGTGTTTCATCCATTCCGTCCATATATTTTTACAGATCATTTTATGATATGAGACCAAAAATGAGTTATATCCCAATCTCAATTGGACCACATTGCAGGAAACAGTGTTGAATGAGCGTTGACCATTAAAAACATTTTGGGAGCCATAAAAGTTTTGGATCAAGCTGATTTTTGTTTTTTCCCTTCATCTGGGCCTGTATGACCTAATCAACAGATTGGATGTCAAATAAACAATACAGAGGGGCTCAGGAGGATTTTAATGGTGGATATCCAATCACTATTGTTTTCATGTGGTGTGGTCCACCTGAGATTTATATACCTCTCATTTCTGGGTTAAATCCCTAAAATGATCTTTAAAAATGAATGAACAGAATGGATGAAACACATACATCATAGTGGGGCCCACAGAGCACCGACCATCAGCCCCAGGGCTGGTGTCAGGGGGAGTAGCCAATCCGTTCCCTTGTTGTGGGTGCGCATGGCAGATATGCTCCCCACATCAGACCGTCCATCTTGTGGGCCACAGTGTGGATGGAGGGAATACCTTTCCTTTTCAACCGTCCATCCGTTGCTCAGCAGAAGACCAGCTTAATCCAATATTGTGATGCTCAATCCACGACGTGAACCATGGACGGATCAGAAGTGCATGTGTGCTGGCCTCGCACATGGACGGTTGGGTGCCAAACGTACTTCATAAAAATCCAGATGGTAGTTCTGTCCTCCAAACAAAAGGCTGTCCAGATGGATGGTAGCCCACTTTTGCATGATTGTGTCAAAAGCAGGGGTTATTTGATAGTACTCCGGCTGCTTATGAGGCTTGATACGCAGGCACTTGGACTGTACATGTGGCGGTGCTTTCACTCAAATTAAATCAAGTTGTTGAGCTCACTATGGCTAGATAATTCAAAATAAAATTGATTGGCAATTATAAGTGCCTAACATCTTATTCATGGACACTTATTTTTTTTTTTCAAAAAGGCCGGATGTTATATTATCATATAAGAGGGTAACATATAGAGAGACTTCAACCTCTTTCGGGCTGCCCGATAAAAAGCCCAGGATCCTATCATGTAAGGAAACTGAAAATAAAAGCCATGGGCAAAACATCTAATTCATAGGCACTTGTTTGTTGAAATATGCCGCCGGATAATTTTCATTTTGACCGTCCAATAAACGTCCAACCATCCAATAGTCAGAAGATCAAATATGCATAATTTTTAGTTCGCAATACTTCTAAACAGAGGCTTATAATTTGGACGGCTTGATCTGAATTACTTTCATGCCACGTGTGCACTTTATAAGTAATTTCTGAGTTCCTGTGTATAGTCAATGGCACTCTGCCAGAGCATGAAAGGTTTTCAAGTAGGAAGATGATAATCTCACGAGACTCACGTTGCTTGTGACGTGTAAATGTGCCATATATTATCTCAAATAAACTATATTATGCAGCCCACTATCTTCGAGTCACAATCCCAATGTCAGACTGTTTAAACAACCTTAAGTGTGGATTCATAGACATTTGTTTGTTGAAATAGGATCATTGATATTTTTCATTTTAACCGTCTAATAATTGTCCACTAATTTGAAGTCAAATCATCAAATAAGATAAAAATTTTGGTTCATGCATGATACATTTAAAATAAATGGTTTTGATAATTCAAGAAGACTTGGAGAATTCTATGAAGTTTCTTATATTGATTTAGTCCCAATAGAATTTATTTATAGAGATGTACAAATGAAATACACACACACACACACATACATGGAAGGGAATAATTATTCGTTATCACCTTCCACAAACTAATGTAGTAGATTAACTAACAATAGTTTATGTTGGGATTTGTGCTGCGGAATCACACAGATCTAGATCTATGATAGCAATACAATGACACCAAGCACACATAAGAGAACACACATTTAACGTGAAAAATCCTTGCAGGAAAAAACCACGGCATAAAGCAACAGATCTCCACTAAGAAAATAGAATTTACAAAGAGAGAGGACTTACCCGATTCGAACAACCTCGAATCTCACCCTTGCTACACCCTTTGATTTCCCTAGAACCTCTTTAGAAAACCTTAGAATTATTTCCCATACTCTAGAAAAGCCCTGAGAACACCTATTTATAGTTTAGGCATTCCCTTTTGCATCCCAGTTGCGAAAGGACCCTTTCGCATCCCAGTTGCGAAAGGACTCAGATTTAAGACATATCGCAACAATCTCCACCATGTCTTCAATCTTCAACCGTATAGCTTCTTGACCTCTTCTTTTATTTTTGCATCACATCATACTTCTCTTGCACACTCCGTCTTCCTTTTACACTATCGCCAAGCCCAGAGAAGTTTTACAGATCTTGAACTTCTCTACAGGAACGATCTAGGAGAGCATGTCTATTGGATCAGAATCCACATGCCCAACCATCTTTACTCCTGTCTTCTCAAAAGGAAAGACGTAGTCTTCTTACCATCTCACCGCTACCCAATATTGCTTCCCGGGGTACTTGCTCATAACACTGACAGCCTGTGAAATAACCAGTTTAATTCAGATCATGACATATACTGCTAACCGCATTCGAATAAGGCTCATGAGATATCCTACTTTTCCTCATCTGTTTTGGAACTTGTCCTGAGGAAAACTTGAGGAGAGACGCGTAGGGAACGCTCTCCGGCTTTATCTGACCCATCACATCCTTGATAAATACATACACACAAGGTATTCCTTTTGTGATTACTAAGGCTTACTCCTCCTTCAGTCTCAATGCCGAGAACCATCTTTGCAGCCCCCTGATCCTTCATCCTGAATGTCCCACTTAACCGAGTCTTCAGTATATTGATTTCAGACATGTCATAATTGGCGATCTACATGTCATCAATTCCTGACTCACTATGAAGGAATCAAACTACTGCCTAAGCGACAGGTCGAATCACGACCTCCTGCAAAGTCTTTTCTCAGCCCCTTAAACTTCGAACTGCTTTGGTTGCTTCATGTAGATCTGCTCTTCACTTTTTCTTATAGAAGTGCAGACTTCATATCCATCCTTCCAGCTCAAGATCACATTGGCCAACCAGTGCCAATCACGGATCTAATAGACACCTGCTATACCGTCAGCGTGAATATCTTTGAGAAGCCGATCCCTTCTCTCTGAGCATAACCCTTCGCTACCAACCTCGCCGTGTATTTATGTTGTATCTTCCTGAAGATTCACCTGCATCCAACCGCTCTCCGGCCCACTGGAAGCTCCACCCGCTCCCATATATCGGTCTGGTACAATGAATCCATCACATCACCTATAATCATCTTTCACTTCTCAGCACCAGGCTCACCTAGAGCCATCTGAATAGAAGATAAATCCTCTTCGATATTGGAGTCGTCCATGTACCTCGCTGATATCCTGCGATTATGTTGTGTGATTCTTCTCACGGGTGGCTGCTCCACCTGCTCTATATCCCTGTCTGCGCGTCTCAGTCTTCCTGCCCTGCATGCTCATATGGCTATGCTCAATATGCCACACACATGCAGAGGTGGAATCTGTTACATCCACTGCAGTTCCACCTTTTGAAGTGCTCTCGATCAACCTGTACAAGTTACCGAGTCGTTGCGCTTTCATGATTACCTGTGCCCCCTTAGATACCTTAAGAGCACTATCAATACCTGTGTACTTGCATCCTTTTACCTCAAGTACACCAAGAAAAATCAGATTCTGTTTCAAATCAGGAACGTGCTTGACATCAGTCAAGGTACGCTCCACCCTATCAAACATCCTAATGCGCACCGAACCAATAGCTATAACATTACAGACAAAGCCATTGCCCATAAACATCTGTCCACTATCGCACTCCCTATAGCTGGTGAACCAACTCCGATAAGGAGTCATGTGAAAAGATGCCCATGTGTCTAGCATCCACTCGTCCTTACGATTTTCGTATAGCCGCCTGATAGTAGAGACAAACAAAATATTACTATCACATCCACTCAATCCATCTAACGTGACAGCATTGGCCTCTCTGTATGAAGCCTCAGAATCTTCTCTCTTCGATCTTGGATTTTCACAATCTTTCTTTACATGTCCTTCCTTCTCACAATTCCATCACTTTATCTTTCCTTTGCCCTTGCCCTTGGATTTGGATTTAGAACCTGAAGAACCCGTACCTTGTTCAGAATTCCTACCCCTTATAAACAGTGCATTAGAAGATGTCCCTATGTCACCGTTTATCTTTCTGATATCCTTCCCTTGAAGGGTTGAGATAACGGTGTCGACACTCAGGGTTTTATTCGTGCTGCACATAGTGTCCTTAAATGACTCATACGACGCCGGAAGAGAATTCAGCAACATACGTGCTTGTTCTTTATCTTTCATCACTTCCTCCATATCCAGCAATTTACAAACTAATTTATTAAAGTTGTTAATGTGAGCCTCCAGATTTTCGCCCTCTGCCATCTTGAAGTTATACCACTGCCGCTTCAAGTGCAGACGATTTTCAGAGGATTTTTTTACATAGACATTCTCTAACTTCGCCCATAACTTAGTCGCAGTTTTCTCCCTCATAACGTTATAAAGAACCTCATCCGTGAGACATAAACGGATTGATGATAAAGGTTTCTTATCAAGAGTATTCCAATCATCATCAGTCATAGTAGACTTCCGCTCCTCAAGAGCACCATCTTCGCCTTGCTTGATTAAGGAACTCATCATCTTGATTTTTCATAACTCAAAATTATTTTTTCCTGAGTACTTCGCAATTTCATACCTATTACTCGCCATTATTACTAATCCTTCAGATTCAGATCTATGCCCCAACGATAGCTTTGATACCACTTGTTGGGATTTGTACTGCGGAATCACACAGATCTATATCTAGGATAGTAATACAATAACACCAAGTACATACAAGAGAACACACATTTAATGTGAAAAACCCTTGAGGGAAAAAACGGCACAAAGCGACAGATCTCCACTATGAAAATAGAATTTACAAAGAGAGAGGACTTACCCGATTCGAACAACCTTGAATCTCACTCTTGCTACACCCTTTGATTTCCCTAGAACCCCTTTAGAAAGCCTTAGAATTATTTTCCATACTCTAGAATAGCCCTACGAACACCTCTTTATAGTTTAGGCAACTTCCCTTTCACATCCCAGTTGCAAAGGGACTCTTTCATATCCCAGTTGTGAAAGGACTCAAATTTAAGACATATCGCAACAGTTTATGTATTAAAAAAGAATGTCAGGATGTTGTCAAGCTCTTCGTAAGAATATCGGCAATTTGATCCTGGGAACAACATGTACGGATGAGAAAAAATTATATACTGAAACTTTTTCCAAATAAAATGACAATTCACCTCAATATGTTGTCCTTTGGTGAAAAAAGGGTGTTAGAAGCAATCTATATAGCATTGATATTATTAACATGAAGATGAGTCAGTGTAGGAATTAATGAATGATGGATCTAAAAGTTTGAAGAGAAAAATGCAAACTTCTACTCTTAGATAAATAACATCAAAGGCAAGAGATCAATAAAAGTTTAATTGACTTTCAATTTTTCTAAAATAGCAGAAGTAAATAAGTGGAATAATCTATTTGAATTTTTATTTATTTTTAATGGTGAAGGCAACAATGTTAGAATTTTCACACTTTATTTGCATTACTAATATTAATAGAAAGAGAAAAGAAATAAGAAATGAGTCTGAGCTATTAAGATTAAGCAAGAAGAGCCATAATTTTCTCCTTTTATTCCCAACTACCTTTCCTATTGTTAGATCCTGCACAAAACAACAACAACAACAACAACAACAACAACAACAACAACAACAACAATAATAATAATAATAATAATAATAAAGATTGTTAAACATTGGTTTTGTATAAGCAAACCCATAAAAATAAAATTAGCAGACAAATTTGAGACATGAAAGAAATTGTTTAGAGTAAAAGTACAATTTGAATAAGGAGAGATAAGAACCCAATAGAAGGGATTGATAACCAAGCTCAATATTTGTAGTAAATATGACTTGGTTACCTTTGTACGACTGAACATTATAAAGATAGGAGGCAATATATTTATGCAAATATTGACTGCAATGAAGAGTTGTTTATCTTGGGGAGGTGTTGTGGCAGAGCAATGACGTAATGACTCCAATGACTTTGCTGGGATTTGTTCTAATTGAGAAACTAGACAGATCTAAGACAGGCTGAAGGTGACGAGGGCCTTATAGATGATACTCCAAATCAACAGCATACAAAAGAATATGTTTTTAATATCATGATAACTCAATAAGATTTAGAGAATTCTCTAGAGTTTCATATATTGATTTAGCCTCAATAGAATTTATTTATAGAGCTATACAACGTATAAATAAAAATAAATCTTGCTATACATCGAAGGAAATTAAAATACAATCTATATACATGGAAGGCAATAATAATTTGTCATCAGATTGAACTATTTATATCTCACGTCTACAAAAGAAAATTGTTTTGGAAATCTACCCTCTTAAGTTCTACCAAAAGAAAAATATGCTGAACTCATAATTATAATCATTATTATGTGTAGATGAAATTAGAACGAAGAAAGCAAAATTTAAATGGCTAGCATTAAAATTTAGAAAATGAAGTTTAGGATCATCGCTAAAACATAATTATTGGATTATTTTATATTTATGGTAGTATAGAGAATATGAACAGTTCATTGTACAGAGATATCTTTGAATATGTGAATATGCACCCCATTACGCATAGTGACACAAGCTAACTTGATTGGTCGATCGATCAGCTCATTACAACCCTCTTCACATAAGTGAAACTTTTGATACTAGGGAACTGTGATAATCCATATGTACTCACACATTTGGTAGACAAGTGGCAAATATAGTCAATAATGCGTTGTTTGGTTTTCCAATTTCATATAAAATGCATAGTAAATGAGTCATTGTTATCATTTTTAGCATGGCCCTGTGCAAGGATGACATGCACATATCGAGAAATGTGTTTGTTTAAATAGGGACTAATGCTTATAAATCAAGAACCAAATACACCCATAAAGAAAGTATGTAAATTAAATTGTAATCATTATATTTTCATTTTATAAAATTACCGTTCATACAGAGTAGTTTTGGGGTGAAACAAAAACAATGTGCCAAAATCATTATTACTATCAAATATAAGTAATGTCATCACATAATTACAAGAGTAAACAGTTATTATCAATTTACAGTCATTTACTGGGTCCTTACTCTTACTCGGGTGGTAGGACTCCTAGGAGTTTCACCGGGTCAAGGGTTCGAGAAACCACAGTGGTGAAATCCCACGGCATGCATGTGTAGGGTGCGTGTGTGTGTCGGCGTGCGTGTGTGGGGTGTGTGTGCGTGTGTAAAAAAAATAAAAAAAAATAAATTTGCAGTCATTTACTATTATAATTGGAAAACCAAACAACCTCTAAATCTAACTCCCAAAACCGTGGGATACATTTTTTAATGGCTAGCAACGCAAAAATTACACTGAATTATAAGCATATCTAATCCAGCGGCTGGCATTTAATTTAAAATAGCCAACGGTACAAATTCCACAAACAAACATCATGGGTGAGAGGTCAGGATCGTCATATCTTTCTCAAGTATGGGGCTATGATGGGTCCTTACTCTTGCTCGGGTGGTAGACTCTCAGGAGTCTCCTGGTTAATGGTTCGAGTACTAATAGGTGGTGAAATTCCACCAGCGTGAGTGTGTGGGGGTGTGTGTGCGTGCGTAAAAAATAATTTTTTTTTTTAAGAAAAAGAAAAAAGTATGGGGTATGATCCATCTATAAAATATTCCCATATTTTTTAATTTGGATTAGATTCAATTGCGTGCAAGAGAATCGTCTCGGTGGCTGACCGCACAGTGATGGCTCTCATGGAGTATCTCTTCAATCCAAAAATATATGGCATGGGAGAACTGGACGTCTCGGTGGCTGACCGCACAGTGATGGCTCTCTTGGAGTAACTCTTCAAACCAAAAATATATGGCATGGGAGAACTGGAATCAGGGTTTAAAGCATAGCAGTGGAGATATAGACCTTATCATGATTTTTATTATTTAATAATACTGTGTTGCTTGTCCTCGTCAGATGTGGATTCGCATTGAAAAGAAAAGTTTCTCTTGGGTGCAATAAGATATATATATATATATATATATATATTTATTTATTTATTTATTGCGGGTCATGTGTCTAATAGGTAGACATGTTACTTTCATTGGACCACATCAGGATTACAGAATCTCTTATAACCCTTTACAGCTCCAGGCAATTAATGTCCATTTCATACCTGGACCACTTTCCCTGCAATTATGAATGACAGTGGGTCGGGTGGTTTTTGTCCACTTCTAAGGCGGATTTAGGCCAAGCTCAATGGATAGTGGGTTTAGCTCCGGATAGAAAATACGGGCCGTGTAAGTGAGCTTTGGGTGGTCATTTTCACCTAACTCGACTCACCTTTGTAGTTTATTATTGGGCTTGGCAAGTGACCTGCTCTAAAGCACCCTAAATTGAAGTCGGAATCAATATATAAGTATGTATGTACGCAAGTATGTATGGTCCACTAAATGATGGGGTTGGGCATACCTTAAGCCCCATTTTCAATTCCTTAAACAGAGTGTTGTTGCGGCAAGTGGCTGGGGTCGGTCGAGTCTGACCCGATTACAACAAAGTGGGGTCGGTCGGGCGTGGGCTGAATGAATTTTAAGTAGGTCGATAAGGTTAGGCCAGATTGCAAGGGTCGCAGGTTGGGTTTGGGCTAGAATTCTAGGCCTGTTTTTTAAAAGGGTTGGGCTGATTCTGAATTGGACGACCTCAACCCATTGTCATCCCTACCTGCAATACACGTGTCAGGTTGATGTAACAATCAGGGTACTATCCATCTGCTGCAACAAATTAGAGGGATGAATTATGAAATTTCATGATACCGTTCAACCAAACTCAGCCTTTGGCATCATACAAACCACGTTGAACCAAGGCTTGAATGGAATGCTTCGCAAGATAACCATTCACGAACAGGTCCAGACTAGAGTGGCAATCAGGCTAGGCATGGTTGGGCCGAAGCACGTCGAAGTCCAGCCCATCAGCTGCGGACATGCATACCAGTCTACCGAAGTTAATGAAGATTTTTTCAATTTTTGGGTTGGATCAGATTGTATCGTATCTGGCGCAGACCAACCATTTTATTCGGGTCAAGGCCTGGCCCAACCAATTTTTCCCGGCTTGGGTTTGCTATGTTAGGACCATTCAGGTTCAGGCTAGGCCTGGCCTTGGCTGGTAAGTGTTGGGTTAGTCCAGGCCTAGCATCATCCGGCCCAAACCAGGCCCCTTTCCACGCATACGCCTCACTTTTCGAAAAAGAATGGATGGTTTAATAAGAGAGACACATGGATGGATAAGATATACTTAAAAGTTCTTAGATTCAACTATTTCAAACCTTTGATCATTTCACTTTTTTGGCCCAATGAGAGGTCGGGGCCAATGAGATTTCAAGTTTGTTGAGTTGAGTTGAGTTGGTGGTTCCCACAAAGTAGCAGGGCTTTATTAAATATTCAATGAGATGGGCGTGACAATGACCCCCCAAAACAACTTCCAAGTTAACAACCTTAATCAGTGAGCTATCAATATTGTTGTTTTGAGTTACGGTTAATATTACTTACACAAGATTAATTATTTTAGATAACTATTTACAATCCTAATATTTTCAATTTATCATAATTAAATAACGAGTTGAGTTGGGTTGAGTCTTCGAGTCAACTCAACAGAGCTGAATATTGAGTCGAATCGGGTCTAATTTTCAGGTATCCCAGCTAGTGAAAAATGTCAAGCGATGGTTTTGAGCTAGAAAGCTCTTTCCAAGTGAGCACAATTGGGTTATGTTGCCCCTGGCCCATTAGTCAGGCCCAACACAACACCTGGCCCACAAAATCCCAATGGACTTATTCAACAATCAGGTTAGAAGCGTTGAACTTTTTCTTTCTCTTGGTCAGGTGGGTCCAATCCTTTACCCTAAAGGTGGAAGCATCATGCACCATCAAAGTCAGCCTTTGTTCCAAATTAGGCCCACCAAAGTATGGTGTGGGTCCCTAAAGAAAACGACAGAAAGGGACCAGAATCCTCTGCACTCGAGCTCTGTCCGGCCAGCAGGGTTGTAGGTGTGGAATCCGCTCCATTTATTGGATGCACCCTCGATTTTAGAACCTGAGGTCCGATCTACAAGTCATATGGACCTCACCACAGGGAACCATGGGGAGGAAACAACTGCAATAGGTTTGTCTGTAGGGTCCACCATGGCATGTATATTCAAGCCCGCCGTTTATCATCCATTTCAAAACTCAGGCAGGACGCACTGCTTGAGCTTAAGAAGTTTCACTCGTGATTTTACATTGCTGTTTGTGGGATGGTCCAACCAACTTTTTCATACTCCTGATTTTAGGGTTATCCGGTGAAAATGAAAAGGATCATCTGATGGGCGTAGAGGATTCCACATGCACAATATGGGGTCTCAAAGGATTTGGTTGTTTTAATTGCTGCCTAAAAACAGGTGTTGTAGAGGATTCCGCGTACGTGCAAATACTACTCGTGCTAATCTGGGTATTATATCCAAGCCGTTTATCAAGCAGAACACCATCCAGATCCATTGAAAAAATATTCGGGATGTTGAACTATCAGGGATGGATTGAGGTTTGCTAGTCCCTCACGGCACTTTTAAACACAGGACATTTACCTGGTTGGCAACTGTGTTGGGCGTCTAAGCAGTTCATAAGGTTGCTCTGGGCGTGATGAAAGTAACCACATGCAACAATCAACATTGAATATGGACCATTGGGAATAATTCATTTCGTCCAGAAGGTATCAATTCATTAATGCAGCCTGCATTTTTATTTATTTTTTTGGCCGTAAGTAATGGCCTGGTCGAGGTGTCCAAAAATACATACATTCTACATGTTGAATGATGATCCGTGTAATCCATATCCATCCTGAGCATCATACCTCAAGCATAGAACATCATAATCATTCTAGGCAAATCCAATGGTGTGAATTGTTTCAAGAGTTTAGCCCACTCCAACCACTTTATTTGACAGTGTTACAGACCTTATGATTATATAATTAATAACTTATAATATAATTTTCTAGTACTAAAAAATGTTAGAAAGACTGACACAAGTCCCTGTGAAGCCTATTGAATTATTTAGACAAATCAAGGATGATTTAATGAGTGTTGTGTGCTGTATGTATGTATATTTTGGTTCTTGGTTCCTCGTGGTTGTTGTTTGCTATGGAATGCTAGTCGTGTGCTTGTCGTTCGGAATGTGCTGGGGTCAGTCAGGTTGAGTGTTTGGAACGTGCTACTCGTTTTGGCAGAAAGTTGGGCTGAAAGGACCCCAGGTTTGATATGCTGCCCAGCTATGCAGGCAGGATCTGCAGCAGGAGCTAGGCTACGGGCGAAGCTGGGGTACAGAGCTGCTGTCTATGCTGGATGATTTGATGCTGGTCTAATGAGGATGGAATCTGAGCAGTCTGGGATGTAGGAAATAGGCCAGTAGTTGGTCGAATGTTAGAGGCTTATATGAGTTGTCTGGAAATGTTGATTTGGGGTGCTCTACCTAGAGATCTTAATTTGAAGAAACTTCCACCTGGGTTGGTTGTTTTTGAGCCTTCTCTGTCTAGCAAGAAAGCTTTATCATCTCTTTTCTTACTCTCTGTTATAAAGCTCGGCTACTCTGGGTTTGGTGTTGTGGTTCAAGGCTGGTTTATGTTTATTAGGAGCCATCAGTTTGTAAAGGCTTCACGGCAATATGTTCTACCTAGAGGAAAGGTAACTTCTGGTTCCGTTTTGGGCTGTCTGTTTTTGAGTTGTTCTAGTTTTGATTTTTCTGTTTTGGAATAAATTTTGTGGGGGTCATTTGTTGTATATTCGAATATCTTTCTTTGTTTTTGTTGGGCTATATGAATGGAGTCCGGATCCTCTGTTATCAGGTCAACAGAGAATTCCTGATACCCTAATTCTCATTGGTCCACGTCACTACTCACTAAAAAAATAAAAATAATAAAAAACAGCTTCGGACGCCAAACCATTAGGGTAATAGGAATTCTCTGTTGACCTGGTAACAGAGGATCCCGACTCATATGATAGGCGAGGCACGGCTCTTTTTTGTAGTGCCTGCCTGAAGTGTATGTAAATCTTTTTTTACTATAGATGAAGTTACATGTGGTGTGCTCTCACGTTTCTCAAATAAAAATAAATAAATAAATAAATAAAGCCATTAAAATCCTGCTCTTTATAAAACTTTTCATCAAGAGGTGCAAACTTGTTCAGATAAATTTCTTAATTCAAATACTAACAAAAGGTAAGTTTTAACAGCCAAACCAACGAGCACGGATCCAACGTACTCTTCATAAAAGATGCTCTCAGACGTGCTCGGAGCTAGCAGTGCTAGCGCCCGATTCCAGTTGTTCCACTGTTCTCATTTCGATTGTCGTTGTTCTTCCTTGTGCTGATGTTGTTGTCTCATCGTTGTCATTGTTGGTACCGTTGAGGTCATTCTCTTTGCCTTCTCTGATGGGACTAAATATCCCTGAGATATAACCATAAATAAAAAAGTTGATCAAGCTCAGTATCCCTAATCCCCAATATACATAATCCACACGGCTACTATTTATGTCCACGCCAAACCATTTTGTTGCTTTATTCATTATGGTAGCCAAAAGTGCAAAGAGAAAGTATCCAGCTGCATGCACGCTCTTGAAGAATGAGAAATCCAAGCTCTTCATAGAATCAGGGAGGTGATCATCGAAGAAATCGTGGATGCCGCTATAGACTAATCCATCCATTGCTCCTATCAGGAAAAACTGCGGAAGTAGCCAGAAAATGCTCACGTTGACAACATCATGTTTATTTTCTTGGTCTTCTTCGTCATATAAAACGTGGCCTCCGTTATAAGCATTCAACCTCCTACTCTCCACCAGAGCAGCAGTTATGCAACACAATATCGAGAAGAATATCCCAAGAGTAATTATCCTGTCAGGTCGCCGAGGGTGAAATTTGTCGATTAGTAGCTTTGGAAGTCCGGCCAACATGAACAGCGATGTGACCGGAACTTTTACGGAGCCAAGTCGACGTTCCATGTAGTATGCTTGCTCGATGAACAAAGTTTGTTGCACTGTCGATACTATCCCACACATAACTAAGGTTGCCCAGGTGGGGAACGTGTGCAAGAGACACTTAATTTCCTCTACTTCTGTTACTCTGCATTGCCACCATTTGTTTTTTTCCGCATCCTCTTGTCTGGGACGAATGGCAGCTTTGTCAAGGCACCTGCACGTGCCAAAGGCTCATCAAATATGGTTATGTTGGATTTGGAACAAAGAAGAAAATATAGAGAAATCGATGGAATTAGAGGATGAAGAGTGTTGGACGTTCAAAATCTAAGTAGATGGAACTATATCCCGAAGGATAGGTAAGAGATTCCAAGGGTCCATGCATGTGGAAAGAGGAAATCTCTCCATGTGCGCATGGGGTAATGGGGCCATGCACGTGGGATGAGTGAGAGTCGTAAACTATAATACGGAATTGCAAAGAACGCATCGAGTATGGATATCAAATAAACTAAATAAATGACGTATTTGATTGGGACGCTGCGGGCTTCATGCCACAATCTTTCACACTTCACACCCTCATATAAGCGCTGTGATGGGAATAGAAGCTTCGTGTTTTATCTATGCCATCCATTCAATTTGCCAAATGATTCTAAGGTATGCCCCGGAAAATGAGGCAGATCTAGAGCTCAAGTGGACCACACCATAGGGATAATATTTAAATGGTTAGCGTTCAATCTCCACTGTTTTATGAGGTCTGGTCCAGTTGAGCTTTGAATCTCCCGTCGGAAGAAAAAACTGATGAGTCCGAGTCAAGCGGAGCTGACCTTAGGCTATTACTGTGAGGCAAGATATGGTCATGTTCCTCCTCTTCGTGGAGATCACCGGGCACGGGCCCAGGAAGATGTATATTCAACGTGGCAGCGACAAAGACACGAATCACACGTCCGTATGGGCTTGTAGCTGGCTTGTCATTACGGAAGTCGTACAAGAACTTGCTACAGAAGAACAAACTAGAAGCAACAACCATCACGCCTGTAGTTAGCCAACCAGCATATTTCCACTCATATTTCCACCCACATTTCTCTGCAATGAGAAGTATGATGGAGCCCACTGCCGAGCCCAAGAACTTAGGTGTCCGCCACCAGACATAGTGAAGGACCCTCCTCCCTCCGAAGTTAGCAGTGTCGATCTGATCTTTTCCGTACTCCTCAAGCAATGATTCAAAACAACCATGGCCTACTGCTATTAGGAAACACGTGACGTAGATGGAAGCATCTTCCTCTATCCGTAGTAAAAAACATAAAATGACAAGTGCCTACAAAAAGTTTTTTCCAGGCTTTAAAAGGATGAAGGAAATATAGATGAACATATCCATCCCAATCTCTCACCGTCCATTGACTAGATATCGAGAAAGAACATCAACGGTTTTTGACATGGATGAATTCAAATAAGAAACGCCATACATCAATTTTATTTTTTTTTGACATAGTGTGGCCGACTTGAGTATTGGTTCCGGCTCATTTTTGGTTGGCAAAACGGACAGACGGGGTGGATTTCTCACAAACACCAGGGTGGGCCCCACCGTGGTTCAAATGATAGGGATGACCTGCACAAGTGGCGTGCTAGACTTGTAGCTGTATTTGGTCAGGTCGTGTGTGTGTGATCAACATAGTCTAGCCTTCTTTCCATAGGGAGAACTTACAATGATATAGATGACGATGGAAATGTTGATCATAATGTACTTGCCAAAATAATCATCAGTGAGAAATCTCCCAGCGATCGCTATTAAAGACGACAAGCCCATCTGAATAGCGAGGATTGCTGCATTTTTTGCCATATTCCTCCCCAAAATGTCTTCAAGAATAGACATCAGGTTCCCTATGATTCCGTTGAAAACAATGGCATCGGTGAATACCAGACCTACATAAAACACGTAAACATACGTTACTATACATAAGCTACTTATACGTCAAGTAACCTATCTTGGTTTTTTCTAATTCAACAAGTATGATAAACTCTCCCTGCTCCTCCACTCGACGGAATTGCAAGCGGCAACCTCTCTTAAATGCACAGCCCCCTTTTCTCATCCTCTTAGGCCAACTGCCGGTCCCCAACTGTTGGAAACGGTGATTTCTGCAAATCCAAAACCATGTGCATATCTCATGTGCAAGCTGTTAGATTAGATTTTTTTTCTTTTAAGATCAGATTGCTAGCTGTGTAGATTTCTTTCTAGATTTTTCTGAATTATTTTTTCTTTATTTAGCTACCCCTAGGATGAATCTAGACAGGGATAGTTTAGTAATTTCACACAATAAGAAAGCCTATAAATAGGCAGCAGTGTAATACGATTTTTAATTCATTCCAATAAAGACAGCAGTTCTTTCTTCTTCTTCTTCTTCCAAAAGTTTCAAGTTTTTGTTTCATGGTGGCTGCAGCCACACGTCAGCAGGAAGCTGGGTTTTAGACCCAACAAAGTGGTATCAGAGCCCTTGATCCTTGGGCCTCATCAGCCATGAGAAGGAGCTGTTGATCCTTGGGCCTCATCAGCCGTAAGAAGGAGGTTCTACACTGCCTGTTTTGGGTCTGCAATACCCAAGACAAATCAGTCGTGGAAGGAGGTCTCGCACTCCCTGTTTTCCCTCTGCCAGGTTTGTTTGATACGTCAGTTGTGGTGGGCCCATAACCCACAGGTCTAGTTTTTTATCAGAAACAATTTCTAGCAAAAAAAAAAATCTGCTTTAAAAAAAAACCGATTGAAAAAATCTGTTTTTCAAAAATCAGATTGCAGCAACAATCTGTTATCAAAAAATTTGTTTTTTTTTTAAAAAAAATCTGATTGTAGCAAAAAAAAAAAAAAATCTGTTTTAAAAAATTAGATTTTAGCCAAAAAAAATTATTTTTCTATCTCCCTTCATTTTTCAAAAAAGAAACAGCCATTCCTTTTAAAAAATAGAAAAGATGGCTAGCACAATCCAGCCGCAAGTTCCTAAGTTGTCAAAGGACAACTATGAAAAATGGTGCATTCAAATGAAGGCATTATTCGGGTCGCAAGAACTATGGGAGATCGTCACCGATGGGTATGAAGAACCCACTATGAAAGAAAAGCCGCCTTCACCAATGAAGAAAAGATCACTCTAAAAAATCAAAGGAAGAGAGATAATAAGGCTTTGTTTCTCCTCTATTAAGGGTTGAATGAATCCACCTTCGAAAAGATTGCCGAAGCAATATCAAGCAAGCAAGCATGGGATACCCTTAGCACCATCTTCAAGGGTGTAGATCGAGTGAAGCGGGTTCGTCTTCAAACATTAAGAGCTGAGTTTGAAGCGACTCACATGAAAGAAGGTGAGAATATTACTGATTATTTTTCATGTTTACTTGTAATTGTCAATAATTTGAAAAGAAATGGTGAAAAGATTGAAGATGTCCGAGTTATTGAAAAGATACTTCGATCCCTCACAACCAAGTTTGAGCATGTGGTTGTGGCGATCGAAGAATCAAAAGATATTGAGAAACTCTCCATTGAGGAGTTGATGGGATCGTTGCAAGTTCATGAGCAACGAATGCAGAAGAATGTCAGTTCCATGCCGATGGAACAAGCTTTAGAGTTAAGATTGACTCTGAATAATAACAATGGTGGACGTGGAAGTTCACAACGTGGTGGACGTTTTGCTAACAATTGCGCAAGAGGCAGAGGGCGCGGAACCAACAAAGCCATGGCCAAAACTAGCAGAAAAATACCAATTTTCATGGAAGAGGAAATGGTAGAGGTAGATCTATGCATGGACGAGGAAGTACAAAGAACATCCAATGCTACAATTGCAACAAGCTTGGCCACTATGCATCTGATTGCTGAAGCAAGCCGTGACTCAAGACGAGCTATCCAACTATGTCGAAGCATCAAGCCATGAACAAGAAAGCTCCACACTTCTCCTTGCACAAGAGAAAGGTAGTGATCAGCATGATGTATGGTATCTCGACACGGGTGCAAGTAATCATATGTGCGGTGACAAGAAACTCTTTGTGGAACTCACAGAAGGAGTTCATGGCGATGTAACGTTTAGAGACTCATAAAAAATGCCTACGAAAGGTAAAGGTAAAATCCAAATCTTTCAGAAGAATGGTGTTCCAAACTATATCTCCAATGTTTACTATGTGCCTAACATGAAAAGTAACATACTGAGTCTCGGACAACTCCTCGAAAAAAGGTATGTCATACACATGGAGAACTATTCTCTTTCCATTAGAGATATGAATGGACGTTTGATTGTAAAAGTCCAGATGGCGAAGAACCGTATGTTTCCTCTCCATATAAACACAATGCTTGAGAAGTGTTTTTATGGAAAAGCAAAAAATGATTCCTGGATGTGGCATCTTCGCTTTGGCCATCTAAATTTTAGTGGCCTGAAACTTCTGTCCTTATCAAGCATGGTGCATGGTTTGCCTACTATTGAAACTCCGGAACATGTGTGTGAGGCGTGCACACTTGGGAAACAACAAAGGAATTCCTTTCTGAGTGGAGTATCCCGAAGAGCAAGAGAACCGTTGCAGTTAGTTCACACTGACATCTGTGGACCATTAGATCTAATCTCTCTTGGAGGTAATAAATACTTCATTACCTTCATTGACAATTTCAGTAGAAAATTATGGGTGTATGTAATTAAAGAGAAGTCTGCTGCTTTTACTATTTTTAAAAATTTTAAGGCCCTTGTTGAAAAAGAAAGTGGTCTTAAAATCAAAACTCTTCGATCTGACAGAGGTGAGGAGTACACCTCAAATGTTTTTCGAGAATATTGCAGGGAACATGGCATTAAGCAACAACATACTGTAGCTTACAGCCACAACAAAATGGAATTACGGAATGGAAGAACTGCACCATCCTCGATATGACGAGGACCATGCTGAAGGAGAAAAGTCTGCCAAAGAATTTCTGGGCAAAGGCAGTTGCATATACTGCCTATCTGCTCAATAGGTGTCCGATTAAGAGTGTCAGATTCTAGACACCGCAAGAAGCATGGAGTGGATACAAGCCGAGCGTGATACACCTTAAGATCTATGGGTGTGTTGCCTACGCTCAAGTTTCAGAAGCAAGAAGGAAAAAGCTCGATAATCGTGGCGAGAAGTGCATCTTCATCGGCTACAGCGAAGAGTCAAAGGCATACAAGCTCTGCAACCCACTAACCAATAAGCTGGTGGTGAGTAGAGATGTGGTATTTTGTGAGGAAGAAGCATGGAAATGGAACGAGGAAAACTCAGCCAAAGAAAAGCAAGTCGAGGTCGAAGAATACGAAGAAGAGAGACATGAGAAGCAAGAGCAGACACCCACATCACCCCTTTCGGATCACAGAAGTCCAGGAGTACGCTCCATCTCTCCTAGAAGTACTTCATCACATCAGAATTCATCCAGCACATCTTCATCCGATTCTCCTTCACCCTTGGCTCCCATTAAAATGAAAAGCCTCAAGGACATCTATGCAGAAACTAAGGAAGTGAATTTACTCTGCCTGTATGCGGACCACGAGCCTCTCACATTCGAGGAGGCTGTAAATGAAGAATGTTGGAGAAAGGCTATGGAAGAAGAGATTCATGCCATCGAGAAGAATCGAACATGGGAGTTGACCTCACTCCCCAAAAGCTAGAAGACCATTGGTCTCAAATGGGTGTACAAAATCAAGCGGAATGCTGATGGTAAGATCGAACGATATAAGTCAAGGCTCGTAGCAAAAGGCTACAAATAGAAATATGGGGTAGACTATGAAGAAGTTTTCACCCCAGTTGCTCGCCTTGACACTGTAAGAATGATTATCTCCCTTGCAGGTCATCACAGTTGGATGATCTACCAACTGGATGTGAAATCTGCATTCCTAAATAGGGTACTTGAAGAAGAAGTATACGTTGACCAGCCCGAAGGCTTTGTCATGCAAGGGGAGGAACATAAGGTGTATCGGCTGAAGAAAGCTCTGTATGGGTTGAAGCAAGCTCCCCGTGCTTGGAATGCACGGATTGACAATTATCTTCAAGAGAATGGCTTCGTCAAATGTCCGTATGAGCATGCAGTCTACACAAAGAAGAATGCCTGTGGTGATATCCTTATCGCTTGTTTATATGTTGATGATCTGCTATTCAGTGGGAACAGTCAGGCGATGTTTGAAGAATTCAAGCAGGCTATGTTTAAAGAGTTCGAGATGACTGATGGTGGATTGATGTCTTTCTTCTTGGGCATTGAAGTGAAGCAACAAGTCGGCGGCATTTACATATCCCAGAAGAAGTTTACAAAGGAACTTCTTGAGAAGTTTCAGATGGTCGACTGTAAAGCCGTAAATACACCTGTAACAACAGGCCTGAAGCTCACAAGAATTGGAGAAGGAAGAAACGTCGAATCAATCCTATTTAAGAGCCTAATCGGAAGCTTAAGGTACCTCACAATCACTAGGCCAGATATAGTCTACAGTGTTGGGCTTCTAAGCGGGTATATGGAAACTCCAAAAGAGTCACATTGGTTAGCTGCAAAACGAGTACTGAGGTATATCAAAGGGACTACTGACTTCAGTCTCTTTTATCCATATGATGATGAAGCGATGTTGTATGGATACTCTAATAGTGATTGGGGTGGTGACCAAGATGAAAGAAAAAGTACCACAGGTTATGTTTTCTATCTTGGGTCGACAGCATTTACATGGAATTCAAAGAAGCAGAGTGTGGTCGCCCTGTCCACATGTGAAGCTGAGTACGTAGCAGCTTCATCCACTGTATGTGAGGCGATCTGCCTAAGGAATCTGCTAAAGGAGCTGAAGCATCTACTGGAGGAATCCATTGTTATATATGTGGACAACAAGTCGGCAATCGAACTTGTCAAAAATCCAGTTAAGCATGGAAGGAGCAAGCACATCGACACAAGATATTACTTTCTTAGAGATCAAGTAAAGCAGAAATTGGTAAAGCTGGAATACTGTCATACCACTGATCAAATGACAGATATCTTCACCAAAGCATTACCAACTGACACATTCAGGAGACTTAGATTAATACTTGTAATGAAGCCGGTTTTGGTTTGAAGGGGAGTGTTGGAAACGGTGATTTCTGCAAATCCAAAACCGTGCATATCTTATGTGCAAGCTGTTAGATTAGATTTTTTTTTCTTCTAAGATCAGATTGCTAGCTGTGTAGATTTCTTTTTAGATTTCTTTGGATTATTTTTTCTTTATTTAGCTACCCCTAGGATGAATCTAGACAGGGATAGTTTAGTAATTTCACACAATAAGAAAGCCTATAAATAGGCAGCAGTGTAATACGATTTTTAATTCATTCAAATAAAGACAGCAGTTCTTTCTTCTTCTTCTTCTTCCAAAAGTTTCAAGTTTTTGTTTCATGGTGGCTGCAACCACACGTCAGCAGGAAGCTGGGTTTTAGACCCAACACCAACCTTTCTAGAGCATCCGCACCATATTACTTTCCCTATATATATATATATATATATATATATATATATATATATATATACACACACACACACACACACACAGAGAGAGAGAGAGAGAGAGAGAGAGAGAGAGAGAGAACCGTAGCCTCTCCTAGAGAAGCTCACTAAGAACAGCTCCCAGATCCCTGGAAAGTGGACAACAACACCACCTCCTGCCCAAGATCTTAATCCACCAGCTAATGAAGCCTCACCAACTCATTCAGTAGAGGCCGTTTTTCCTTTGTTAATGGGAAAGGCCGTTTTGTTGCTCTTCAGGGTGACATAAGCCCGTTCCCCTCCCCCCCCCCCCCCCCCCTCAAAAAAAAAAAAAAAAGTTGCTGATTAGGTTAGGTTTCAGCGACGGTTCTTCTTCCTGCTGGGACTGATTTAATCGAAGGTGTTACTATGGCATGTTGAGGTTGCCTCCCCTCCAATTTCTTTATTTGTTTTGAAGGTTGCAGTGGTGAAGTTGTCGCTGCAGGGCGTTTTTACGTGGCTGCATTGTGGTGTCCGGCTGCCATGTTTTCCGGACACAAAAAAAAAAGAAAGAAAGTGGGTAGCTGGAGGGTTGCTGACGTGGAGTTGGGGTTCGTGGTGTTTGTGGTGGAATGTCTTAGATGGTTTGATGTTGGTTTTTGTTGGAAGTTTTGAGGCCTTATTTTTCTAGTGATCTTCATAAGCTAGAGGGTCGCATGTAGAAGAATCTTCAAGCCTTTGAAGTTGCTGCGGTGCTTTAGTTGCGGCCCTTCATGGAAGCTATGATTCCTGATGCTGATTCCTGATGCTTACATCTATTGGCTCATGAGCAGTTGTGGCTTCTGTTCTTAGGGTCCCAGTGACATCAGCTATCTGCTCTCCGTATAGGTCTAAATATCCTTTTTTAGGTTTTTTTCTTTTTTTTTTTTTTTTATTTAATGGTTAAATTTTGTTAGGTGTGGCACGGCTCTTTTTGGCTCTGCCCACCTATCTGGATGTACAACCAATTTTCCAATCAATATAGTTTGAGGTGGTGTGCTCCCACCTTTTTGCAAAAATAAATAAAAAGTATGATAATCAACATCCTTCTGAGCCAAAAGGTAGAAAAATATGTTTGGCTTCCAATATTACATAAGAACTTACTTCATAATTTTGTTTTGTCCATCCTTAGTATCCACCATCCATCATATGGGGCCAACCTTTGATGTGGACCGTTCTCTATGCTGGGCCTACTTTGCCCTCCCTACAATGTAACTATCCATCATTTGGGGCCTACCTTCAATGTGGACCATCCACCTTGCAAGGCCCACCTTCAATGTGGGCTATCCATCATGTAGGGCCAGCTCAGATGTGGGCCATCCTTCATGTCAAACATTGGATGTGGGTTGCCCATCACGTGGGGCAAACCTTTAATGTGGATTGTCCATCATGGAGGGCCCAACTTTGAAGTGGGCCATACATTATGAAGGGCATGGCTTAGATGTGGACCATTCATCATTAAGGGCCGACTTTTGTTGTAAACTATCCTCATGTGGGGCCCAACTTGATATGAGTCACCCATTATGTGGAGCCCACCACCACTGTTATTGTCCATCAAGTGTAGCCCGCCAATATCCATTCCCCCATCATGTGGAACCCACATTTGATGTGGACTGTCCATTGTGGGGGACCCACCTTCAATGTGGGCAGCTATCAGATGGGGCATGCCTTGGATATGCGTCATTCATAATTAGGGGCTGAGCTTTGATTTGGACAGTCCATTATGTAGGACCCACCTTAATGTGGGTTACCCATCATGTAGACCCACCATCAATGTTAATTGTCTATCGTCATGAGGTCGACCTTCAATGTCCATTGCCCATCATGTGGATCCCAACTTTGATGTGGACCATCCATTGTTTTGGCCCCACCTTTGATGTGGGCCATCTATCATGGGGAGCCACCTTTGGTATGAGAGAGAGAGAGAGAGAGAGAGAGAGAGGTAAAAAGTTAAGAAGTAATAATTTTTTTTTTACCAACAGCTATAAGTAACTTTAAAGTATTAAGTTATTTTTGAAAGGATGTTTATTAAACTAACTTAACTTGAAAAAGGAACCTATTTTGATGACATAAGTTAAAGACAACAAAAAAAAAAGAAGAAAAAAAAGAAAAAGAAAAAAGAAAAAGGACCTTTCGAGGAGGAGCCCCATCAAGATATGATTAAGTTATATGGACTCAACTAAGTAGATGGTAGTATATTGCTTATTAGCAGTTTTATTTAAACATTTTATGACCTTGGGTTTTGTATTAAGTCCACAATTGATCAGTGGGCTAAGATTTGATGGTATTTGATAATTTATGGCATGCCATGCTCTTTTTGTTTTTTGTTTTTTTTTTTTTAAATAAAAATAAAATTAATCTCCCTCGTACCTTGATGCCCACAGGTAGCATTGTACATGTGTTCCTCCAGATAAGTACACGGGTTTTCGTAAATACAGTACTCGGGTTACGAAACTGAAGTGTTACATTTTTGGTCCGGAGTCTAGCATTGATGATCACACCTGGTGAACAGAGTGGATGTCAAACAGACAACGTGGGTGGCCCACAGTGCTTGGGTCTTTTCCAATCCAGTAAAACAGGTGTTGTAGAGGATTCCGACCAGGGACCACTGGTTAACAAAATGTGAGGTGGTTGGATCGGATCTCAGTCGGTTAAGCAATGCTCTATTTTGCATTTTCGAATAACTTGTTTATATGACACATGTATGATGTTCCAGGACATTCATCAGGTGCATCCTAGCAGAGATGGTCCATCATCTAAATTTCATACCGTTGGGAAGGCTCACTTGTGGGATGGGACCATCACTAAGTTCTAGTTATGCAGACCCTGAATCGAGCCGACCAGGAACAACAGACCTTGCAGTCTAGTTGAGTTTTTAAACTGTGGGAGGACGCCATAGATGAATGGCCTGGATCATGAGGTAGGACAGAAGGGTCTAGTGGTGAATGAAATAATCTGAGATTACCAGACAAGATGCAATGTTTCCAGGCTTGAAGACTTCCGCTCATCTTGATATGCACCTCCAATAGTCTAATAAGTCCCCAAGTACCAACTGCAATGAATCTGCTCGCAAGTAAAATCAGGACGGTATGTCAGAAAGGCCCATCATGAGCCTGTTTTTTTTTTTTTTTTCATCATGAGCCTGTTGTGTCCAAAAAACAGGTTTAACGTGCAGAAAATGTTTGGACATTTTGAATGATATGCAAAAAATAGTTCGCATTCAACGTGCATGCATGGCCTAATGATGACCCAACCTTCCAAACTTTTGGTTCAGGAGAGGTACATGATTAGGCCTAACCGCCTGAATGGATTAGGCTCGAAAAGGAGAAGGTGAGAGAGCAAGTTTACCTGTAGACCACATGCCAGAAAAGATTCACAGTACAGTCGAATTTTCTATTATACAAATGGGGCCTTTGTTTCACTGATTCGAACGGTCGGTCTATTGGGCCCACCATGAATGAAATATGCCCAAAAGCTTAGTCAGCTTGCTGGTCCTAACCTTCCAATGTCTGGTTCATATGCAGCCCCTCAGAAATTGTACACATGGTGTACGCTAAATCAGATTAAACCATCTAAATTTTGGGACCCAGTAAGCTGCACTTGAGAAAGTAGATTGATTGAATAGTTTTGGGGGCATTTGGATCATAAGTTACCTTAATACCTCAAGCGGCTTATCTTGGTTTCTACTTATTCAATAGCTAGTAAACAACATACTTATTAACCACAATATAGAAAAGTATGTTTGATTTCCAACATCATAAAAGTATTTACTCCACAAGTTTGTCCGGTCCATCCTTAAAATTAACCATCCATTGTTGAGGGTCGAATATTGCATATCAGACCCCAGTTATTGCCAAGATTTACAAACATAGTACTGTTTATCGGCCTGATTTAATCATGTTTGTGATGCAGGGCGTATTCACGAGCTTGGACTGAGAAAGGGTACTAAAAGCATGGAATTAACGTTCAGAATGCACCAAGGCAAGGGACGGACTCCAGGGGACTAAGATCAACGGAGGTAAAGGTAGGTTTATCGCTTTCATAGGACTAGGACAGTTGCTTTATTTGTCTGGCTGAAGACGGTAAACTTAGCGCTCCTGGGAGGCAACCCAGCTCTTCATTTCATTTCATTTCTATCATTAGTTAGTTCAATGTTTGTGGGTAACATTAATGCAAACCCTCACGAGACTACAACTCGTCCACTAGGGGCAACCTAGGGGTTTAAAGGCTTGTTGCATATGCTAAATGCAATCGAGAGCACCTACGAAAGTGGTATAGGTAGGATTTTATTTTTGCTATTTTTATGTTGCCTTCTCTTTCGTGCTGACCGACGCCCATGCTGCGATCTCCTGGAAAGTGCCTCTCGATTCATCATCCAGGTACTATCTTCCCATCACTTTATATTTACTTTTCGTTGTCCCAAGTGCATTGCACGCTCATATCTTTTACATTGAGGACAATGTAGATTATAGGTTGGGGGTGGGAGATTAGGTGACCTAATCAGCATTTTCTTGGTCTTAAACAAAAATTGTGAAATTTTTTAACTTTTCTGGACTTTCTTGTGAATTCGAAGGGACTTTGACAGCCATCTAGGGCACTTGGAATTTCAAGATACATGATGTTGAAAATTTAAGACGCCTGGATTCAGTATCTATTGGATTGCATAATTAAGTTTGAATTGTTAATCCAGAATTAGAAGTCGTACACATTGATTGAGTTATGATCTCACATGTCACATCTCGCTTTCACATTAAGGTTTCATTTTGATATTAAAGGATTTACTTAGTACTCACTAAGCATGAAAGGAACCTGCCTAAGAAAATTGAAAAGATTGGGTGAATAATCGTCACCATAGGTTTGGTCCCTATAGGTGAAGGTTCAACTTCCCAAAGTAGCCTGCGGAAAGGGGTGGGCAATGGTCTTCATCATAGGTTTGCTCCCTATAGATGAAGATTTGATTCCTCCCCTTCGCGGTATTTTTATGAAAAAAAAAAAATACATATCAAAGGTCGATTAGTGAAAAGATGATCAGTGAGGAAAGTTTGAGTTATTATGAATTATCTTAGTGTTTACCGATAATATCATGAAATTAAGAAGTGAACCTTAATGATAAGACGGGATTACACGATACACCCATGGAACTCAATATTTAGAATTGTTCTAATTAATGGATTAATATTTGAGCTTGATTATGAAGTTTACCGTGAGCTTGATTTTAGGAGAAAGTAATGCCAACATTCATGAATCTTAGAATTCAAGTATCTGAATTGTTTTTCATAAATCTCTTGAGTTTGTAGAAATTGTCCTGTAATTCTCAATTTATTTTTTGCATACCTTGCTCGAGACTAGCAAGATGCTGGTTGGGGGTTGTGTTGAGGGTCGAATATTGCATATCAGACCTCAGTTATTGCCAGGATTTACAAACATAGTACTGTTTATCGGCCTGATTTAATCATGCTTGTGATGCAGGGCGTATTCACGAACCTGGACTGAGAAAGGGTACTAAAAGCATGGAATTAACGTTCAGAATGCACCAAGGCAAGGGACGGACTCCAGGGGACTAAGATCAACGGAATTTCACACCAGGGGTCCGCGAAAATTGAGAAACTGAAGCTCAAGCGGCCTGAAAGTCAGCCAAAATGCAAGATCACTGGGTTTCCATCATCTGTTTGGCTCAAAAATTCATACATGGCTTGAGGGCCATAAATTAACCGTACATGTAAAATTTCATCCATTGGATGCCTCTGGAAGTGGCACAACTGATAGATCAGTCACCAAAACAGTGATATGGGGCCCACCTAATCTCTGGATGCGCTTCAGTTCTGGACTCAACGCCTTAAATTAAAAGGGGAAGAAGATGGACGGAGAGGATTATACAGATACATCACAAGTGGACCCCATTGACATCGCCAGTGCACAGTGCATAAGTGCACTCGATGTACACCGAATCAAGACGATCGGTCAGCGCCGCTGACCCGATCCTTCTCGCACATGGAGAATAGCGGACGGACGTTGTCTGTCCATTTTTGTGTAGTGGGCCTCACCAACCATCCAAATCAGTGATCTGGACCGTCCATCATATTCCCATAGTCCGTATTATCCAAGCCTAGGTGGTGGAATTAAAGAAGTCAACGTCGATCATTTTTCAACCGTCCCAACAGACGACCGACGGTGCAATAAAATAAACCATGGGCTACCACGGTTTTAATCCAAAACTGATCAAATATGAACATTTTTTTTAGGGCCATTCAATGGACGAAGTGGATTTTCCATTGGAATTCTAGTGTGGGCCCACAAACACCATCGACTCAAATAGCATTGCATCCTCTGTTTCTGTCTGCGAAATAGAGGCTACGGATGATCTCAGTGGGCTATCATCATGGACAAAAAGATCAATCCGAGCTGTCAATCATGCATAGGGGCGCGATATGGTCAAAACCATGTTGATATTGTATACTCATGCACCCATACGTGCTGGTTTCAACGGTCACAAACGGACAGCCTTGCACCGATTGCAACGTGATTACCACCTTTGGCCGCGTCCATAACATTCCAAAGCCGGACACATCCAGCTAAAATTTCATTGTAGAGACAATTGACGGAGTGGATTTACTGCATAGGATTGATCATGGGCCCCACAGCACTCACCGCAACTTTTTTTACGCAGGGAGTGCGCGTCTAGAAATCCTGCTGCGTAAAGTCCTGTTGTGGGCCTCTGTTTCGATGTTTAAGAAGAATCAACACCGTCCATATTGTAGGGATGAAAATTCTGATCAAGAAGTGGCAGTTATTTCGCTGATCGGCAAGGAAAATAAGGAGTTGGGCATGCCGGCCTTTTGACTGCGTAAACTAACTTACGCAAGGAGAGCTACGCACACCTCCAGTTGACTCTCTCCAATCGACTCCAAGTCTTTATAAAAGGAGAGAAGAGAGAGAGCCAGGGAGAAAACGGAAGGGAAGGTGATCAACGTGGAGGCTGGGAACGTGAGCAAAAGGAGGGACGGGGTTGGAACGTGGAGAGAGAAGGTTGGGAATCAAAGGGTATTTTTTCCTTTTTTGCTTTGGATGTATATTTGTTTTTTTTTTTTTTTAGGGATTTGCCAATCATGTTTAGGGTTGGCTAAACCCCTTAGCTGGGGCTAAGAGGTGAAGCTTGTAGCCTGATGGGAGCTTTTTACTTATGCTTTTTTTTTTTTCAAACTGAATTGATGTTGTTTTTAGTTTAATTAAAGGAATGTTTTTATTCTCTTTAATGGTCTATTGTGACTGAAATTACAATGGATCTGCAATGGCCTTGAATATCTCATTTTCCCTTTTAATGTATATGACGTCAGGAAGCCCTGTTGTTCACCATCATCTCCTGGGCATGGTCAGATGATTATACCCTTCCTAAACTTTCATGCATTGTTGATTGGTTGGTAATTAGTTTAATTCTGTTGTTTGCTTTGCCTCCTGGGCATGGATTGATGATGGAATCCATTCTAATTCATATACCTTTCATCTCTTTAAAAACTATATTAAAAGAAGTTTAGTTTAGTTTACATGATGATGGTATAAGATCTCCCTGATCTCTAAAAGTGGATCCTCTGAATCCCCAGTTTCCCTTCCTCTGAATTCCTTAAGTTTAGATTAATCTCTCACCATTATTCATCAAATTACATTGGATTTAGATTACATCTTTTGCTAGTTCTATACCTAGTTAGTTTCAGATCACGTACAAGTTTCAGTCCCTGTGGATTCGACCTCGGTCTTACCGAGTTTATTACTACATCACAACCCTATACTTGGGGAGTGATCAAGTTTTTGGCGCCGTTGCCGGGAACTGACGGTTGCGATTCTCTGAAATTAATTAGGCTTAGAATTAATTTAAGATTAGAATTTGACTAACTTTAGTTGTAGACTTTTTGATTTTTAGAACTAACTTGTTTTCCTGTTTTGTAGGATCCTGACATAAGTTTCTAAATTGGTAACTCCTTCCTAATTTCTCTACTTTTGCTACTTTTAAAGTTAGGGTTAAAATTTTAGAAATTTTCTAATTCTAATATCCTCCTATCTATAGGAAATAGTTTATTTTTAGAAACTTTCCTCTTTTGTTTTTAGAAACTAGGTTAGTTATTTCCCTTTTTAGAAATTAACTTTCTATTTTATTTTTAGTAACTTTCTAATTTTAACTCTTTTAGAATCTAATTTTGTTTCCTAATTTTCTACTTATAGAATTTTAGTTTAGAAACTAACTTTCCTATTCTGTAGGCCTTTAAGATAGAAATTTCTAATTCGGTGAGTTCCTTCCCTCTACGTTCTATTTTTCAATTCTCTTTTAGTAATTTATTTTCTAGTTTAGGACTTTCTTCTTTTTTAAATCAGTTTACTGCTATCTCTGTTTTAAGGATTTTTATTTTTTATTTTTAGAATCTAACTTATTTTATCTTGTTTTGCAGGTTTTTAACTTAGGGACTCCAAGTTGGTAACTTCTTTCCAAACCCCTCTTTCTTTTTTAGATTTTATTTTCCTTTCTTAGGGTTAGGTTTTAAATCTGATTGAGGGCTACGAGTGTTTCATGCCCAAGTGGGCCCGTGACAACACTCGACGTCTCTTGACTGAAGGAGGATTGATTAAGGGGTTGACTATCCATCGCAGGACTAGACACCACTCGAAATCCCCTGAGTTAATTGAAGTTATGACTGAAGACCAACCTCTTCTACTTCCACCCAGGATGGAGGATATCCAAGATGAGAACGAGGTGCATCAGGCACCCCCGCCTCGTACTTTACGAGATTATCTACAACCGACGGGAGTGAGTACGCCCTCATGCATGATTTTTCCTGAAAACACAGGACAAATGGACATCAAGCCAGGAGTTATCCAACTCCTTCCCAAATTTCATGGACTTGAATCAGAAAGTCCATATTTACATTTGAAAGAGTTCGATGAGATTATAGCTACATTATGTTTTCATAATGTATCTGAGGATACAATCAGGCTGAAACTCTTTCATTTTTTCTTAAAAAAGAAAGCTAAGACATGGTTACATTCACTGCGTCCTAGATCCATTGGCACATGGAATGACATGCAGAGGGAATTCATAAAAAAATTCTTCCCACATCATAAAACGATTACCCTCAGAAAAGCAATCATGAACTTTGCCCAAAAGGAAGATGAAACATTCTTCCAATGTTGGGAAAAGTTCAAAGATTTGGTCAGTTCATGCCCACAACACGGATTTGAAACGTGGTGCATTACAAATTTTTTCTATGATGGACTGACATCTTCCATGCGCCAAATGGTCGAGACAATGTGTAATGGAGAGTTCATTAATAAAGATGTTGACGAGGTATGGGATTACCTCAATAGTCTTGCTGAAAAAACACAATCATGGGACTATTACCCAAAGTCGAACACTACGTCTAGGCCGACTCAATTAAAGGAGAAAGGTGGATTATATTTCTTGAAAGAAGAGGATGATGTCAAGTGTAAAGTGACTACGCTCATAAGGAAAGTTGAGGCCATGGAAGGAAAGAAGGATAAGGTTAATGAAATTGTTTGCGGCATCTGTGATTGCAACATTCATATAACTGAAAATTGTCCTACAATACCCGCCTTTCGAGGAGTATTGAATGAACAAGCCAATGCTGTAAACAACTATCAAAGACCTTTCACTGGACCTAACTCCAATACATACAATCCTGGTTGGAAAAATCATCCAAACTTTAGTTGGAGGAATGGACAAATGGCTACCCCTCAAGGTTTCTTCAATCAAAATCCAAACCAAGTGAAACCTCAAAAAGAACCGGTTCAAAATTTCATACAAGAGCTGGCTCAAGCAATGCGGGGAATTAAAGATTTTATGCAAATGATAGATTCTCGTATGACGGTTATAGAAAAGGGGATGCTTCCTGCACAACCTCTCCCCATTCCTAAACCGCAATACGAGATTAATGATCCCAGCTTTTCAAATCAGATGGGGCACGCTAAATCCATCACCACTCTTAGGAGTGGAAAGATCATTGATAAAACTCTTCCGGTTAGGCCCGAAAAGCCTCAAGAACCAAAAGACGACAAAAATGATGGATCTAGTGATGCCGCACAAAGATTAGAACCGGAACTTCTAGAGAAGCCAGTTGCTTCGTTCCCCCAACGGTTGGTTTCACCAAAACCTCTCTCTAACTCTCAGGATATCCTAGAGGTGTTGAAACAAGTGAAAGTCAACATTCCTCTACTTGACGTCGTAAAACAGATACCTTCATATGCCAAATTCTTGAAAGACTTATGTACGACCAAACGACGACAGAGTATTCAAAAGAAGATCTTCTTGACCGAGAAAGTGAGTGCCATCCTAAAGCAAGACGTGCCACAGAAATTCAAGGATCTCGGTAGCTCAACCATATCATGTGTAATCGGGGACCATTGAATTGATCATATACTTCTTGACTTAGGAGCGAGCGTCAATCTGATTCCCTATGTGATATACAAACAATTAGGTTTGGGTGAATTAAAACCTACCCTAACCACACTACAACTTACTGATCGCTTTGTTCGTGTACCAAGAGGGATAATTGAGGATGTGTTGGTCCAAGTTGATAGATTTTACTACCCTGTAGATTTTATCATCCTGGACACAGAACCCATCAATAACATAAGCACTCAGATCCCCGTCATTCTTGGCCGCCCATTCCTTGCCACTTCAAATGCAATTATCAATTGCAGGAATGGTGTCATGACTATGTCTTTTGGGAATATGACATTGGAGTCAAACATCTTTTTCAATAATGGCAGAAACTTAGAGGAGGATGACGATTTCCACAACATTAACATGATTGACTCTTTCGTGGAAGATACGACACCTCTAACCTTATCCTCTGACCATCTAGAGACGTGCCTGGCCCACTCCCATGATTTTGATGATGACATGATTAGGGAGACGTGCGCCTTGCTTGATACTGCGCCAGTACTTGAAGTTAACCGGTGGAGGCCATAATTTGAAGAATTGCTACAAACCGATGTAGTGCCTCTACCATCTAATCTCAAGCCGTCGAAGCTTGATCTAAAACCTTTGCCCTCTGATTTGAAATATGCTTATTTAGGTCAAGATGAGACATACCCGGTGGTGATCTCTGCCCACCTGGAGAAAGAACAGGAGAGTATGCTCATATCTACTCTCATTGAGCATAAAGGAGCCCTGGGATGGACGACAGTGGACCTCAAGGGAATCAATCCCTCGATTTGTACTCACTGTATATATCTTGAGGATAATGTAAAAACTGCTCGGCAACCACAACGTAGACTTAATCCAAACATGAAGGAAGTGGTTAAGGCCGACGTTCTTAAACTATTGAACGTGAGTATCATATACCCTATATCTGATAGTCAATGGGTGAGTTCAACTCAAGTGGTCCCTAAGAAGTCCGGAATCACCATCTTAGCCAATGCTAATAATGAACTCGTGCCAACTAGAGTCACTACTGGTTGGAGAATGTGCATTGACTATAGGAAGTTGAATACCGTCACGAGGAAAGACCACTTTCGTTTATAATTCATTGATCAGATCCTGGAAAGGTTAGCAGGTCATTCCTATTACAGTTTCCTTGACGGGTATTTGGGCTACAACCAGATAGAGATAGACCCTGAAGACCAGGAAAAGACCACATTTACATGTCCCTACGGCACCTTTGCCTACCGAAGGATGCCATTCGGACTATGTAATGCCCCTGCCACCTTTCAGTGATGTATGCTTAGTATCTTTTCTGATATGGTGGGGCAATATCTAGAGGTCTTCCTAGATGATTTCTCTGTTTACGGTCCATCTTTCAGCAAGTGCTTGGAAAGTCTTAAATGTGTGCTGAAAAGATGTGAAGAAAAGAACTTGGTACTTAATTGGGAGAAGTGTCATTTCATGGTTCAGAAGGGAATTGTCCTTGGGTATATCATCTCGTCTAAGGGAATCGAGGTAGATAAGGCAAAAATCGATCTTATCTCTAACCTACCTCCACCCAAGAACATCAGAGACGTGCGATCCTTCTTAGGACACCTAGAATTTTACAGGCGATTTATAAAGGACTTTAGTCTCCTCTCTCGTCCTTTATGTAGTCTTCTTCAAAAGGATGTTCCGTATGAGTGGACTGAGCAATGCCAGGAAGCTTTCACCAAGCTTAAGGGCACGTTAACCACTGCACCTATCATGCAGCCACCCGACTGGAGCCTTCCTTTTGAGCTTATTTGTGACGCTTCTGATTATGCTCTTGGAGCGGTTCTAAGCCAGAGAAAAGAGAAGAGACCCTACGTCATCCATTACACGAGTAGGACTTTAAATTCAGCCCAAGTGAACTACTCAACTACGGAAAAAGAACTCTTAGCCGTAGTGTTCGCCTTAGACAAATTTATGTCCTACCTAATCGGATCCAAGATCATTATCTATATAGATCATGCGGCACTAAAGTATCTTCTTTCTAAGAATGATTCTAAGCCCCGCCTGATACGATGGATCCTTCTACTCCAAGAATTTGATTTGGAAATTAAAGATAAAAAGGGAGTAGAAAATGTTGTGGCCGATCACCTTTCTCGCCGTAATATCTCTGATTCCCTTGAGACGACCCATATCAACGACATGTTCCCTGATGAACAACTATTTAGAGTCTCCCATTCACCTTGGTTCGCTGATATTGCTAATTATCTTGCTACAGGTGTCATACCGACACAGTGGACTGCGCAGGATTAGAAGAAATTCTTTACCGAGGTGCGCAACTTTTTCTGGGATGATCCTCATTTATTTAAATATTGCCTAGACCAAATCCTAAGGAGATGTGTACCAGACAATGAGCATCAGAGCGTCATCTCCTTCTGTCACTCACAGGCCTGTGGTGGTCACTTTTCTGCTAAAAAGACCACGGCCAAGATTCTGCAGTGTGGCTTTTAATGGCCCACTATGTTTAGGGACACTTATAAGTTTTGCAAAGCTTGTGAACGTTGTCAGAAATTGGGAGCATTGTCCTGTCGAAATATGATGCTTTTGAATCTCATCCTTATCATTGAAGCATTTGATTGCTGGGGCATCGATTTCATGGGACCATTCCCCCAATCGTTTGGAAATCTGTATATTTTGCTCGCCGTGGATTATGTCACTAAATGGGTTGAAGCAATTTCGTGTCGAATTAATGACCATCGCACGGTCATTAAATTCCTAAAAGAAAACATCCTTTCTCGATTCGGAACGCCTCGAGCCATCATTAGTGATGGGGGCTCACACTTTTGTAATAAACCATTTGAGAGCTTAATGAAGAAATACGGTATCTCTCATCGGGTGAGCACCCTGTACCACCCATAGACAAGTGGGCAAGCTGAGATTTCTAATAGGGAAATTAAACACATTTTGGAGAAAATGGTTAACCCTGATCGTAAGGATTGGTCAATCCGATTGACCGATGCCTTATGGGCATACCGTACTGCCTTTAAAACCCCTATTGGAATGTCTCCCTTTAGACTTGTCTATGGGAAAGCTTGTCACTTGCCTGTGAAACTGGAACATAAAGCGTACTGGGCGATCAAAAATCTTAATTTCAATCTGGACAACGCTGGCTCGCTACGCAAACTTCAATTGAATGAACTTGAGGAAATCTGGAATGATGCGTACGATAATTCGAGAATTTACAAGGACAAGATGAAAGCATTTCATGACCAACATATTTTGTGAAAATCATTCACACCTGATCAGAAGGTCCTTTTGTACAATTCTCGATTACATCTCTTTCCGGGTAAGCTTCGATCTTGTTGGACCGGCCCTTACATTGTTGTTACTGTTTTTCCTCATGGGGCCGTTGAGATAAGAGATTCCGACAATGGCAAGGAGTTTAAAGTCAATGGACATCGATTGAAACCATTTGTCGAGAAATTTGATTCAGAGGACATGTCCATGCCCCTGACTGCTCCTGTTTATCAGGATAGATCTCCTAGTTTGATGGAGGTAAAGGTAGGTTTATCGCTTTCATAGGACTAGAACAGTTGCTTTATTTGTCTGGCTGAAGACGGTAAACTTAGCGCTCCTGGGAGGCAACCCAGCTCTTCATTTCATTTCATTTCTATCATTAGTTAGTTCAATGTTTGTGGGTAACATTAATGCAAACCCTCACGAGACTACAACTCATCCACTAGGGGCAACCTAGGGGTTTAAAGGCTTGTTGCATATGCTAAATGCAATCGAGAGCACCTACGAAAGTGGTATAGGTAGGATTTTATTTTTTGTTATTTTTATGTTGCCTTCTCTTTCGTGCTGACCGACGCCCATGCTGCGATCTCTTGGAAAGTGTCTCTCGATTCATCATCCAGGTACTATCTTCCCATCACTTTATATTTACTTTTCGTTGTCCCAAGTGCATTGCACGTTCATATCTTTTACATTGAGGACAATGTAGATTTTAGGTTGGTGGTTGGAGATTAGGTGACCTAATCAGCATTTTCTTGGTCTTGAACAAAAATTGTGAAATTTTTTAAATTTTTCTGGACTTTCTTGTGAATTCGAAGGGACTTTGACAGCCATCTAGGGCACTTGGAATTTCAAGATACATGATGTTGGAAATTTAAGACGCCTGGATTCAGTATCTATTGGATTGCATAATTAAGTCTGAATTGTTAATCCAGAATTAGAAGTCGTACACATTGATTGAGTTATGATCTCACATGTCACATCTCGCTTTCACATTAAGGTTTCATTTTGATATTAAAAGATTTACTTAGTACTCACTAAGCATGAAAGGAACCGGCCTGAGAAAATTGAAAAGATTGGGTGAATAATCTTTACCATAGGTTTGGTCCCTATAGGTGAAGGTTCAACTTCCCAAAGTAGCCGGCGGAAAGGGGTGGGCAATGGTCTTCATCATAGGTTTGCTCCCTATAGGTGAAGATTTGATTCCTCCCCTTCGCGGTATTTTTATGAAAAAAAAAAAATACATATCAAAGGTCGATTAATGAAAAGATGATCAGTGAGGAAAGTTTGAGTTATTATGAATTATCTTAGTGTTTACCGATAATATCATGAAATTAAGAAGTGAACCTTAATGATAAGCCGAGATTACACGATACACCCATGGAACTCAATATTTAGAATTGTTCTAATTAATGGATTAATATTTGAGCTTGATTATGAAGTTTACCGTGAGCTTGATTTTAGGAGAAAGTAATGCCAACATTCATGATCTTAGAATTCAAGTATCTGAATTGTTTTTCATAAATCTCTTGAGTTTGTAGAAATTGTCCTGTAATTCTCAATTTATTTTTTGCATACCTTGCTCGGGACTAGCAAGATGCTGGTTGGGGGTTGTGTTGAGGGTCGAATATTGCATATCAGACTCCAGTTATTGCCAGGATTTACAAACATAGTACTGTTTATCGGCCTGATTTAATCATGTTTGTGATGCAGGGCGTATTCACGAACCTGGATTGGGAAAGGGTACTAAAAGCATGGAATTAACGTTCAGAATGCACCAAGGCAAGGGACGGACTCCAGGGGACCAAGATCAACGGAATTTCACACCAGGGGTCCGCGAAAATTGAGAAACTGAAGCTCAAGCGGCCTGAAAGTCAGCTAAAATGCAAGATCACTGGGTTTCCATCATCTGTTTGGCTCAAAAATTCATACATGGCTTGAGGTCCATAAATTAACCATATACGTAAAATTTCAGCCATTGGATGCCTCTAGAAGTGGCACAACTGATAGATCAGTCACCAAAACAGTGATATGGGGCCCACCTAATCTCTGGATGCGCTTCAGTTCTGGACTCAACGTCTTAAATTAAAAGGGGAAGAAGATGGACGGAGAGGATTATACAGATACATCACGAGTGGACCCCATTGACATCGTCAGTGCACAGTGCATAAGTGCACTCGATGTACACCGAATCAAGACGATCGGTCAGCGCCGCTGACCTGATCCTTCTCGCACACGGAGAATAGCGGACGGACGCTGTCTGTCCGTTTTTATGTAGTGGGCCTCACCAATCATCCAAATCAGTGATCTGGACCGTCCATCATATTCCCATGGTCCGTATTATCCGAGCCTAGGTGGTGGAATTAAAGAAGTCAACGTCGATCGTTTTTCAACCGTCCCAACAGACGACCGACGGTGCAATAAAATAAACCATGAGCTACCACGGTTTTGATCTAAAACTGATCAAATATGAACATTTTTTTGAGGGCCATTCAATGGACGGAGTGGATTTTCCATTGAAATTCTAGTGTGGGCCCACAAACACCACCGACTCAAATAGCATTGCGTCCTCTGTTTCTGTCTACAAAACAGAGGCTGCGGATGATCTCAGTGGGCTATCATCATGGACAAAAAGATCAATCCGAGCCGTCAATCATGCATAGGGGCGCAATATGGTCAAAACCATGTTGATATTGTATACTCATGCACCCATACGTGCTGGTTTCAACGGTCACAAACGGACAGCCCTGCACCGATTGCAGCGTGATTACCACCTTTGGCCGCGTCCATAACATTCCAAAGTCGGACACATCCAGCTGAAATTTCGTTGTAGAGACAATTGACGGAGTGGATTTACTGCATAGGATTGATCATGGGCCCCACAACACTCACCGCAACTTGTTTTACGCAGGGAGTGCGCGTCTGGAAATCCTGCTGCGTAAAGTCCTGCTGTGGGCCTCTGTTTTGATGTTTAAGAAGAATTAGCACCGTCCATATTGTAGGGATGAAAATCTGATCAAGAAGTGGCGGTTAGTTCGCTGATTGGCAAGGAAAATAGGGAGTTGGGCGTGCCGGCCTTTTAACTGTGTAAACTAACTTACGCAAGGAGAGCTACGCACACCTCTAGCTGACTCTCTCCAACCGACTCCAAGTCTTTATAAAAGGAGAGAAGAGAGAGAGCCAGGGAGAAAATGGAAGGGAAGGTGATCAACGTGGAGGCTGGGAACGTGAGCAAAAGGAGGGACGGGGTTGGAACGTGGAGAGAGAAGGCTGGGAATTAAAGGGTATTTTTTCCTTTTTTGCTTTGGATGTATAAATTTTTTTTTTTTTAGGGATTTGCTAATCATGTTTAGGGTTGGCTAAACCCCTTAGTTGGGGCTAAGAGGTGAAGCTTGTAGCCTGATGGGAGCTTTTTACTTATGCTTTGTTTTTTCAAACTGAATTGATGTTGTTTTTAGTTTAATTAAAGGAATATTTTTTTTGTCTTTAATGGTCTGTTGTGACTGAAATTACAATGGATCTGCAATGGCCTTGAATATCTCCTTTTCCCTTTTGATGTATATGATGTCAGGAAGCCCTGTTGTTCACCATTGTCTCCTGGGCATGGTCGGATGATGATACGCTTCCTAAACTTTCATGCATTATTGATTGGTTGGTAATTAGTTTAATTCTGTTGTTTGCTTTGCCTCCTGGGCATGGATTGATGATGGAATCCATTCTAATTCATATAACTTTCATCTCTTTAAAAACTATATTAAAAGAAGTTCAGTTTAGTTTACATGATGATGGCATAAGATCTCCCTAATCTCTACAAGTGGATCCTCTGAATCCCCAGTTTCCCTTCCTCTGAATTCCTTAAGTTTAGATTAATCTCTCACCATTATTCATCAAATTACGTTGGATTTAGATTATATCTTTTGCTAGTTCTATACCTAGTTAGTTTCAGATCACGAACAAGTTTCAGTCCCTGTGGATTCGACCTCGGTCTTACCGAGTTTATTACTACATCACAACCCTATACTTGGGGAGTGAACATCCATCATATGGGCCCAACCTTTGATGTAGATCGTTCATTATGTTGGGCCCAACTTGACCTTGTCTTCAATGCGAACTATCCATCATGTGGAGCCTACCTTCGTTGTCCATCTACCTTATGAGGCCCACCTTCGATGTGGGCTATCCATCTTGTAGGGCTGACCTTGGATGCGGGCCATCCACACCTTTAATGTGGCCTGTCCATCATGAAAGGCCTGACATTGAAGTGGGACATCCATCAAGCAGGACCCACCTTAGATGTTGGTCATTAGTCATTAAGGTCGACCTTTGATGCGAACTATCCTCATGTGGGGCCCACCTTGATATGGGTCAACTATCATGTGGGGCTCACCATCAATGTTATTGTCCATCATGTGGGGGCCCTTTTAATGTCCACTGCCCATCATGTAAAGCCCACCTTTGATGTGGACCATCCATCATGTGGGCCTCACCTTTGATGTGCACAACCCATCATGCAAGGCCCACCTTGAATGTGGGTCATTCATCATCGGCACCTTTAATGTGTACTGTCCAATATGTGGGGCGCACCTTGATGTGGGTCATCCATCATGTATGGTCCACCATCAAAGTAATTTGTCCATCATGTGGGGCCCACCTTCAATATATGTCTCTCAACATGTGGAGCCCACCTTTGATGTGGAGTATCCATCGTGTGGGCCCCACCTTTGATGTGAGTCGTCTATCATGTGAGGCCCGCCTTGGATGCTTCATTAGAGGCTGACCTTTGATGTGGACCGTCCATTATGTAGGGCCCACCTTAATGTTGGCCATCCATGATGTGGGACCCACCATCAAAATAACTTGTCCATCATGTGGGGGCCACCTTCAATGTCCATCGCCCATCATGTGCAGCCCACCTTTGATTTGGACTATCCATCATGTGGGCCCCACCTTCGATGTGGGTCATCTATCATGTGAGGCCCGCCGGCCTTGGATGTGGGCCATGCATCATTAGGGGCTGACCTTTGATGTGGACCATCCATTATGTGGGCCCCACCTTGATGTGGGCCATCCATCATGTGGGGCCAACCTTCAGTGTTATTGTCTATCATGTGGACCACCTTCAATATCCGCCGCCCCTCATGTGGAGCCCACCTTTGATATGAACTGTCCATCATGTGGACCCCACCTTCGATTTGGATCATTCATCATTAGAGACTCACCCTTCATGTGGACAATCTATTATGTGCACTCACCTTGATGTGGGGCCCACCTTTGATGTGGACCATCTATTATGTGGGCCCTACCTTTGATATGGATTATCCATCATGTGGGGCCTCCTTTGATATGGACCCTACATCACATGGGGAGAGAGAAGCAAATTTTTATTTTATTTTATTATGATTATTATTATTTAACTCGAAAGACTTTCATTAATCAACAAGATTTACAGCCATTCGGGTGGGTCCCTACAAAAAGAGATTGGACCGCACCTATGGTGTACCCACTAACTAGAAACAGAAAAGGACCGAAAGATACCAATGGGGCATAACATGAAACTGCACAAGGGTCAAGGAGGTCTAACTGTTCCTAGCCCCGCATTGTCCAAAACAAGCTCCCCTCTCACATGCTTCGGAAGAGAGGACCGATTACTATAAATTCTATCTGGACACCCATCACTGGCCAGCCTAGCTAGAGCATCCACCACTGCATTCCCCTCACGAAAGATGTGCGAGAAGGACAGGTTGAGGCTCGATTTTATGGAATGAATTTCTCCAATAGTGTACCAGATTTTTCACGGAATTAATAAAGAAGGGTCTCCTGCTGCCTCCACTATGAGCTTGGAGTCGGACTCCACTATGATGTTGGCAAGATTCAGACTAGAACAAATGTTCAAACCATCAAGCATGGCCTGAGCTTCAGCAATCGTGTTGGAAGCCGATCCGTAGTATTTATGAAAAGTAAAAAATGAGATTGTCAGAGTGATCCTGGCAAACACCTCCGCCTCCACTCTCCATAGGTTTGCCTCTAAAAGACCCATCAATATTGAGCTTCAGCCAGCCCCTCGGTGGCTTGGACTAGCGCACTATAATCGGATTGACAGCGGGAGGAGGATTGGGATTAGAGATCTGCAGAATGCTGAGTATGGTGCTCTCAATGAAGATCTGATTGCCTGAGACAGGAATGGAGGAGCCAATCTCGCGCAGCTAGCGACAAGATCTGGAGATTATCTTGGAGACTGACATGGTGTGGCCTTCAAATCTTACTGAGTTCCTACTAATCCAGATCTCCCAAATGAGGATGCTGGGAAGGAGGCCAGTGAGAATCGTAGAGCAAGAACGAAGGCTAGCTGATGCCATCCAGAGTTTGAACCGATGGAGAAGAGGTTGACCATGGATTAAGGGAATGTCAAAAAGCTTGCCAAAGAATTCTCAGGTCCATTTAGCTATTATGCCCTGATAGAACAAATGATTGATGCTTTCCTCCAATCCTTGAGAGCTAAGAATAACAGGGGCAGAGTGGTGAATGCTGGACTGTAGAGCATCTGACAGCTAGCTGAATAAAGAAGGGGGGGGGAGCTGGTGAGGACGCTGATCAGAGAGAGCCTGGTGGCCTTGCATCAGATTGACTGAAGTCTGAGGCATGTAGCATTCACATCTTGATGCTAACGAGACTCCAAACCTTTGGACAGAGGTGTCTACAGGGACCGCCCTGACAAGAGCTTTCCATGCAAAAATGGCTAGCTTTGGGGGCAAGAATTTGTTCCAGATCCAAGGGGACTAAGGGGTCTTCGGTTGCTGCCATCTGATTCGGTTCTAGGACGCCTTAATGGAGAAATCTCCAGACGAGGATAGGTCCCAGATCAGTTTATCAGAGCAACTGGAAAAGCCTACCTTAGTTGCCAGAATCGACTGCATAACTGAGGGAGAGATTATATCTTGGACGTCAGAAAGGTTCTGGATACCCGACATCGGATTGAAATATCTAATTGAAGCATAGAATAAATGGGCTAGGATGGTAGAAACGACCGCACTAGTGAGAATCCCATTACCTAACTAGTTGTGGAACTAAAAGCTGATGTTGCCCACACCAAGAAGCCATCTAGAATGCAGGAGCGTGAAGGGCAAAACTCTGGTGATTTCCTTCCAACTTGGTTAGGCAAATGACAACATCCTGCCCTGGCGAGAGAAATACTTCCACAAATATTTCGCTGAAAATAAGTTGGCCCAAAATGACGTTCCTTTGAGGAGGTTCTAGGCCATTTTGATTCTTAGCGCCGGCATAACATCCTCAAGCCGCCTGATACCCAAACCACCTTCTTGATAAGGGGCACATATTTTCTCTCATTTAACCTAGTGCCTCTTGTTCTCATGTTCCGTACTGCCCCAGAAGAAGTTTGCGATAGCACTGTCAATGGATTTAATAACAGCTTTAGGGATATTTATCGCTGACAGTAGATGAATAGGAATGTTTGAGAGGATGTGTCTGATCAGAACCAATCTAGCTGCAGGGTTGAGAAGCTTTACTTTCCAGCTATCTATCTTCTTGATAATCCTTTGGACGAGCTGCTGCAGAAGCGGAGTTGAAATTTTGCCTTTTGAGATGGGGACGCCCAGGTATGTTGTTGGAAAGAAACCTTGGGAGAAGCCCGAAATGTTGCTAAGTCGCTGGGCTTTGCTTCTTGAAGTTTTCTTTGGAGCAATGAAGATGGATTTTACCGTATTGACCTTTTGACTTGAGGAGTTTTCGTACTCATAAAAAAAGTTTAGGAGGATTTTCATGTTTGATATCCTGCCATTAAGAAACATAATAGCATTATCAGCGAAAAACAAATGGGAAATAGTTGGACAAGCTTTGGGAAGGCAGAAAGGTTGACAGGTCCCAGAGGTAAATGGATTTTTAATTCCTCTCCTGAAGGCTTCAGATGCTAAGATGAAGATGGATGGGGAGCGAGGATCTCCCTGACGAAGGCCTCTGGTGCTTCTGAAAAAACCAAAGCTCTTACCGTTGATGAGCACAGAAAAGAACATGTCCTTCCAGCAATGTTGTAATATGTCGATGCAAGAAGGGTTGAAACCGAAACTCTGGAGCATTAGCGAGATGAAGTCTCATTCCATCCTATCATACGCTTTCTCCATATCCAGTTTAATAATTAGATTGCCCCATAAACTTGGCGATCTATCTCATGGGCCATCTCCCTAGCAATGGAAATGTTCTCGACAATCAATCTTCATTTGACAAACGCACCTTGCTCTTTAGAGATAAGCATGGGCATAATGTGAGCCAACCTGGAGGCTAAAATCTTGGAGAAGATCTTCATGATGCAATTACATAAGCTAATTGGTCTGAAGTCTTTTACATAATCCGGGTTCTTCTTCTTAGGAATGAGGCACAGAAGAGTGCATTGAAACACCTTGGGGATCGGGCCTCCTCTAAGGAAGTCTTTGGCTGCGTCTGAGACATCATCACTTATCACTTCCTAGCATGACGAATAGAAAGCCCCACCAAACCCGTCGAGACCAGGGGCACTCTCAGTAGGGATGGCATAGCCCGCAGCTTTGACTTCGTCAATAGTTGGCGGGCTTGTGAGAATTTCATTCATGCGGTCGTCCACTAATCTAAGAATGCAGTTAAAGATATGGCTCGGACGGTTGCTTCTTTTTGAGGTGAAAAGCTATTGGAAGAAGTTATAACATCTCGGAAAAATCCGTACAAAGACCCAAGTACCACCTCAGGCAAAACTCACTAAAGACCGAATCCTTTAGAAATTTGACAAAAATTAACTAAGTGCTAAACTAAATAATCTGTGGAATTAGTTTGAAGCACTTTCTATACGAACTGCAAGACCCAAAACCATTAAAATCGCTAACTCAACATTACCTAAAAACCTAGGAGCAATCTCAAAACCCAATTGCTCTCGGAAGCATATTGAAACTCCATGTTGGACTTGGACCGCGCGTCGAAAGTCTGATGACCGCGAAACTATAAGGTTATGACCACCTTATTGGACTTGACAACCATGATAGGAATTGAGTCCAAATAGCATCTAGAAACGCACAACTTGAGCCTGGAGTGAAGTGTGTAAGAAACGTGAGTACCTTTAGAAAATGAACTCAAACTTAAGTGAATTGGGCCATTCGCTTGCGGGCCAAATTTAAAGTTTCAGACTGTCAGATTCTAACCTAACTACACCCTTGGATCAGGAAGATTTCTCTACACATGTCATTGTACTTCTGGCCCTGATCGAGTGACGATAGCCGTTGAACTGAAATGAGTCTTTCACGGTCGATCCACAAATCCGATCAGACCGAAATCTTAACTTGGCTTAGGTCCATTGTTAAAAAAAAATTTTCAGACCGTATGTAGGTAATGAACCTCCAGATGAGCTCCGTTGGCCTGAAACAGACACCCTTTGCCTATATCCTAAGTATACCATGGCGATGGGGCCATTGACATCGCTTCTGGGCCTATATAATGCCTTAAATCCACCCCTCGCTCATTCCATACGAATTTCTCTAACCCTAGGAGAGAGGAGAGAAAAGAGTGAGGAGAAGTGTGAGAAATTTGTGGTTTGTTGCTGGGATTCACTCCCACCACTCCACGTACTGAATCGGCTCTCCCGTGTCGCTACACCATCGATTTCAACTCCATTTTTATGTAAGAAATCTTAACCCTAATCTGTTTTAGGGATCCAAATAGAGAAATCGGTGAAATAGCTAACATATTTCAATGTTTACGTAGCTGTTGTGCCGTAGTAAAGACGTTGTATACGAATCGAGTTCGTAATTGGCGTACCGACGAAAGGTGCATACTATAAACGATTAGGTTATGGTTTTCAAGGCTTTCAATGTCAGTTAATGATTTTTAACTGACTTGATTGCTGTCACATGTGTTTAGATACGATGTTTTTCATGTATTATACTTATATGAACTACGTCGAATATAATGCATTTCATGTGTTTATTGAAATGTTTGAATGAAAGTAAAATCATGATTTGTGCTTGCCATGACTATTAATCTAGAATACGTAATTTTTATAGGTATGATAACTTCTATGTGAAAGGATTTGCCCTAATATATGTTATAACTAAGTTATATCATGTATGTCGAAATATGTAACCTAAGTGTTTGATAAAATGTCTGAATGAGCAAGTGTTTGATGAATTGTACTTTATAAGGGTGTTGAGATGAGATCCTCAACTACCTTAGCTATATGTATAAAATTCCTTCGTGTAACTTAAATCCAACTATGTGATTTATGTATGAGATGTATATGTGTGATGATATATTCATTTTGTGTTTTATAAAATGCTTAAATGATTGTAATGTTTGAATTGTTTGCTCAACACTGTTATGATTATCACATGTAATTATCTATTGCATTTGGTTGTAATTGGGACTGTTACGTAGTCCAGGTAATTGGTAATGGTTTTCGATCTAGTGTTCGAACTAGTCTCACCGCAACGGATATGTTCGATGAATCCGAGTCGTACGGTGATTATCGACAGTAGTTAGGCCACGAGGAGTGCGTATACTCTCCATGTCGATTAATTTTGTGTACGCTTGTACCAATCGAATTTGTCAAGTAACCCGATTGGCCTAATGTGTGTTTATCATGTATGGATGCCACTGCTTGAATATAAGGTACCACTTACTAATATAAAGCCCGTTTAACCATGATACCATGATCCGCTAATACTCATGAGTCGGGCATGATGGTATGGGACACCGTGGTCGAACTGTCGGCTTACGCTGGGGTGACGAGTCTCCCCGTAGTGACCAGTGAGTAATTCAAACTCGTTAGCCGAATACGGTGGTATGAGACACTGTATTCGAGCTGTTAGCCTGCGATTAGGTGACGAGCCTCTCGTAGTGACCTCGAGTATAAAACAGGCCTATGCGGATGGTGACGAGCCTCCCGCAGTGACCTCAAGTGAAAACTCGTGAACTTGTCTATCCAATATTTTTAAATCAGGGGTAATGTTGCCCTATAACTTGCCTATCATATTTGATAAACTAGGATTAATGACCCTAGATGGATCATTGTTTGGGTAAATTATATAAAGGGAGGTACCTTAGCTTCCCGAACCTGCTGTACGAATAAGCCTGAATAAGAACTTTGCTAACATGACCATGCACCGCATTGCATGTTCTTTGATGAGGAAGCGCACGCGATCGTGAGATGATGTTGCTGAGGGAGTACAGGCGAGGGCATGCATCATTATAGCATATCATTTCTGCATTAACAAGAGTACTTAGGACATGATTGTTGTACTGCTTTATCATTACTGCTTGACTGAATTGATAACATATTAACTTTTGCCTTATAGCTCCACTGAGTTGATCACTCACTCCCACTTTGGAACGGTGTTTTAAAACACCAACCAGACTCTGTTTTAGCTGCAGATGATGATACGGCTTATGCGATGGAGTAGAACTTTTACGACGAGGAGGAGGAGTTCTCCTATATGCAGCTATCAGGTGGGTCTATGTATGCCCTGTACTGATCGACGGGATTACAGGGATTATATGATTTAGTCGTACATTCACATTTAATCATTATGTAAATTTTGGAAACTATGCATGTAATTATTTTGGCCTGGTGCCATACTCATACTCTAGGGATCGATAATCACTTACATACTCTTTATATCTATCACAGTTTCCTGTTTGCTTATTTTAAGTATTTCTGGAGTATGATATGCTGTTTTGGTGTAATCCCATTCATGTTTAACGTACTAATACAGAAAATATTTAATCATCATTATTTATGTTGCATAAGTGATGCGACAGATCTCGGGAGTTGAGCTTTGCTTAACCTCGAAATTCGGAGCGTTACAGAAGTAGACAGCTTCATCACTTATATCTTCTGTATTTTCAATACTTTTACCTGTCAATCTCTTGAGCTGATTAATGGACGCTCTCCTATGCTTATCCAGAATAGAGTTGTGGAAAAATTTAGTGTTCCTATCTCCTTCCTCCAACCACAAAATTCTCGATTTTTGTTTCCAAAAAATTTCCTCTTGCAGGATGGCTGCAGAAGGGCCTTATTCAGGTTTGCCTGAGCTCAGTTGAGGTTGATGATATCGTGTAACGCCCCGTACTTTTTAGTACTCGAGCATCACCATTAAGAACTGGGATGGTGAATAGAAGTGGCCTGTAACCACAAGATGGAGCCATTCGCCCATGGAACGAGTTATAATCAATTTAAAAAATAATAAATAATTAAGTAAATAAATAAAATTTGGCCTCAAGAAGAAGGTAATAAAAATAATAATAGTGATAATAATAATAATAATAATATTATTATTATTAATAACAAAAGTAATAATAATAATAATGAATCATAATTTTACGATATAATTGAATTATAAATATTAACGTAGTATTAAATATTTTTTTATATGTGCATGAAAACTATTAGATATTTTTATAGAATGGTATATTACTTAACAAGTGGATTTTAAACGCGACATTAAACAATTTCCAATTCATACATATATGTATAGTATAATATTGTATATTATAAATTATATATTAATGAATACATGACCAATAGCATGTACATAGTGTAGTATGTTAATATTAAAAGGTTATATTTATATATGTGCTTCATTTTAATTATAAGTAATATACAAGTGATGAAATTTATATAAAATATTAGTGTTGGTTGGTAATAAATGATGAAAGTCTTACAGATAGCTAGTTAGGAATTTTTAACCATTTTCGTCCAATCTTGGGATGATCCAAGTGTTGGATCAATGGAAAGACACCATTGGAGCTAAGACTTAGCTCGTATGGCCCACCTGGACCTTGGATCTACCCCACCTTTGGTCAGGGGCTAATGCAGGGCCCACCGAATAAAATGGACGGTGTGGATTTATCGGAAACATCATGGCAGAAGCCACTTAGTGATGCGCTTGTGCATAGCTGGTGTACACTCGAGGTGCACCAGACTGCCTGCACGGTCAGATAAGCTCTGACCCGTGCCTAGCCCAAAACGGAGATTTCTCTCTCCAGCTGCACCCGCCTACAGGCGTTTTTGAAAAACGGAGAGCGTCCGTTTGATGCAAGTGTGGCCCAGCATCGGTCACCTTCCCAATGATCCAAACCGTCTATTTGATTCAAGGGGCAGGCTCGACCAAAATAAAACTAATCAAAACTAAATTTCATGCACATGTGGGCACACGAGAACCAGCGCAAAATAGCCCCAAAAACACAAAAAAATTCCAAAACTGGAAACTGTTTGTTGCCATGTAGGCAATCCGCGTGAAGTGGAAACCCTTAATCTTGGCCATTCATTTCGGACTATCCTAACCGCCCATTTCAAACCGCCCCAAGGTTTTCTACCCACTGTAAAGGGAAACCGCTGACAGTTTGGTTTTGCCAGCCATACCTGGAAACCGATGTAAACCAGCTCAATCCTGACCATTATTTTTCATCAAACGGTCCAGATAGCAGTAGGATTTTCTATATGAGGAAGAGTATCGAGCAGCAGCAGCAGGATCCCCTCCCGTTTCTTGTGGTGGCTCGCAAATGACCATTTTCTCCTCCTTCCAAACCCACCACCAAAATCTTCCCCAAGCTCTGAAAGACCCCTTCTGGAAGCTTCCTAGAGTCCATTAGGACCCTTTCAAAGAGGTAGAATGGAGGAAGGTATGGTGATGTCAAAGACGCCATTAATGGTTGTCTTCTCCTCCACCGAGAAGCAGGCGGTGGTTGATGGTTTTGGTTTTCGTCCGGCCTCGTGGGACAAGTCTAAAAAGAAAAGGGAGAATAGAAAGGAGGAGAAAGAAGAAAGAAAGGAAAAGGAGGGTGGTGCGGCTGCTGCACCACCGGACCAAGTCAGGTAACCCTTCTCTCCACCTCCTCTTGGAACTCCAAGCTAAGATAAAACAAAGACTCCATCAGGTCTTGTTCAAGCTGAAAACAAACTCCTAACCGGGATTTGATTTGGACTGTAAGCATCCCACCAACAGGCCCATACAACGGGTTCTATCTGAGCCCTGAAATGAGCTGAATATGGCCCGTAAAATGGACCATGTATGGAGCTGAAAATGGCCCCCAGCAAGGCTGCGATTTGGACTGAAAAATGGCCTTCAGTTGGGTTCTTATCTGACCTAAAAATCAGCCTGATAACAGCTGAAATTTTGACTTGCAAATGACTGAAATATGGGTCAAAAATCAGGTAGTGCGATGAGCTGAAGCCGGGCCTTTTTCTGGCCCCTACAACAGTTTGGAAATGGCTATCCAGTTTGAGTTGTTATCTGGCCCAAGCAATCAGTTGGTGGGCCTCTCTACACATCACTGTGGGCCCCACTTTGGATCTGGTGGGCCACACCATATGAACAGGGTGTGCCGCACCTGAGAATATTCCATCCTCATGGGCCTCACCCAACTAGATCAGTGGGCCAAACCTCAGCCCAACAAATGGGCCAAAGCAAGGCCCAGTTCGGCCCTTAGTTAGAGATAATTTTGGGCCTCAATCTGGGCCACTCGTTAGGCAAGAATCGGGTGAGCCTCCTCTTGTGGTTAAATACTTTCTAAGATCATTTAATTACCTTTGGCATTACTATAATTATCACTACTATTAAAAATGATTAGTCACTAGTAAATTTCTCATAGTGGTATTAGTTATTATAAATAAAACTAAAATTATTAAACATATGATTCTGCTCACCATATCATCATCAATAGTAGGAGTATAGTAATTTCTACCATCATACTGATTATTATTATCATAATGAGCTAATATTAGTTGTACCATTAATGTTAACACTTATGTTATAGTTATTAAATTAACATGGTAAGTAATTTTACATTAACTAACATTCAAACCCTAAACCTAGCCTAGACCTAAGTAGTCTAAAATGTAAGCTATGATCCTAACTGTTAGTAGGGTAACCATGCTAATAGTTGTTATTATAAATAAAGCTCACTATTACTAAATACTAATATTTTATTTATCAATTTTATGTACAATCATTGATAGTAGATCATATTATTTACTATATCGCAAGGATTATTAACGTTGCATGGCTAATCTTAATCATATCATTAAGGATTATGACGATGTTGTGATTATACTTTAATTAACATTCAAATCTTAAAGTCTAAGCGTTTAACTAAACTTTAAAATGAAAACCAAATTCTATTCCTTAGAAATAAGCAATTCCAAACCATAAGGTTTACGTCTAGACCTAGACTCTTGGGAGAAACCTTAAAACCAAGGAAATCTAAACCATAGGTCAAGACCTTAACTAAGAATAACATATAAACCTGGGGTCTAACTGTATAACTTTACAATTTATGATAGGATTTGATTCTAAGGAAACACGCACTCCCTAGCAACACTGGTAAGCGATTCAAAGTATAAGGTGATGATTCTTCCCTTTAAGATTTCCATTTTTCCATTAGCTTAAGTTATAGTTTCTATTTTAACTTGTAATTGATATCTCTATTTCATGGTCACACATGTTATTTGTTGGAATTAAATTGCTATATTACATGCTTAATATTTATCTTGCATATTTATTTATGCTTGTAGATTATTTGTGGATTGCTTATGGAACTTAATCTGGTACACCAGTGGGAAATCCCCACCTATATGTGTACACCCATACTTGGGATATAACTCGACTGGTTGTGATAGTAATGGACCTTCGGCTATGATGATTTAAATTAACCATTGATGTGGGCCTACCATCCAGGGTTGTTGTGTCCAACAGTTTTCAAGGATAGTCTTTTATTGCATGGTTTTGATACTCGTCTTATGTGGTTTATTTTGATATATGTCTATGTGGCTTGTTTCGATATCGCCCTATGTGGCTTTATTTTGCTATTTGCCTTATATGGGTGCGATGTTTTATATCGTGCAACCATGTGATGGTAAGCCTGCATATATTGTAATACGATTGGCTATTAGTCGTCAGGTTTCCATTAAACATCCTAAACTGGTAGTCTCATGAGCGGGGGGTGGTGGTAATGAGATACTATGCCCGAGCTGTCAGCTTACGCTGGACTCTGAGCTCCCCACAGTGACTTTAAGCCTACCTAAATTGGCTGATTGTAACTGGACTAATAACTGTTTGGCTAAGCATGCATTCATAATATGTTGGTGATGACGGGTGGCTATTCTGGATGCTATAGCATGTGCCCTTAGGATCTTCGAGGTATTGTTTCGCTAGCTCTTAGACCACCGACTATCGACTCTTGTCCGACTGGATGATTTTCTCAGGTCGATGATTTGCATGGGTGACGAGCCCAAGTCCGACTGGATGTGCATCCCCAGGTCGATGTGCATTCACACATCCATGCATTTAAAAAGACTGCATCATGTATTATTTTGATTGCCTTATTGTTTTATAACCATGCTTACCTAATGCGGTGATGTGTAATCTTAAGGAGAATTCATACTGAGATGGTCACTCATCCATCAAATATATAACCGTATAGGTAGTATAGGTGGCTTAGATGATATTCACATTCATGTTGGTGAGGAGTATGCTATAGTTGACAAGGGTGCATGATTATATTTGCTAAGGGCTACTACAGGATTTCACAATTCAAGATTGTTGCAGTTTGCTTTGTTTCACATGTAATGTTATCTCAGTTTGTATTTGTAAGAATGGAGACATTGGTTTGTATAAGTTATTATGGGTAGCTTCTTGTATATTTGAATGATAATGAAAATCTTCCTTTATGTTGATTTGTTCATTCTACGCTCATCTACTTACTCTGATAGAATGAAAAGAAAATACATACTCCAATTTGACCATCCTTTAAGGTTAACACTCGGGTTTTTGGAAAATAAGTTATATACTCGGGTCCTGAAAACACGAGGCATTACATATCGTCTTGACATTGAGAATTGATGAGAAGGGTCTCAGCCTTGTATCCTTCACTCTCGGCCTGCTGGACATTTTTATGAACATCACCAAAAACTTCCTTATTCTAGGACTTCAGTTTAGATTTCAGGATTTTAAGCTTGATGTGGAGTTTGTACATGGGAGAGGCAGCAATCTCCTTCTTCCAACTGTCTCTAACCACTTGCAAGAAATCATCATGGGCCATCCACATCCTTTCGAATTTGAACGGACGACGGAAATTAATGGATTCATCATTGATGGTAATTAGAAGAGTGGGAGAGTGATCTGAACAGGCTCTTGTGAGATGGTGAACCTTAAAGTGAGGGAACGTCGTTACCCAATCAGTATTGGTGAGCATCCTATCCAGCCTGGCTCATCTGTGGCTACTACCCGTGCGATTGTTGCACCAAATATAAGGGGAGCCTGAGTAGCCAGCATCGATCAGGCTGGTGTCGGAAATAGCTTCCTGAAAATCGGTCATCGAACCAGACATCTGACTAGGGCCTCCAAGCCAGTCATCGGGAGAAGTAGTTGTGTTGAAGTCCCCACACACTAGCCAAGGGCCCCTGATAATCCTGTGGACCTCTCTAAGTTCATCCCAGAGCTGGATCCTAAGATTCCTGGAGCAATTAGCGTAGACTATGGTGATGGTTGCCAAAATGGTGGATATATCAGATTTAGCTTCAATCATGATGCATTGGGAAGAGGATCGAATCAGTTGGAATTGAATATGGCTTTTACCGAGGATCCAGATTGTGTTTTCGACAACATCAACTGAAATATGGTTAGCAAAACCCGGCTTCGCAGTTACTGTGGCTTTCCGAGCTTCTTTGATCATTGGCTCCTGTAATAAAAGGATCTTAATCTGATGTTTTCTGATCATTCTTTTCAAAAAATGGGTAGTCTGCGCATTACCTACCCCCCTCACATTCCATGATAGGACACCAATCATTAGTAACCCATCCTCTTTGCTTAGCCCATTTGTGTTTGCTCTTTGGTCTCTGACTTTTTCTGTTGATGATATTGAGTTTTGGGAGGTTTCTCCTTTTCTTCTTCTTTGTTTTTCCTTGATCATCATGCTTGGATTCAGAACTAGAAACCTGAATTTGACATGGCCTGAATGTTGGAAACGCCTTGAATGTCTATCCAGAGGTTTAGCTCTTCACTGGACTTCTCATTCTACTTCTTTCTTAACAGGGTAGAAACCTGGCCTTTCCATCTCAGGAGTTTCTGTTGGGTTCATTTGAGTATCTGCTGCAACAGCATCATCAGATGTGCTCCTCAGGTTCTTGTTGGAAAACTCATTATTTTCATTACCTATCCGAATTGGAGATGGGGCAGATACAAGTAGCAGCCTCACAGGACTGTCCTGGTACATCTCTTTTACTCGCGATAACCACTTTTCCTAGGATTCTAACACATTAGTTGGAGGCTTGATCCAAGGAGTAGGTGTGGACTGGTAGTGATTGGGTGCCTGATTTAATGTTGCTTTTATAAGGGTGATTACTAAACTAACTTAAGTTAAAAAGTTACTTATTGATTGGTATCAAAACCAGCCCTTAATGTCTGATTTATAGACACAAGTTTGGATAAGTATGATTGTTGGTTATATTTGGTCATTCTTCCACCAACTGTCCATCGATCTACTAGGCACGTCATCAAAATTGGCTATGCCTTTCATTCACGATCATCTAATCGAGTCTCACAATTTGGACAGTTCAATTTGAGAAATATCCAATTTTTTTCCTCAAAGTATTTCATTCTTGATGCTAAGGAGGCCCACAATCACACATGATTATTCAAACCATTCTTCGGGTAGATATTCCTACTCAGGATGAGCTTCACAGAATTAAAAAATAATAGTCACTAATATATCACCATCTGTGTACAGATGACTTGGAAACTGACTCGCTTGACCTTGTTTCAAACTGACCTTGGATTGACTTGTTTTTTAAGCCCAGGCCCAACATGGAATGGTGCATCTAGCTGATGGGGTAGATGTTCGACATACATCACTGTGGGGCCCACACAGCTAGACTTCATGGGAAGTTCCTATGAGGTCGACCTCATAGTACCATTTTCATATGTGTGTGTGTATATGTGTGTATGTGTGTGTGTGGGAAAAGGTTTTATGCGGTCAAGCTCATGGGAACTTCCTATGAGGTTGAGCTGTGTGGGCCCACCGTGATGCGTGTCGAACATCTACCCCATCAGTCAGATGCACCATTCCATGGTGGGACTAGGGCTTAAAAATCAAGTCAATCTATGACTTGCATGGGCCACACCACATACAGAAGTTGAGAGGGGCAACCCTTCATTAAAACATTCATAATCATTTTTTGGGCCCATCGAGATGTGGTTCAAAAACCTAGCCCATCTATTATGTGTGTCCCACCAAGTGCTTTTAAATGTTTTATGCATGTATTCACACGATTTTAGATGGTATGGCCCACCAGAGTTTTGCGCGCTCGCTCGCGCGTGCGTGCGTGCGTGCGTGTGTGTGTGTGTGTGTGTGTGTGTGTGTGTGTGTTGTGTGTGTGTGTGTGTATAGGGAAAAGGTACTGTGCGCTCGACCTCACGAGTCCGTCCCATGAGGTCTAGCTGTGTGGGCCCCACCGTGATGCGTTTCGAACATCTACCCCATCAGTCAGATGCACCATTCCATCGTGGGCCTAGGTCTCAAAAATCAAGTCAATCCGTGACTTGTGTGGGCCACACCACATACAGAAGTGGGGGGGGGGGGGGGGTCGTGCACCATTAAAACATTCATAATTAGTTTTGTGGGCCCACCGAGATGTGGTTTGCAAATCCAGCCCATCCATTATGTGTGTCCCACTTAGATGAGGGTTCAGACCAAGTTTCAACAGCATTAAAAACTTAGGTGGGCCCCACCAAGTGCTTTTATACATTTTAACGGTGTCTTCACATGATTTTAGATGGTATGGCCCACCTGAGTTCCGTATACGGCTGATTTTTGGGGTATCTCATAATTTAGAGGGGACCCATCAAATGCACGGTGTTGATGGTCGACACGCATCACGGTGGGGCCCACACAGCTCGACCTCACGAGAGCTTATCGTGAGGTCGAGCGCATAGTACCTTTTCCCATATATATATGTGTGTGTGTGTGTGTGTGTGTGTGTGTGTGTGTGTGTGTGTGTGTGTGTGTGTGTGTATCTCGGAAATGCTCACCTGCAGACTAGTTCGTGCGTACTACATACGAACTTTTTTGAGAACCCATCATACGTGATGTGGATCCAAAATTTGAACCGTTCATGTGAAGCAGCACCTCGTGAAACCCCCGGGACCAAGTTTTACTTTGATCTAAAACTTTGATGGGCATGAAAAATGAAAACAGCTTCCTCCTTTGATTTGCATTTCTCTTTGCTAAGGCCCACCAGAATTTTAGATTAGGGTGAAAATTTGTCACATGGGGTTCATGGGATTCTGCATCACATGGACCGTTCAAATTAAACACCCATGACACGTGTGTAAAAGTGCGCACGTGCGTAGGTGCGCAAGGGAGCATGACTCTATATATATATATATATATATATATATATATATATATATATATATATATATATATATATATATATATATATATATATGGAAAAGGTTCTATGTGGTTGAGCTCATGGGAACTTCCCATGAGGTCGAGCTGCGTGGGCCCTATCGTGATGTGTGTCGAACATCAACACCGTGCATTTGATGGGTCCCTTTTAAATTATGGGATATCCCAAAAATCATCCGTATATGGAACTCAGGTGGGCCATACCATCTAAAATCTGTGAATACATGCATAAAACATATGCAATCACTTGGTGCGACCCACATGAAATTTGGATGCGTCTGAAACTTGGTCTGACCCCTCATCCAAGTGGGAGACACATAATGGATGGGCTGGATTTGTGAACCACATCTCGGTTGGCCCAAAAAATGATTATGAATGTTTTAATGGAGGGTAGCCCCTCTCAACTTCTATATGTGGTGTGGCGCACAAAAGTCACGCATTGACTTGATTTTTAAGCCCCAGGCCCACCATGGAATGGTGCATCTGACTGATGGGTTAGATGTTTGGCACACATGACGGTGGGCCCACACAACTCAACCTCATGGGAAGTTCCATGGACTCGTGCATCTAACTGATGGGGTAGATGTTCGGCACGCATCACGGTGGGCCCACACAACTCCACCTCATGGGAAGTTCCCATGGGATATATATATATATATATATATATATATCTCGACACACACACACACACACACAAAAGTGGGAGCACAACACCTATAGGTTTGTTAAGAGGTTTATGGGAATATAAGCTTCACAGACAAAGCATTCGGGCAGGGACCATATTATGCAGATTGCCTAATACAGGATATAGCAGGATATAGATGGTGTACCATAAGCAAATTAAAGCATCCAAATTTTGGGACCCAAAAAGCTGGAATTGAAAAGGTAGATTGATTGAACCGTCTTTGTCTCTAATTTGTAGACACTAAAATTATCACAATCCATATCAAGATGAGTTAGAAACTGACTCGCTTGACTGTTGTCTCTAACTCGCCATGGTCTGATGGTGAGATCTCTAAGCCTGCGTTTAGATACACCTTGATTTTTGAGTCGGGATCCTCTGTTATCAGGTCAACAGAGAATTCCTGTTACCCTAATGGTTTGGCGTCCGAAGCTGTTTTTTTATTTATTTTTTATTTTTTTAGTGAGTGGTGACGTGGACCAATGGGAATTAGGGTATCAGGAATTCTCTGTAGACCTGATAACAGAGGATCCGGACTCCTTAGTTATTTTACCGACAGCAGCAAATCAGGTACTTGGGCGGCAAAAGCTAGCTGCATAAACTATTTTCCTTCTTCCCCATCAAGTAAAAAACTGATCATTGATTTGGGCAGGCATGTTTGCTGGCCACGGTTGTGGGTGGTAAGGGATGGAAGGAACGGTGAGATAGTGGGAATGATGGTTGTTGCTGCTGCCATGAGCGGTGGCACCACAGCTGCCGCCAGTGAGCCCTGCTGGCGATGGTGCCCAACAGTAAATGAGAGAGAGAGAGAGAGAGAGAGAGAGAGAGAGAGAGAGAGAGAGAGAGAGAGAGAGAGAGAGAGAGAGAGAGAGAGAGAGAGAGAGAGAGAGAGAGAGAGAGAGAGAGTAGAAACTGAAATTAGCTACTTGAGGCATAAGTAGCTGAAGGAAAACGACTTGTGATCAATATTGTAGCCATGGTTCATCTACAAAGGAGGCTTCTAGTTGAACAGTCTGGGTCAGCGTTGGGGAAAGAAGCAAGCACCTCAACATTTCCCTCAACCCCTACCTTTGTGGAAAATCTTTTAGCAGAGATGATTTAGTTCGATTTCAGTTCTTAAAAAAGACTAAGGCTCGGTTTCCTTGATGCTTAAAAAATGAGTTCATCTCATTTTAGTTAACAACAATCATGTAATTACCGTTAACATGAACTCCTTTTGCATTAGAGATCAAGGTGTCTAATGTATAAGATGAATTCATTTTTAGGTGTCTATCACACAGGGCCTAAAAATAGAATGTAAATGCCAAAAAAAAAAAAATAAAAATAAAAAATTGCAGAATGAATAGTTTGAAAGTTTAATAACGCTTTGATGGACGAAGACAGTAAAAAATGGCCATATATGACTGCATATATGTGGATATCACATGTGGTAAGACATATAATCCCACACAGATAATCCCAATTGGCGTGGATAGTGTTCGTTCAATCCCCACCTTTAAATCTCATTAAAACTACAAAGTCTAATTATTTTCTTGCTGAAAAGAAAAGTTAAAACAATAGTATTGTTCCAGAGGATGAGTTTAATTGGTTTGAGAACAAAAGGAGTTTTGCCAGCTATGCTCATTACCTTTCTTCTAGCTCATCACGTTGGAGGACCTCAACATATCCCTCTTCAGCTGGAGTTCAAATTTATCCCTGCTTTAAGATGTTTCTACTGAGATGCTATCAATGCTCAGTTTTCTGATTTTTGAAGCCTCTCTTTTTCATAGACACATAGAGAATCTTTCTTAAAAGGTGGATGGTATCACCCATCTTTATTGTGTCAAGAATAATACATAAATAATGATTTTTCTGTAAATTATAAAAAAACTGAAAAATAATATGAAATCAGGACACACTAAGCACATATCACTACAACAATTCAGTCTTTTCGCGACAAGTCAACTCGTCACCAAAAACTCCAAACTCGTCGCTAAAAACTTCTTGTGACGAGTGTTGCTCGTTGCATCAATAACTCAATTATTTGCGACGACTAATAACCTGTCGCAAAATATAGTTAATTAGCGACGAGTTGACACGTCACTATTGCATATCGGAAAACGTCGCTAAATATAAGACTTATCGCGAATAAAAACGTTTTGCGATAAGTCCTCGTCATCGCTAACAAACCCAAATTTGTCACAAAATTTTTTTTGCGGCGAGTGTTGCTTGTCGTCAATTTTGTTACAAATAATAATTATTTGTGACGACTTAATAAATCATTGCTAAATATATCTTATTTGCGACGAGTTTACATGTCGCCATTGCATATCGTAAAACATTGCTAAATATAAAAGTTGTTATGAATAAAGATGTTTTGCGATAAGTCCTCATCGTCACTAATAACCTCACGCTTGTCGCAAAAGCTTTTTTGCAATGAGTATTGCTTATTGCCAATTTTATTGCAAATACTAATTATTTACGACGACTTAATAAATTATCACTAAATATAGCTTATTTGCGATAAGTTTACACGTCGCCATTACATATCGTAAAACGTCGCTAAATATAAAACCCGTCGCGAATAAAGACATTTTGCAACGAGTCCACTTATTACTAAAGAAATCATAAAGTCGTCGCAAAAGCCTTTGTGGCGACGAGTGTTGATTGTTGTCAATTATATCGCAAATACGATATCACAAATTCTATTTAGTGACAAAAACAACAAGTCATTGCTAATGAGTTAATTATTTGAAACGACCTAATAACTTTTCACAAAATATTAGCGATGAGCTAACACGTCGCCATTACATATCACAAAATGATATCAATTTTTTTTTTAACCTACTTAATCAAACAAAATAACCTCTATTAATCAATATTCATCATCATCCATTGAAATATAAAAATAATTAAATTAAATTAAATTTAAATTTATAAGTATCCAAAACATAAAAAAGTACACATGTCCAAATTGTCTAATAAAAATGAATAAACAAGTGTGCGTCATCGATAATGTGGTAGGGCCTGGGAAGATAACACCAATATTTAGAAAAATCTACAAAATTATTAAAATAAAAGATTATTAGTGACAATTTTATACTACTTGTATAATTTAAATATGGCATTCAAGTTACCACTGAGGATATAATTGGAGTTGTTGTGACATGAGGGTATGCAATATTTCCTCCAACTGAGCCTGTCGTGTCTTCATATCATTTATCATCTCTCACAGCTCATACCAACTCACTCCTAACCAGCTTGGTTCTTAGTCTCGTTAATATTTTTACATTCTCATCATCTAATTAGACTCGGTGGTTGTTAGCCCTTCTGTTGTATAATTCCTTTGCCTTTTTGGCAATTGTTTATAATATACTTTTGCCATTTTTCTTTTAAAAAATAATTTAAAAAAAAAAAATCAACTGAATTCTTATAAAAATACTAGGGTACTGGTTCATGGATTAACCATGTCTAGCAACCTTAACAGTGAGCACAAAATAGAAGAAGAAAATGAACATCCGTTCAAGGATTTGCAGCAGAGAAAATATCATGAAAATACATAGAAGAATCAACATGCACACCATCAGGAAATCGGTGATGATAATTGACCTTTTACTTTGACATCATGTTGGTGAGTTTGTAAATGGCATTACAAAGTGAATGAGATAGATCTAAATTTCAAGTGGACCCACCACGTTAAACCGTGGGAGCCGTCACAACTCACCGTTGAAACATTCATAGGGCCCATGGTGATGTATTTTTGAGATCCATCCTATCCATAAGTTAATGTAGAGATAGATGAAGTGAAAACAAAAATATCAGCTTCATTGGAAACTACTGTTGCCCCTAAGAAGTTTTGAACAGTGGACGTCACTGCCCCCACTATTTTCTATGGTGGGGTCTACTTGTTCTTTAGATATATTTCATTCTATTTGTGATGCCATGAAACGATCTCTAAAAATAGTTGGACCGTATAGATACAACACATGCATCCTGTGGAGTCCACTGAGCTTGGTGACGTCACTTCAGTAGCGATTTGGCTGGTGACCTTGTCAAATCCAATCCGCGCCCGTGGCTGCGAAACCAGCCAAAATGCATCACCATGACTTAAAAAGGACGTGGATTGGGCTCTGTGGGGCCCACCGTGATGTAAGTGTTTTATTCATGCCGTTAATCACTTTCTCAGATGAAGGTATTATACGAGACATTAGGCAGGAGCAAGGCTTAAGTGGACCACAAATTAGGCATTGTACTTCACCGTTAAAAACTTATTGGGAGCTCGAGAAGTTTTGGATCAAGCTGATATTTATTTTTTCACTGGTAAAAAAAAACACATCACGGTGCCCCTAGAAAGGTTTCAACTGTAGGTGTCATTATCACTGCAGCTTCCTTTGGTGTGGTACACCGGAGCTGTCAACTACTTCATGTTTTTTGCTTGATTGAACCTTCTACCTGCATATTTTTAGTCTAAGACATCAAATGATCTTTCAAAATAGATAAGCGGCGTGGATCAAACATATAGATCACGGTAAGCCCCGATCCATCTCTAGCTGGCCCGGTCGGGTAGTACCCGATCTGCGCCCGGTCAGTCCTGGAAAAGCTTCGTGGGCCCACCATGATGTATGTGTTTTTTCCACACCGTCCATCCATTTTTCCAGATCAATTTAGGTGATGAACCCGAAAATTGGCAGATCCAAATCTTTAAGTGGATCACACCAAAGGAAACAATAGTGATTGAACGGCCACCATTAAAAACTTCTGTGGAGCCACAACAGTTTTGTACCAAGATGATATTCGTGATTTTCCTTCATCCAGGTCTTTGTGATCTAATCAACAGGTTGGGTGACAAAAAAAATAAAATAAAAATAAAAATAAAATTACAGTGGGCCCTACGAAGTCTTTAATCACTGGTGTTCAATCACCACTTTTTCCTGTGGTGTGGTCCACAGGATATTTAGGTATGCCTCTTTTTTTGGATCATGCACTAAAATGATCTTTAAAAATGTATGGACGGCATGGATAATACACATAAATCATGTTGGCTCTCACAGAGCTCCTCCAGCACCGACGTCGGTACTGTAGGGGTACTACCGAATCCGATCCCGCAAAGTTCGGCTGCAAGTATCCCTCATGTAATAATTGGTGCAGAGCATATGAACCGAGACCGAAAGACCACCTTTCCAATCTTGAAACTCACTAAATAACCGTACACGCGTATGTACCATATCCGTACATCGACACAGCATCTGATCGATTTATCATGTGGGGCCCACCCGTCACTCATAATACAGCCTGTGGTATTCATCTCGCGGCGGACCACAATGAATGTAAAAGATGGATAACGATACTAAGCTTTTCATCCATCCATTTGATTTCGTGACCAAACAGGTAAGTAGGCCGGCATGTGTCTTGGTCCATTTAATCAAAACTCACATGGTGGGCTCTACACGTGTATCATATTGGCACGTGGGATTACGTCAATGTGGCCGGCTGCGCATGCGTGTGATATAGCAAAACGTTTACACCTGCATCCACACGTGGGTAGTTGTGCTCTGGACACGTGTCCATCAGTACAAATTCTAGGGGAAAACCAGTTCCATGTGCGTCGCGACTAATGAACACTAATCACACATTACCAGATGGGGTCCACTTGCGACCACGGTATAACATTAATACAGGACGTCCATTAGGTGGGCCCACCCAGGATAAGCCAGATTCAATGAATTCACTCTCTGTAGATTGTCTTCCCATTGATTACTCACACTCAAAGGCATTAGGTGGGCCCCACCAGGATAGGCCAGATTCAATGAATTCACTCTCAGTAGATTGTCTTCCCATTGATTACTCACAGCCAAAGGGACGGCTGAAAGCCTACAGTGACTGACTCATATTCAATTGAGAATCCATCCTGATTCAAAAGTCAGGTCGGCCCCCTGATGGAATATGCAAAAGTAACAAACAAGGCGCACAAACAAACCTGTGGTTGGCATCCCCTTCCCGTTTGTTTCCTATCGTGTGGCCGACTTTATAGCTGTGGATCGAGTTGAGTTTTGGTGTCCCCCTCACCCTTGCACGCTGCTGAAACAGAATCAGAAGGCAATTTTTCTAAGATGCTAATCTTTTCCATGTTCTTGAGGCCCACCTGATCAAAAACGTGTTTTTTTTTTCCTGTTTTACTTTTTACTCTGATAACCTAGATAAAGGTGGGTCAACGTGATGGGTTCTAAATTGAAACCCCACTCTGACGTGTTTGTGACATATCCAATCCGTCCATCAGATGGCCAGCATCATGTTGGCCACGTTCCAAAATTTTCAGGCAGATCAAAAAAAAAAAAAAAAAAAAAGGTAGGCCACACCATTTAAAATAGTGGTAATTAAACACCCACCGTTGAAACCTTCTTACGAGTGAAAGACGGACAGCCAGTGAGGTCCACCCCGACGTCTCTTTGCACTCTACCGTTCAAAGCTTCTTATCTTCTTCACCGGAGGATGGAGAGTTGGATGCATCTTTTTAATTTTAGAGAGTAGGAATGACGTCTACCCGATCACAATGCAATGTGCGTCCATTTTAAATGGCGCATGGACTAGATGTAACACTCTATATTTTTTAGTACCCGGGTGTTACGGGAGAAATAAGTTTAGAACAAACACAAAGTCAACTCATCTAAACATTTACCTTCATCCTAACTTAATTTTGACCAGTAAAAGGATCCTCACCCATAAATTGAGTCATCCATCTATCAATTTCTAAAAATGGGCCATCACATTATGCGAAGAACCTATTTATAAGACTTGATTTCCTTGATAAGAGAATTTGACCGTCCACCCTATAGTGATGTATCATCAAATCCATCAATCGTTAACCTTATAAATAGGTTGCGAGCGACACACGACTAGAATGTAAGGGTTGGGCCTCAAATCCAAACCTAACCATTAGGTGGGTAGTCCTTGGACCCCTAGAACCTTTGGATAAGCAGTTATCTAGTCTATAGGAAATTAATGGATCCTATATGTACAATATTAGTGGTCAGACTTCCACTTATACAGTCTTAGGGCGTTTAGGACTAGTGAGAAGTGAATATGAAACAATTATGTTGTTGGACCATAAGATTCGACCGTTGAAATTGAGGATCAATGGTTAGATATAAGGATGATCATTAGATTAGGACCCCCTCATCATCTGTCTAGGGTTCTGATCATCCAAAGCGACCATTAGATTTCACCTAGATGTTCCAATTGACTCTTAGGACCGTTGATAACTTGTTCTGGAACGATAAAGGAGACGGGATTCACAATCGTGAGATCAATCGAAGTGTAAGACCATTTAAGTACTTGAATAGCTGTCAAATTTATCCTAAATGTGATTATAAACCATTAGGTCTACTGGCAAACAGATTTGGAAGGATCTGACCATCAGATCAGCGAGAATCCATGATTAAAGTTTGAGATTTTAAAGTATGGCCCACCTGAGTTGGATAAGCTTGATCTTTGGTCAGGGGTCATATTTGGACCATTGGGATTTGATGGACGGACCAGATTTCACTTAACGTTACTATGGGCCGCGTAAAGCACTGATCAAACACGAACTTGGTGTGTATGGCCCACCTAAGCCAAGGATCTACCTCATTCCTTGGACTGGGCTCTAATGTGGGTCAACAAAACAAACGAACGGAGTGGATTGGTTGAAGTCCTCATGATGGACCCCACTCACGTGGCGCAAGTGCGCAGCAGTTGCACACCCGCCATGCACTGGACTGGAAACCTAGTCAAACTGGGTTTGACCCGATTTCTCTCGAAAAGGAGATTTCTCTCCAGCTTTTCCCTCCCATGCCGTTTAAACCGGGCTGCCACCATGCGTTCGTCAATGGGCCACCATCAGGATCCAAAGTGTCGATCTGAACCGTCCATCTTGAAGGATAGGAGATTTAGACCGAACCCCCAGAGTTTCACACATTTCCTCCCACGTGAAACTACACAATCACGAGTGCAAGATGGTTGTGTGCAACGATCTTTCTAGAAATGGAAACTGTTTGCTGCCGCAAGGCTGGCGATCCGCGTGACTTCGTTTCTTTCCATCTTAACCGTTCACCACAAAGCAATCCTAGTCATCCACTTCAAGTGACATGTTTTAGGGTTTCCTCTATACCGGGGAGAAAAACAGCAGCCCGTTTTGGTTGTGTTGGCTCCCTATAACCATCTCTAGGGGTGCACACTAGTCGGTTTGGTCTGGTTCTGGGGTAAAACTGGAACCGAACCGTTTCTAATGGTTTTGGGATTTTTGGAACTGGAACCGGACCGTTAGCACACTAGAACCGAACCAGAACCGGACCATGAAAACCGGTTCGGTTCCACGGTTCTGGGTTTTTAGAAAATTCAACAAAAGAAAAAAAGGTGAAAAAAATAAAATCCAACAACCAAAAACTCTTTAAATCATTAAATCACATCTTAAAACAAAAACTCTACTATTATATTGATTTGAATATTTTAAGAAAAATCTTCCTGATCTCCTTTTCTACAAGCTATCAATTAAAAACATAATGGAAGACACAAAATATTACTTCATTTTCTACTAAGAAAAAACTCCAATTCACCAAATTACATCCTAAAACAACAAATCTACTATTCTATAGATTTGGGTGTGTTAAAAAAAAGAAAACATTCTTCTTAATATTTTTCTCTATCAGCTGTCAATTAAAAATGTAAAAGAATAATGCAACTCTATTCTCTACCAAGTATTGGGAGCTGCATAGGGAGATTTCCGGCGAGCTGAGCAGGTATGGGGAGCTTCAAGATTTCCGGTGAGAGAGAGAGAGAGAGAGAGAGAGAGAGAGAGAGAGAGAGACGGCGAGTGAGAGAGAGGGACGACCAAAGAGAGATGGCGAGAGAGAGGGAGATCGTGAGAGAATGAGAAAGAGATAAGGTTTTTTTGGTTTTAATCTTTAAGTTGGGATCAACGGTTCGGATCTAAGGTTCAAATCCACGGTTCTGGGCCACGGTTCAACAGATTGGTTCCACGGCTCGGGTAACGGTTCGATTCGGTTCTACATGCCCCTAAACTGAAACCGAATCGTATCCAACGGTTTTTACAATTTTGGAACCGAAACCAGAACCGGTACTGTCTAGAATCGGACCAATCCGGACCGATCCAACAGTTCCGGTTCGGATCCACAGTTCTATTGGTTAAATGTGCACCCCTAACCATCTCCCAGCAACAGAGCAAATGAGGAGCATTTTTTTCAATTCGAGGATGTTGTATGGGTTAGGGGGACGCTATAAGAAAAGTAAAAATCGACTACAATCCGGGTCTTCCCCATTCTTACAACAACCCTAGAAACTGGTGAAATCACCGAACCCACCGGGAAAATCACCCCGAAGCTCGGAAACCTCCCTCCTGTAAGCTCCCTTGGATTGATTCTTACTGTCCCAAAGACTCAAATTAAAGAAAAATCCATCGGATGGCGATCCACCATTGGAGCTGGAGTTTCTTCTCAGAGAGCACCACCTCCTCCTCTGCCGCATCTGCTGGGTTTTAGGCGAGTCGGAACCGACTTCGGCTAGTTCAGTTCAAACCTTGAGTTTGCAGGTGATGTCAAAAATAAAAAAGAAAGAAAAGAAGGAAGAAGAAGGTGGAAATGAGAAGAACGGAGAGGGTGAGAAGACCCGAGCTGTGCTGCACTGGTCCGTTGCCCGGGTTGCGGCTTACTAGCTTGTTGTGTGCGAGTTTGCTGGCAGTGCTGAGGATAGAGGGTTAGACAACAAGAGGTAGAGAGAGGGAGAGAGGGTGTAAGGGAGAGAAGAAGGAGGTGCACTGGCGGGTCGAGCTGACTTGCTGACCTGACCCAGTTAAGTATTCAGCAAGGTTGAAAGCCTTGTTTTAGGCTGGAGTTGCTGCTGGGTGTTCTAGCAGAAGAAGAGGAGTGAGAAAGAAGAAGAAGAAAAGGAGAAAGGAAGAAGAGAGGGAGTTGGGTTTTTGGTGGCTGCCGAGTTGATTCGGTGGAAATCGAGTCCATCCAAGTCAGCTGGGTTGAGTTAGACATGGGCCTAGTCCAGGTCTAGCTGGACATTCCAGCATGGAATGAGAGAGGGGGAGTGAAAGAAAGAAAGAAAGGAAGGGAGAAGGAGAGTGAAAGAAGGTGAGGAGAGAGGGAGTATGCGGCTACCTCTACTTGTTGGTTAACATGCAAAGCTTGTTTGAGTTGACTTAGTTGGTGTTGAGTGGTGCTTGGACCCAAATCTAAGTTGGGTTGACTCAGTGGAATAGGTAAGTAGCACCTCCATATGCTAAGTTCTAAAGTCATGATAGATGAAAGTGTTTAATTCTAAATTTTATTTGAATATGTAGGAACCTTACACGTCTCTTGAATTCATCATATTTGAGCTCTAAGCAAAAATCAAGATAGTCAATGTAAGATCGAGCCGACCCCTTGTAATTTCAATTGAGTAGGATTCAATCTTAAGAAGTACACACACTTTCTGACAACACAAACTAAATCATAAGGTGAGGACTAACCCTTTGAACTTCCCACTTAATTTCATCGATCTAGACATAGAAGATGATAAGATTTCTCTCATTAAGTTATTTATCTCATTATGTGAATATACTGATTCGTTACGTACCTGATTCCTATGTTAGATAATGAACATATCTTTTTAATTATAATAAGCATAAATGATTGATGATAACATGCTATCTTTAGTTGTACATTGTTAATTAAGTATATGTTTGCCGTCTGCGATCAAGTGATGTAATGAATGAAACCTGTCATGAACACACTATCTTGCAGTCCCTATTTGCCTTACACGGCTTGGATCGCATATTTGTCTTACACGGCTTAGATCGCATATTTGCCCTCGTGGCTTTGATAAACTAATGGTGCCCTCTTGTGGCTTGTTGGTTATATTCGCATATCTTATTATTTCCTAGCCATCTTGCGGTGTTAGTCATACTGTGATTTTCAGGTGGAGCAGGAGTTCACTTATTAATTTCCTAGCCATCTTACAGTGTTCACATACAATATGATTTTCAGGTGGTTTAGAGTTTACATATTGGTTTTCTAGCCATCTTGCGGTGTTCAGTCGTATCGTGATTTCTGGGTGGAGCGGGTGTTCGCTTAGCGATTTCCTAGCCATCTTACGGTGTTCATGTATGGTATAATTTTCAGGTGGTATAGGGTTTGTATGTTTCTTGTCTCTTCATCTTGCGGTGTTTAGTCATACCTTTTTTTTGGGTGGAATGGGTGTTCGCTTAACGATTTCCTAACCATCTTGCAGTATTCACGTACGATATGATTTTCCGGGTGAAGTAGACGTTTGTATGTTGTTCTCTCTTCATCTTGTGGTGTTCAGTCGTATTGTGATTTTTGGGTGTAGCGGGTGTTCGCTTAGCGATTTCCTAGCCATCTTGCGGTGTTTACGTATGATATGATTTTCGTGTGTTTGAAGCTTGATTTTTTAGTCATTTTATGGAGCTTGTAAGATTGATTATTTGACTATCTGGACACATCCCCTTACATTGCGATTTCTATTACATTTCCTTAATGATTGAGATTATGTTGATTAGCTTATTTCTGAATATATGATCATGATTTTAAATTGCATGGTTTAATATGTCTCTCCTCGTATATTGTGACTTATGCTGGATTATGAATTATGAGTATGTAATCTTAGAGGGTGCTCCTCACTATGATAGTCATTGACGCTATCAAACCATATCACTTGATGTAGGTGTAAAGCGAGCCGATGTTGCTCACTGGGTTGCTAAAGCAGATCGGGTAGCTGAGGAGCTAGATAAGGTCCCTGCGGCCCATATTGAGCTCCACCATTAGATGATAGATTCCTGTCTTTTAATTAATGAACTTTGTTATTTGAGGGTTATATAAGTCCTGTATGGGCACTACATTTGGATTTTTATTATTATTGGAATGTTTTTATACAATGCATTGTTTACTCTAACTACGTTTGCTACTAACTCTGATTAATGATAAGCAGTTCAAATTTACACTGAATTTCATAGGCTAACACTCGGGTTTTTGGAGAACGAGTCACATACTCGGGTTTTAAAAACCAGGGCGTTACAAGTGGTATCAGAGAGAGTCTAGATAAACCAAGCCTTGGGAAAAACAAGACTTATATAACTTGAAATATATTGAAGTTACATTGATGAAATTAGAAACTTGAAATTAGGTTCCATTCCTAAGCTTGACTTTGGCATCGAAGGGTCCCTTGCTCTAGCCAAGGTCTCCTTTGTTTTCCTCTTCCTGTATAGGTTCTTGAAAGTCGTAGAGAGACCGACAAATAGATTTTTACATCAACAGTTTGACGCCATTTGTGTGAACGACATTTCAAGTCGTTCCTACTCTATCAAAGAAATTCCAAACGATCATCAATGGCGAAAGGAAAGAAGAAAGCCTAGTCTCCCCCTGTAGCCATTCCGATCACCATCGTGCCCGCAACCGTACAGGCTACACCCCTCGAAGGTTTCGACCGTAGGAGAGCCGTCGTGGCTTCCGGCAACACCAGGCAACTTCGGGGTCAAGTCGACGCGGTCAGCAAAGGCACGGTCCAGGTGGTCTGCATGACATTCTCGAAAGGGAAGTGAGAGATATCAGGGCCAACCTAGGATACCTAAAACAACTGATGGAAAACATGCAGTCCCATTGTGTCCACGAGCCTAACCATCATAGAGAGTGGGAGACGAGCCATGTTCGAGCATGCGCTAACCCGCCCCAACCCTCGGTCGTGCAGGTCACCTCATAGGCGAACTCACAGCTTGCCCCCACTGAACCCTTTCCATCTCATGTGTCAAGGACAGTTCCTCTGCCTGCCTCTGACCTGCGGCATGAGATAGATCAACGGAGGCGCAACAGGGCCCCGATTGATATCACACCGATAGTAAGGAGCCGTGGAAGACCGAGCTACAAAACCTATAGCGAAAAATCGCCAATATATATGCAACAAACCTATTGAGGTAATGTGATTGCTCCAAAAGAGACGGAATCTCCGTTCACGGTCGATATCTTATGGGCGTGACTACCGGACAGGTTCCGACTGCCCCAAATCACTCCCATACATGGGGAAAACAAACCCAACAGAACACATGGAGTCGTTCCGAACTTACATGAAGCTCCACAACGCTTTTGACATTGTCATGTACCGAGCTTTCTCACTGACTTTGGCCAATGCAGCCCAACGTTGGTTTAAGCAGCTTAAGCTGAGGCCATTAGATCGTTCTCCGAGCTTAATGAGGCTTTTGTCACTAACTTCATCAGAGGGAAGAAAAGGCTTAAAACACCGGCCCATCTCGTGAACATCATGCAGAGCGATGGCGAGCTACTAAAGGACTACATCAAGCACTTCAATCTAGAGGCCCTACAAGTGACGAAACACTTGAACGAGACCATGTTGAACGTCATCATGACTGGGTTGAGGGATAAGTTGTTCCTCTTCTCCTTAGATAAGAACCCTCCAGCTACGCTAGTAGAGTTCCTGAACCAATCTCAGAAGTACGCCAATGCAAAAGAATCCTGAATCTTACAGGACGCCGTTCAAAACGAAGGTTTTGCGGCCAAAGAACAGATGAAGAAAGAATCAGACTCGACCAATGCGAGTAAAAAATGAAAGGATGACCATTCCCACGGCGATCGTAGGTCGAGCAAATGACCCGACAGCAAGCTCGCTGCCTACACCCCGTTAAACAAACCACAGGAGCAAGTCCTGATGGAAATAAAAGACGAACGTTTCATGCAATGGCCGAACAAGTTACGAGGTAATCCTGACCGAAGAAGCAAGAACAAGTATTGCCACTTCCATTGGGATCACGGGCATAATATGAGTGATTGTTATCACCTCAAACAAGAGATTGAAAGTCTCATCTGAGAGGGACACCTCAATGAGCACGTAGATCAAAGAAGCAGCTGACCCACGACAACCGAGGAACAACCGATCGATAATCAGCCCACTGGTGAAATTCGAACCATCTTTGGGGGCCACAAAGGCGGGGGCAATTCAAACAACGCCCGAAAAACCCATGCAAGGAGCATTCAGCGTTAAGAGGCGTAGGTTATGGTCCTCGCCTGACCCTCGAAAGAAAGTAAATTAGACAGGTACAGCGTGACCTTCACTGATGAAGACGCCCGGGCGTTCACCACCCTCACGACGATGCATTGGTGGTCACTATGACCATAGCTAATCGGAAAGTTACCGCATTCTCATCGACACGGGGTCATCTGCGGACGTACTCTTCTTCCAGGCCTTTAAAAAGATGGGCGTTGGCTGAGCCTCGCTTCGAACGGTAAAAATGCCTCTAATCGGATTCTCTAGGGGACAGGTAAAGCCCGAGGGAGCTATTTAGCTCCCACTTACAGCCGGGGACGACCAAAATCAGACAACCATAAGGTTTGACTTTCTGGTAGTCGATCAATTGTCTGTATATAACACGATCATTGGTTGACCATCATTGTATCTCCTCCGGGCCACAGTATCGACCTATCACCTTGCCATGAAGTTCTCGACTGAGCATGGCATTGGGATAGTCAAAGGCGACCAACAGGACGCTCGATAATGTTATGTCACGGCACTAAGGATTCCCCGGGAAACGATGATGATCGAATCTTTAGACCCGCGAGAGGAATCCCAGACGCGAGGCCGACCTATGGAAGACCTTGTTCCGTTCCCCTTGGACGAATCTAATCCTTCCAAAGCAGTATAAATTGGGTCGTCCCTAACGCCGCCTTTGCGAGACAAGCTGATAGCCCTTTTCTGACACTTCACCAACGTTTTCATGTGGTCCCATGAGGACATGTTAGGCATCGACCCCGCCATCATCATCCACCGAAAAGATATGCGGTAATTGGAGAAGAGGTCAACAAGCTCCTCAAGGCCGGCTTCATCGAAGAAATCTACAATCCGGACTGGGTGGCCAACATCGTACTGGTCAAGAAAGCTAACGGGAAGTGGCGTGTCTATGTAGATTACACCGACCTAAACAAAGCCTACCCTAAAGACAGCTTTCCTCTTCACAGGATCGATTAGTTGGTCAATAATACCGCATGACATGAGCTACTTAGTTTTATCGATGCATATTCAAGATACAATCAAATTGTAATTCACCCAATTGATAAATCTAAGACTGCCTTTGTTATCGACAAAGGCCTTTATTGTTATCGAGTGATGTCATTTGGTTTAAAGAACGCAGGAACAACATACCAAAGGTTGGTCAACAAAATGTTCGTCCGCTAGATATGGCGGACCATGGAAGTGTACATCGACAATATGTTCGTTAAAAGCATAAAAGCCAATGACCATGTGGCCGACTTAGAGAAGATGATCCTCATTCTCCAAAAATATTAGATGAAACCGAAGCCGAACAAATGCACCTTCAGCGTAGGCTCGGGAAATTTTCTCAATTTTTTGGTTAGCCAACAAGGGATCGAGGCCAATCCCGAAAAGATCAAAGCACTTCTTGACATGCAATCTCTAAAAATAATCAAGGACATATAAAGACTAATGGGAAGGGTAGCAGCTCTCAATCGCTTTGTGTCCAGAGCAACCAATAGATGCCTGCCTTTCTTCAAATAGCTAAAAGGAAGGCAAATCATCAAATGGGCTGAAGAATGTGAGAATGCCTTCCAACAGCTCAAGGAATATCTAGGCTCACCACCGCTACTCTCCAAACCCGAGTTAGGAGAGACATTGTTGTTGTACCTAGCCATATCAGACACAACAGTTTGCTCAGCCTTGATAAGGCAACATGAGTGAAGGCAACTACCAATTTACTACATCAACAAAGCATTAGTCCTAGCAGAGACCAGATATCTGAACTTCGAAAAGCTGTCTCTAGCTTTGGTCACATACTCCCAACGTCTACAGCTGTATTTTCAGGCTCACTCAATCATCGTACTACAGAAACCTGAAGCCTTGGGATGACTGACTAAATGGGCAATCGATCTAAGTGAGTTTGACATCAAGTACCAACAGCGAACCGTAATAAAAGGCTAAGCAGTAGCGAACTTTATTATCGAACTAACGTAATTGCCGGAACGAGAGCCGAGCTATGATCGACCCTTCGATGACTCACCCGAGTCAGAGCCACTTCTTGATTATCCAGTCAGAGAACCACCCTCTATTCACACTCGGCTCAACCCACCCTTATGGATGCTCTATGTCGATGGCTCATCCAACTCTAAGGCAAGCAGGGCTAGGATAGTCCTAGTGACTCCTAACCAGACGTGTCTACAGTATGCCTTAAGATTTGGATTCCAAGCCTCCAACAACATAGCGGAATATGAAGCCCTGATCATCAGACTTAAAGTGGCAGGTAACATGGGGGCTCAGCATCTTGAAGTCTTCAGCGATTCACAATTGATCGTCAACCAGATAGCCGACCTCTATCAAGCCAAGAAAGATCATCTGAAATCCTATCTCCAACTAGCCAGGAAGTTGATTGGCAGTTTTAAAAAGTGTGACGTCACATTGATACCACGAGAAGGAATACCAATGCCGACATGCTTGCTAAGCTCGCTACAGCTGATGAAGACGAAATCCCCTAATCCATCCCAATTGAATTCCTAGCCAAACCGAGCATTGACGAAGCCGACCCTATACCCGTTCTACCAGTTAGCTCAGAACAAACATGGATGAAACCGATTGTCCGATACCTTGAGAATGGTGAACTTCCTGAGGACCGAACCGAAGCATGACAACTGAAAGTCAAGGCTGCCCGATATACCATCCTTAACGACATACTCTATAAGAAAGGGTTTTATCTCCCTTACTTGAGGTGTGTCCAACCAGAAGAAGTAGAATATGTCCTGAAGGAGATCCACAAAGGAATTTGTGGAAATCATTCAAGAGACGCTCACTGGCACATAAAGTCATTTGGTCGGGATATTACTTGCCGACCATCTAGCATGATGCCACACCATTCGGTTGGGATATCTAAGCCGTCTATGTATTTGTAAATATTACTTTAGAGGATGAAAAAAAATCAACTAGATCAAAGGCTCAAGTGGACCACATGGTAGGAAACATGGATATTAAATTACAGTTGCTTCTTATGGTGTGCTCCACTTGGGCCTTCAATATACCTGAAATTTGGTGCTATAAACTAAAATAATTTATTAAAATTATTCATTGGAATGGATTAACCAAATACATCATGGTGGGCCCCACGAAGTCCCTGTCCGGACCGTCTGCGTCCGTCCGGCCCAAATTTGGGCGCGTGCTCAAAATAGAGCCGCACCCAAAGAGGATATTTCACTCTCTCTCCCTCTCTCTCGCTCTCTCTCTCTAAATTGGAAGGTCCCCATACCCTAGCCGCACCTCCACCTCTCTCTCTCTCTCTCACTCTCTCTTTCTCTTTGAATTGGAAGAAGGTCCCATGCCCTATACGCACCTCCACGCTCTATCTCATGTCTACCATCTTCGATGCCTACAAGAATCGCAAACGACAGATTAAGGCCTCCATATAAACCCTAGGCAGGGTTTTTAGGCAAAGGGGTGAGGCGATAAGCAGGCAAATGGCGCAGATGAGCTCCACTTTCTTCTTCTTAGGGTAGGGTTATCGTTTTCCTCATACACTCCTTCGCTAATTAGATATTAGCTTCTCGTAAATCATCTCTTTCAAATTGCATTTCCATTTTCTGGCGTGAAAGCTAATATGAGATATGGGGTGTTTATGATGTTTTTGTAGTTCTCGGTTCTTTGATGCGTTTGGATGCGCCAATGAACAAAATCGCTAACCTTGCAGTTTCTTCTTTATGCTTTCTATTATTCACCATTCATGATGACGATATGTAAAGTGTAGTCAAGGAAAATGCTTTTTTTTCCTTCTCTCAATTTCATTAGATTTCTAATAGAAATTCAAACTTTCGGGCCATCTAAGCAGGGTGCGAATTTCCTGTGCCCCAGCAACAGGAAGTTCTTGTAGGCATAAGTGTTATGGACAGATGTCTTAAATCTGTCTGTTGGTTTGTCGATGATATCGACAGGGTTTCGATGCGATCAATGACAGTTGTCGATGACATCGAAGGTTGCTCGATGCTATCGATAATTCACGAAAATTTTCACCCCTGGTCGCTGGACAGTTTTGGTCTGTCTTCGATGACATCGATGGACCTTCGATGGCATCAAAGATGTTAAGCAGATTTTCTGCAGAAACTTAGATTTTCTGTTTTTTTGTTTCCTATTTCAATTCTACTTCTTTCTAAACTTATATAAAAGGGGTGTATGCAGGATTGAGAGGGATTCTAAGGCTTTCTAAAAGAGTTCCAAGGGTTCCTAAAAGGATTTTTAAGATTTTTAAAGGGTGTAGCAAGGGTGAGATTCGAGGTTGTTCGAATTGGGTAAGTCCTCTCTCTTTGTAATTTCTATTTTCATAGTGGAGATCTGTTGCTTTGTGTCGTGGTTTTTTCCCGCAAGGGTTTTCTACGATAAATCTATGTTCTCTTGTGTGTGCTTGGTGTCATTGGATTAATATCCTAGATCTAGATCTGTGTGATTCCGCAGGAAAAAATTCCAACAAGTGGTATTAGAGCAATCGTTGGGGCACAGATCTGAATCTGGGGGATTAGTAATAATGGCGAGCACCAGGTATAAGATTGAGAAGTACTCAGGGAAAAATAATTTTGAGTTATGAAAGATCAAGATGATGAGTTCCTTAATCAAGCAAGGCGAAGATGGTACTCTTGAGGAGCGAAAGTCTACTATGACTGATAATGAATGAAATACTCTTGAAAAGAAGGCTTTATCATCGATCCGTTTATGTTTCACAAATGAGGTTCTCTACAACGTCATGAGGGAGAAAATGACGGCTAAGTTGTGAGCAAAGTTAGAGGATTTTTATGAAAAAATCCTTTGAAAATCACCTACACTTGAAGCGGCAGTGGTATAACTTCAAGATACAGAGGGTGGAGATCTGGAGGCTCACATCAGTAATTTTAATAAATTAGTTTACAAATTGCTGGATATGGAGGAAGTGATGAAAGATGAAGAACAAGCATGTATGTTGCTGAATTCTCTTCTGACGTCGTATGAGTTATTCAAGAACACCATATGCAGCACGAATAAAACTCTAAATGTCGACACTATTATCTTAGCCTTTTAAGGGAAGGATATGAGAAAGATAAACGACGACATGGGGACATCTTCTGATATACTATTTACAATGGGTAGGAATTCTGAACAAGGTACGGGTTCTTCAGGTTATAGATCCAAATCCAAGGGCAAGGGCAAAGGAAAGGTAAAGTGCTGGAATGTGGGAAGGAAGGACATGTGAAGAAGGATTGTGAAAATCCTAAATCAAAGAGAGAAGATTTTGAGGCTTCGTACAGGGAGGCCAATGTTACCACGTCAGATGGATCGAGTGGATGTGATGGTGATGTCTTGTCTGTGTCTACGATCAAGCAGTCATACGATGATCGTAAGGACGAGTGGATGCTAGACACAAGGGCATCTTTTCACATGACTCATCATCGGAGTTGGTTCGCCAGCTATAGGGAGTGCGATGGTGGATAGGTGTTTATGGGCAATGACTTTGCCTGTAATGTTGTGGGTGCTGGTACGGTGCCCATCAGGATGTTTGATGAAGTGGAGCGCACTCTGACTGATGTCAGGCACGTTCTTGATTTAAAGAAGAATCTGATTTCCCTTGGTGTACTTGAGGTAAAAGGATGCAAGTACACAGGTATTGATAGTGCTCTTAAGGTATCTAATGGGGCACGGGTAATCATGAAAGCACAATGACTCGGTAACTTGTAAAGGTTGATCGTGAGCATATTAAAAGGTGGTGTTGCAGTGGAGGTAGCGGATTCTACCTCTATACGTGTGTGGCATGTTGGACATGGCCACATGAGTGGGTAGGGTAGGAAGGTTAAGATGTGCAGACAGGGATACAGAGCAGGTGGAGCAGCCACCTGTGAGAAGAATCACACGGCATGATCGTAGGATATCAGCGTGGTATAGGATGACTCCAATATCGCAAGGGGTTCATCTTATATTCTAATGGCTCTAGGTGAGCCTGGTGCTGAGAAGTGGAAGGTGACTATGGGCGATGTGATGGATTCATTGTATCAGACCGACACATAGGAGTGGTGGAGCTTCCAGTGGGCTAGAGAGCTGTTGGATGCAAGTGGATCTTCAGGAGGATGCAAGTGGATCTTCAGGAGGATAGATACAGGGCAAGGTTGGTAGCGAAGGGTTATGCTCAGAGAGAAGGGATCGGCTTCTCAGAGATATTCACACAGACGGTATAACATATCTATTAGATCCGTGATTGGTGCTGGTTGGCCAATGTGATCTGGAGCTGAAAAGATGGATGTGGAGTCTGCACTTCTGCAAGGGAAAGTGAAGAGTAGATCTACATGAAGCAACCAGAGCGGTTCAAAGTTAAAGGGGCCGAGAAAAGACTTTGCAGGAGGTCGTGGTTCGACCTGTCGCCTAAGCAGTGGTTTGATTCCTTCATAGTGAGTTAGGAATTGATGACATATAGATCGCTAATTATGACATGTCTGAAATCAATGTACTATAGACTCGATTAAGTGAGACATTTAGGATGAAGGATCAGGGGGCTGCAAAGATGGTTCTCGGCGTTGAGACTGAAGGAGGAGTAGGCTTTGTAATCATAGGAGGAAAACCTTGTGTGTAGTTATTGATCAAGGATGTGATGGGCCAGGTAAAGCCGGAGAGTGTTCCCTACGCGTCTCTCCTCAGGTTTCCCTCAGGATATATCCCAAAACAGATGAGGAAAAGCATAATATCTCATAAGCCCTATTTCGAATGCGGTTAGCAGTATATGTCATGGTCTGAATTAGACCGGTTATTTCACAGGCTATCAATGTTGTGAGCAAGTACCCTGGTAAGCATATTGGGTAGTGGTGAGATGGTAAGAAGACTACATCTTTCTTTTTTGAGAAGACAGGAACAAAGATGGTTGAGCACGTGAATTTTGATCTGGGAGACATGCTCAACTAGATCGTTCCTGCAGAGAAGTTCAAGTTCTGTGTAACTTCTCTAGGCTTGGTGATGGCGTAAAAGAAAGATGGAGTGTGCCAGAGAAGCTATGATATGATGTAGAGATAACAGAAGAGGATAAGAAGCTACACAGGTGAAGATTGAAGACATGGTGGAGATTGTTATGGACAAATGTCTTAAATCTGTCTGTTGGTCTGTCGATGATATTGACAGGGTTTCGATGCCATCGATGGCAGTCGTCGATGACATCGAAGGTTGCTCGATGCCATCTATAATTCACGAAAATTTTCACCCCTAGTCGCTGAATAGTTTTGGTTCATCTTCGATGACATCGATGGACCTTCGATGGCATCGAAGATGTTACGCAGATTTTTTGTGGAAACACAGATTTTCCATTTTTTTGTTTCCTATTCCAATTGAGAGGGATTCTAAGGCTTTCTAAAGGAGTTTCAAGGGTTCCTAAAAGGATTTTTAGGGTTTCTAAAGGATGTAGCAAGGGTGAGATTCGAGGTTGTTCGAATTGGGTAAGTCCTCTCTCTTTGTAATTTCTATTTTCATAGTGGAGATCTGTTGCTTTATGCCGTGGTTTTTTCCCGCAAGGGTTTTCCACGTTAAATCTGTGTTCTCTTGTGTGTGCTTGGTGTCATTAGATTGCTATCCTAAATCTAGATCTGTGTGACTCCGCAGGACAAAATCCCAACAATAAGATGTGGGGTCCACCGCGATGTCCGTGAGAAATCCACTCTGTTTGTTAGTTTCGCAAGCTCGGTATAGGACAGGAGTCCAAAGTGAGATAGATCTAAAAATGAGGTGGACCATGTGACACGAAACAGTTGGGGTTCAAAGACATCATTGGAAAATTCGTGAATTAGGATGATATTTGTGTTTTCAGTTCATCCAGAAGCAATAACTTTATGAATGATCTGGATGACATATAAACAACATGGTGGGTTCCAGGACCGTGACTGTTTCCTATCATGTGACCCGCTTGAGTTTGTATCTACCTCATTTATGGACTCTTATCCTATTTTGAGCTTGTGAAAGTGATGGATAGATTGGATTTTTCATAGGCATCTCAGTGGGCCCCACACCTTCTTCCTACAGGAACTTCTTGTTGGCGGGGGCTGGGGCAGAAAGCAAAAAAGGAATGGGCTTTCCCTTATTGAACTGAAGCAAATCCCGCCTCCTAACATTAGCTAATGTACATGTTTGTTAGATATTTGCTCATCTACATGTGCCATGGATCGTAAATCTCATCAGGTGGGCCAGCCATGTATGAGAAAGCAACAATTAAGGAGTGACAGTGATCCACATTCAATGTACATACATAGTGGGGCCTACTTCATGACCTAAACAGTATCAGGCTACTACATATACATGGTGGGGCCCACCTAATGTGGCAAATTTGGGAAGAATAGAATGTAGATGGCTAATCTTTTTACTAGTTGTAGTCAGGCCTTTTATCACCAAAATCCCAACCATTGACTATGGGGGAATTCTTGTCTCAAGGTGGGATTTTCCAAAACACTAATATCTTCGGAGTCGAATACGTTCATTGCATATCAGATACCTTCAATGAGAAGACCTAGGGGGTGTTTGGCGCATGGCATTAGGAGGGATAAGATGGGATGGGATTCAAAAAACAGTAATGATGGCTTTGTTAGGTAATTGTCTTGCAATTACATGGGTTTTGTAATTCCATGGGATCTTGTGCCATGCTGTTTGGATGACATGGGATGCTTCCAAGAAACCCTGCAAACCAAGGAAGGATTTGTTAACTCCATCGGCCAAGTGATGCTTCCAAGAAACACTGCAAACCCACTTCTTTCGGCAGTCCCAAATAGCCGCAACCTAAAATCCATGGGTTTCACAAACCCACTCCCACTTATTCCCATCCATTCCCACGCGCCAAACACCCCCTTAAGGAATTCCTATCTTCTACTTCTTATTCAATTCATAGGAAAAGATAACTCAATAGCCTGAAATTAGTAGCAATACCGAGTATCTAGATTATGGTGCTTGCCACTTCTTTTTGTTCAACTTATCAGTGATTTAACTTTTGTAAGTGCGGTGTACGAGATTGAATCCAATCATCAAGTAGGCTATACCTTGGATGGGCCATACTCAAAATCAAATCAAAAACCTTGACAATCCTAACGATTCTATTGGAGGGCGCTTGTGTGTGTACCACTTGTATAGAAAGTGAATCACAATAAGTTAAGTGATAGAAACTAACCAACAGTCTAGCTTTTCTTGTTCCAAGCACAGTTTATCAGTCCTTGTGCATCTAGCATAGAATTTTTTGCAAGCTAAACATGCTATCCTAACATTTATTGATATGATTTTGCTTGATTTTGGCAACTCCTAACACAATATTACATGGCAATCGTAAGACATCGTATAAACAATTTTTTTTTTTTTTTTGACATTTGATTTGATTTCATAATAGAGGTTTGGTTGAATGCATCCCAACGTATTACAATATGATATGTCAGTGCTTTAGCCTTTTGAATTGAATTTTATCAATAACACAATCCATTTATCAGATAAGGCTTCTCTTGGATGGTGGAGTCCCGAAAAAATCTCTCAGATTGAATGATTCAATCTTTTGATTTTACAAAGGTTATGGAAAGCATCCATTTTCAAAGCAAAAGAGCCAAATTTTGAAGTGTTAAGATAATCCAAACTAAAAGATTTTTATTGTTTTCTATCCATGATACAAAACAAGACTCATTGTCTAGATGGTTAGGATCACTGGGAAACAACCCAGTTTCAAGGACTAAAGCCCCGGCACACAAACATGCACAAAAGACATCTTTAAAGGGATAAAAGTGGACCAAATGCACTGCCACACAATATTGCCTTCTATGGTAGCGTGTTCATTGCATCAGTAGTAGCACATTAGAATTGCCACAACAAAAACAGTTGGTTGGCGAGAATAGACATCTAGAATCCTACGTGTTTTCTTTTTTGTGTGCATGCACAGGCTCATGCACTTGCACATGCACATGCTATGCATTTGTATTAATGCTTTCGTTGCACCTTTTTTTTCTTTTTTCCTTTCCTTTATCAAGAAACATAGCAAAGGAAGTTGGGCGTGTAAGCATGACTTTCACCATATCAATGTACAATGCTTCAAAGCTTCAGGTGAGTTGGTCTTTTGACTATAAAGGAGAATTCTACATGCTTCTTTCTTCATTTTTTCTTTCACCAGATGATCAGTCGAGCTTAATTTTTAGTTCATGACACATTTTCACTAGATACCATAGGTTGTGCCTATGCCACATGTGCAATATCTAAGTAATTTATAAGTTCCTATGTTTCACCCATAACACTGCCAGAGTATCCAAGTTTTTCTCATCTTCCATGTTCTTACTTTGGGTCTTTACTTTGTTATGCCATTGTTACAAAATCATTAGTTTCCTTTTGAAAACTGCAGAATTTGTTGAAAGTAATGGAAAATTACTAAGTGATATTTTATGAAATCAGGTCCCTCTCTTGTTGAGCATTGTTGTTAGTCATTGTTTTATTTTTTTACATTACTTTGTGTTTCTATTTACAATATGTAAAATTGCATTATAGAAGGGGCATGGGTTATGATTCATCATGAAATGAAACTGGCCACTAATATGACCATTTTGTCAATTATAGACTTGTTTTGCATGAATTAGGGAAAAAAGAAAGAAGAACAAAAATGGATGGTGATGGTGCACTTTATTGCAACATTAGTGGAAGTTTGTCTTTGACAAAGGAGCTTTAAAACTTGAATCCTACAAATTCATTTATCATTTCCATTTTTCACCTAATTTCTGTTGTTTATATGCAGTTTGATAAACCTGACCAAGCCAAGTGATTGCTTTCTCTCAATGTTTGTAGATGACTTTGCAAAATGAGCTTCTTGATGTCATTGTATAGTTTGACAAATTTGTCATCAATTAATCCATGTTATAATGTTTCAATTGCATTGCTAGTATAGCTACGCTTTCTATTTCTTATTATGACTAATACATCAATTTGCAGGTGAAATCGAATGCAATGGTTAAGGACACAACTTTCTTTGGGGTATTGCTTTCCGATCATCTCAAACCTGACTTCAATCCTCTTATCATCAAGAGCAAGGTAAGTGGTTGTTCATTCATTAGTTAGCTAGAGACTGTTGGATATGGAAATTCGATTCAGATTGCAATAATTAAGCAACCCCTAACTAAAACTAATCTAAAGTTGGATTAGTCCCATCTTATTTTAAGTGAATTTGACTAAGTTCTACCTTCATTTAATCCCTTAACTATTGTACCTAGGGGACATCTACCTCTAATGTTAGATTAACTGGTAGAGTATGAGGCCCTTCAAGGTCTCTAGCTACAACAGTCCTTGTAAGTTGCAAAGACAAAATCATCAGTTTTATAATTTTTCTTTCTTTCTTTCTTTATATGGGTGAGGAGATAAAAATCCAATCATCTAAACTGCCAATCTACCATTTAAAAGCCAACCCCAAATTGCTGGTAGAGTATTGAAGTTCCATAGATCCGTAGTTTTCCTACCAACTTCTTTTTAATTGTTATAAGTTGCTGATTTGAAATTCTGTCAGAGTATTGAAGTTCTGTCAGACTTTTCTTTTATTTTATTTGGTTTTTGTTGCTGAATTTGATTCATGGTGAATGGACTTGTAAACTAGAGAAACAAAGATAGTATATTTTGGTAGACTGGTTGTGAGTTGCAGAAAATAGGTTTGCAGAGGCCAAGGATCATATAATTTCTCAATTTTTCTGTGCATTTAGGGGTCATTTGGATGCCTGGAAGTTTTATTAGTTGTAAAGGGTTTAGAGGCAACCCGCTCAAAGATGGTGCTTGGACAGAAAATCTCAATTTTGTTTCACTTTGTTTTGCATCTGTATCCATTGTTGGGATCGTCTGATGTTCCATAGAGTGTTCTCCCACCAGGAATGAATATTCCTGATGCTTATGCAAATGGTTCCAATGAAGGGCGGGTACTTTTTCATTACATGGAATTGCTGCATGCATGTAAACTCATGATCCCTTTGTCTACATCAATGTTCATATACTCAGTTATAACTGAAACCTGTTAACACTTCTTGTAGGAGTAGCATATTGAATCCTAAGATCTCCTTGCATGCGAAATCCAGGCCTTTCATCAGGTATGTCTAGTTCTTAGTTGGGCCATACATGGGCATCAAATCTGGATTTCCAGTTGACTCGTTTTCCATTCTTACCATACATATGTGGCTCATCTCAAAAACAAAACAACTTGATTTTTCTAGCCACAGCACATACACGGTGGCAACCACCAGATAAATTGGATCTTGCATACATGTAGGGATGGTAGTAATCAGAATCCTACTCACACACTTCTTATTGTAATTGGTGCATTCTTGCACAAATTTATTTTTAAGTTTCAATGCATTTAATTATGAAAGGATTTATGACTTTGAAAATGAAAGAGCGAGGCTCATTATGAAGAAGGAAGCAGTCATTCAAGAGCATGCTTCCCTGGAAAATCAATTGGTTTCTTTATAGACATAGATAAACAGCCTCACTGCAGAAGTAGATAACCTTACAAGCAAGGTGCTTAAACTTACAATCTAACCCTTTTTGCGGAACACAAAATGCATGCGTCTTTATTGCCTTTCCTATTGCAGGTTAGTTCCATAAAGAAGGAATATGATCAAGCCCAATCTGAGCTCAATTTGAGTTGTTCAAAGATGAAAGAATGTGACGCTGAGATCAGTGCCATTTTCAAGGAGCAACAGAAGCTTCAACATAAAATTAGTGATGCAAATGTTGAGAGGAAAAAATTGGAAAATGAGGTACTTGCAATGGTTGTTCTGTTCCTATTTTATTTAACTTGCTCGATCTATGAAATTGTGGATGTGTTCTTGATAAAAACCCACTCTTTCCCATTCACACAGATTAAGCGAATGGAGATGGAACAGAAAGATTGCTCCCTGAAGGTAGATAAACTACTAGAAAGGCATAGTTGGATTGCAGCTGAGAAATAATTATTTGAAAAAAGTGGGACAGATTATGACTTCTCATCTTGTGATCCTCGTAAATCAAGGGAGGAGCTTGAGAAACTTCAAGCTGAACAATCTGGGTGTGTGATTAGATTACTTGTTGTGTTGTTTCCTGTGCTTCTTTGTTTTCTTTTCCATGACAATGAAATAGTATGATTCAACAACTAATTGATGTTTGGTTTTGCATTTTTTTTTTTTAAAGAAGAAGGTTATTGGACATGCATCTCAGTTAATCTAATTGATTGCTTTCAGCCTTGAAAAGAGGGTCAACAAAAAAGTTATGGCAATATTCGAGAAAGCTGAAGATGAATACAATGACTTATTATCCAAGAAAAATATCATTGAGGTATATTGCTGTATTTCTCAGCCTGTAAAGGATCTCATCTTTTTTTTTTTTTTTTTTTTAAATTCAATTTGTTTATGTCTGAAGTTGTTTGTTTACTGTATTCTTCTCTTACTTAGAATGACAAGTCAAAAATCAAGAAGGTGATTGAAGAGCTTGATGAAAAGAAGAAGGAAACACTAAAAGTTTCTTGGGTTAAAGTGAACAAGTGAGTCAACACTTCTCTGCTCTCATGTTCCAGTTCATATTTTGTGCTTTCTAGTTGAAAATCAAGAATGCCATTTACTTTTGTTGGTATATTTCAGTGAGCTTGAAGCTTTGAATTGAATTCTTGCAAATGTTTATTTTTAAATTTCGATGCATTCAATTGTGAAAGGATTTATGACATAATGATGATGATTTTGTTCTTCCGTTGTGAAAGTATCTGATATTTCTTGCAAGTAAATATGTAAATGTGAGGGCCAAAAGATGTAACGAAAAGTCCTAACCTTTCATTAGGTTGCCAAAAAACAGGTGAAGAAACAAAATACAACAAAAACCTTTTAAAAAAAAAGAAAAAAGAAAAGAGAAAAATGCCAAGATGTTCTCTAGCTAGGATATTCCAGGATTTTTTGACGAACAACCCTTGATGGTGAGGTCCATCATATCCGACAATTTGGATTGCCCATGAGCCTATATGATACTCAAGTAGGATATCAGAGCTCTCCATAAGGTGGGACAATATGACCAAATCCTCTCCCTTAAATCAGGCCATTGTGCCCAAAAATGAGCTATTGGGTATAAAATAAATATTTGGCTAACTAAAAAAATTTAGTTATCCATTTATCTTGTTCATTTTGGTCCACCTAAAGAGTGAAATGTCCTGATTTTTAGTGATTACATCTAATCAGTGCGCCCCACCTGATGGAAAGTTTGGATCTCTTACACGTGAAATTGGCACTTGTGCTTGCATGTGGATGGCCAGGCTCTAAACTAAGATAATAATATTTATTTTCACAACTAAGATAATAATATTTTCTTAATGATTATTACATTTATGATCCAAAGACGGAAATTTTTGACTGAGAGAAAAATTGGCGATTTTACCCAATTATTTTGCACCCTAGTTAAGGTCTTAGGATGAACTCTTAGTTCAAAGGAATTTGATTCCCTTAGACTTCTCAATTTTCACTGAGTCAGCCCCATTTCTTTTAGAAGAGATCCAAGTGCTTCCTCTTGCTGGTGGCTATTCTTTGGTGTGTGTGGGTGGAAAGGAATAACTGCCACTAGGTTCCAATAAATATTTTTATTACTCTGATGGTGCCCCCCTCCCCAAATCTGCTTTTTGCAGAAGTTGTTGGTATATTTTGTTACATTTCATGTTTAACATGCTAAGCGCAAAATCTGAGTGCAGGGTCTGTTTTGATTAGCAGAAAAAAGGCTTCATGGAAAGTGTTTGTTGGATCTCATGTGAACTTCATGGAATGAGAATGTGTGGAGATTGTTGTTAGTATCACCTTGGTGTGGTGCATGTTGGCTCATGGCCAAACAATTCTATCATCCATCCATACTTACATTTCAATTTGAGAACTTTGTTCTGCCGTTGTGGTTTTATTCATTCTTTTGGTGAGTGATTTTGTGCCTTGTGAAGTATTTTCGCACAAACCTTCTTTCTGACCATCCTTTATTTATTGTAATTAAGGAGTATCTAAGCAATCCTGTGCAAGTAAAGGTGGGAAAAGTAAGTAGCTCGACAACAAACGTATCTCAGATTTTGGAGAAGGTTACTGAAAGCGAGAAGGTAGCTTATCTGGAAACTTCTGTGAAAAGTAACGTAAGCTTGAAATTTTATTTTCTGAATTAGTGCTTGAATATTGATAATCGTATTTGTAAGTTAAATAATTAGTTACTCGTTTGAGGATGATGAATGCTTCAATTTCTTAGATGGATGATGAATGTATTTGTAAATGTAAATGAAAATAAAGAACTTAATATATATATATATAGGGAAAAGGTACTATGCGCTCGACATCACGAGTCTGTCCCATGAGGTTGAGCTGTGTGGGCCCCACCATGATGCGTTTTGAACATCTACCCCATCAGTCAGATGCACCATTCCATCGTGGGCATAGGTCTTAAAAATCAAGTCAATCTGTGACTTGTGTGGGTCACACCACATACAGAAGTGGGGAGGGGCCATGCACCATTAAAACATTCATAATCAGTTTTTTGGGCCCACCGAGATGTGGTTTGCAAATCCAGCCCATCCATTATGTGTGTCCCACTTGAATGAGGGTTCAGACCAAGTTTCAGCAGCATTAAAAACTCAGGTGGGCCCCACCAAGTGCTTTTATATGTTTGAACGGTGTCTTCACATGATTTTAGATGGTATGGCCCACCTGAGTTCCGTATACGGCTGATTTTTGAAATATCCCATAATTTGGAGGGGACCCATCAAATGCACGGTGTTGATGGTCGACACACATCACGGTGGAGCCCATATAACTCGACCTCACGGGAGCTTATCGTGAGGTCGAGCACATAGTACCTTTTCCCATATATATATATATATATATATATATATATATATATATATATATATATATATATATATATATATATATATATATATATATGTTATCAATGGAGGATACCTTGTTTAGGGGGACATGAAATTCTTGTAGCTTATGGTATGGTGCCCCATAATTGGTTGTATTGTACTAGTATGTAGTAGATAATACTAGTTTCAATTGTAGATAATACTAGAGAATACCTAAACCCGATCCGAATCCGAAACCGAACCTGATTTCCTAAACCTAGACCTAAAGCTACAGCTTAAACCTAAACCTAAACCTAAACCTAAACCTATGACCTATAACCTAAACCTATAACCTTAACCTAAACCTAAAATCAAAACCTAAACCTAAAACCTAAATGTATTTTCAAATCCCTAAACCTAAACCTATAACCTACAACATTAACCTAAACCTATTCTCAAATCCCAAAACCTATAACCTAAACCTAAACCTAAACCTAAACCTATAACCTAAACCTATAACGTATAACCTATAACCTAAACCTATAACGTATAACCTATAACCTAAACCTATAACCTATAACCTAAACTCAATTCCCTAAACCTTAACCTATAACCTAACCTAAACCTAAACCTATTCTCAAATCCTTAAACCTAAACCTTTAACCTTTAACCTTTAACCTAAACCTATAACTTATAACATAAACCTAAACCTAAACCTTTAACCTATAACCTATAACCTAAACCCAAACCTAAACCTATAACCTTAACCTAAACCTAAACCTTAACCTATAACTTAAACCTATACCTAAAACCTAAAACCTAAACTCAAACCTAAACTCAAACCTAAACCCGATCTCGAACCCGAACCCGATTTCCTAAACCTAAACCTTAACCTATTCTCAATTCCCTAAAGTTATAACCTATAACTTAAACTTAAACCTAAACCTATAACCTTAACCTAAACCTAAAACCTAAATATATTCTCAAATCCCTAAACCTAAACCTACACCTAATCCTAATCACAACTCCTTAACCTAAACCTAAACTTGAAAACCCAAAACTAAACCTGAACCCGAACCCGAACCTGATTTCCTAAAACTAAACCTTAACCTATTCTCAATTCCCTAAAGCCATAACCTATAACCTAAGCCTAAACCTAACTTAAACCTATAACCTTAACCTAAACCTAAACCTAAAACCTAAATGTATTCTCAAATCTTTAAACCAAAACATATACCTAATCCTAATCACAACTCCTTAACCTAAACCTAAACTTGAAAACCCAAACCTAAACCCAAACCTGATTTCCTAAACCTTAACATATTCTCAATTCCCTAAAACTTAACCTATAACCTAACCTAAACCTAAACCTATAACCTACACTTATAACCTAAACCTATAACCTAAACCTAAAACCTAAATGTATTCTCAAATCCCTAAACCTAAACCTACACCTAATCCTAATCTCAACTCCCTAACCTAAACTTGAAAACCCAAACCTAAACCCGATCCCAAACTCGAATCTGATTTCCTAAACCTAAACCTTAACCTATTCTCAATTCTCTAAAGCTATAAACTATATACTATAACCTATAACCTAAACCTAAACCTAAACCTAAACCTTAACACAAACCTTAACCTATAACCTAACCTTAACCTAAACCTAAACCTATAACCTAAACCCATAAACTAAAACCTAAACCTAAACCTAAAACCTAAATGTATTCTCAAATCCCTAATCCTAATCTCAACTCCCTAACCTAAACCTAAACCTAAACTTGAGAACCCAAACCTAAACCCAATCCCAAACCCAAACCCGATTTCCTAAACCTAAACCTTAACCTATTCTCAATTCCTATAACCTATAACGTATAACATATAACCTAAACTTAAAACTTGACCTAAACCTAAACCTAAACCTAAACCTATAACCTTAACCTAAACCAAAACCTATAAACTAAACCTTAACCTATAACTTATAACCTATAACCTATAACCTAAACTTATAACCGATAACCTAACCTTAACCTAAACCTAAAACCTAAACCTAAACCTATAACCTAAAACCTAAACCTAAACCTAAAACCTAAATGTATTCTCAAATACCTAAACCTAAATCTACACCTAATCCTAATCTCAACTCCCTAACCTAAATCTAAACCTAAACTTGAAAACCCAAACTTAAACCCGATCCCCGAACCCGAACCTAATTTCCTAAACCTAAACCTTAACCTATTCTCAATTCCTTAAAGCTATAACCTATAACCTACACCTAAACCTAAAACCTAAACCTAAACATAAAACCTAAATGTATTCTCAAATCCTTAAACCTAAACCTAAAACCTACACCTAAACCTAAACTTGAAAACCCAAACCTAAACTCGTTCCCGATCCTGAACCCGATTGATGTAAGCACATGGCAACAAACAAGAAAATCTTGCTTTGTTGGCAAGCATACTCGAACTCAAGCATCACAATGCATCTATTTCTATCTCTACTATCTCTTATAGCATAGATTATTTGAGATTTTGATTTATCTCATTTTTAGAGTAATGTCCTAACACAATATAATAATATTAATAGACAAGGTGGATTTGTCACCAACATTATTCCAAGACACATATAACTTCTCCTTTTAGAAAGTTGGGTAGGGCACATGCAGCTTGAATCCATCAAAGGAGATAAGGATCACCTCTCATATGTTCTCTCTCTTTTCATTTGTTTTTTTCCATAGGATTGTTTATTTTGTGGTGTCTGCTCACGTACAACATTTTAGCATGTTAACATTTTAGCAAACCAAAATGAGTTTTTCAACATATCATATATTATTTTAGGTAGGAGAAGCTACTTTAGCAAACAAACCCCACTACGCTGGGTTGCCCATGCCGAATTTATGAGATTTTATCTGATGAATTGTCAAAAGTCCATTTTATTTTCATTTTTACTATAAATGGTAAGTTTTATATCGCATATAACTTTTGATCCTTCTGAGTTGTAGGAGACGTGCCAACATGTAAAGGGCTCCGACAAATTAGGAGAATAATGTGGTTAGGCCAAATTGGGTTGTTACTACTTTTGGTAGAAAACCATGAAGTCTAGTAGGAATGGATATCGTCTATAAATGTAAGTTTACATTTTATAGTAAGTCACATATTTTAGTATGTTTGAGTTGGAGTTTTGAGTTTAAAAGTCCATCCTAGGTTTAAACACATTGCTCATGTTGGATTTTACCATAGTTTAAAAGATTTGCAAGTACATTTTTTATTTCTTCATATATAAGTGTTTTTTTTTTGTCTTTCTTCCTTTTGAGATGTGTACAAAGGCATGCTTGTTTGATTGTATCTACAAATGCTATTTTATACAGGCTGACAAGTTAAAGAAGTCAGTGGAGGATGAAATTCATTTTCTCAAGGAAAGGGTTTCAGAACTTGAAAGTAATCTTGTGTCGAAGTCCACAGAAGTTACATCTGCAATTTTAAGGAAAGAAGAAGCTCTATCTTTTTCATTTGCTGAAATTGACTGTCTAAAGGAAGAAAATTCTGTAAAAACATGAGCATTATTAAATGCATATGGAGGGTGTTTACTGTGTTGGAGTGTATTTGTTTCTTGCACATGAGGGCACGCCTTAGTTGTAATTCTTATGATAGGTTGAGTAAAGTAAAGTATTGTTTATTTAGAAATGTGAATGTAAAATGTATTGTATGATTTGATTACTATTTGTAATAAATGCATCGTTTTTTTTTCTGATTGCATTTTATGTACTATTTCTATCAGCATTAAACTTAGATGAGTTATCAATCACAGCAGGTTCTTGCAATGGAAACAGGTCGTATTATTACAATTAAAAAAAAAAGTAGCTACGAATATAATCTATAGCTATAGTTACGGCTTTTGTCCATAGCTATTGGTTTTTATTGATACGGATATTATCCATAGCTATTGGTATCTATTGCTACGGATATAATCCGTAGCTATTGGAATCTATTGGTATCTATTGCTACGGATATAATCCGTAGCTATTGGTATAAATTGCTACGAATATAATCCGTAGATGTTGGTATCTATTGCTACGAATATAATCCGTAGCTATTGGTATCTATTGGTACGGAAATAATCCATAGCTACACCTTTAGCTACCCCACCAATAGGGACAGACGTGCTACGGATCATATCCGTAGCAAAAGGACTTTTGCTACGGTTTTTGGCCGTAGCCTTTGCCCTTTTTTCTTGTAGTGGATAATCAACCCCTCAACCAATCCTCTTTCAGTCAAGAGATGTCGAGTGTTATCACGAACCCACTTGGGCATGAAACACTTGCAGCCCTCAATTCAAATTCTAAACCTAAACCTAAGAGAAAGAAGGATATAGAAATCTAGAAAGAAAGAGAAAATGATTGGAAAGAAGTTACCAAATTCGAAGTTCCTAAGTTAAAAACCTGCAAAATAAAATAACGCAAGTTAGTTTCTAAAGATAGAAAGTTTAGAAATAGGAATAGACTCTAAAATAGAAAGTAAACTAGTTTCTAAAAAGGAAAAAATTCTAAAAGAAAATAGAAAATTTCTAAAACAAATTAAGAAAGTTCTAAACCTAAAATAAAAAGAAAGTTAGTTTCTAAATTTAGAAAGTTTCTAAAAATAAAACCCTAATTCTAAAAAAATAATAATAAATAAATAAAATAGAGAATAGAGAATTTAGAAAGAGATTACCAATTTAGAAGATCTATCTCAGAATCCTACAAAACAGGAAAGTTAGGTTAGTTTCTAAAAATCAAACGAAAAAAATCCTAACCTAATAATTTAAAAAACAAAACATAATCTTAACCTAATTATTCTCAGAAAACGTAACCGTCAATCCCTGGCAACGGTGCCAAAAACTTGTTCACACCCCAAGTATAGGGTTGCGATGTAGTAATAATCTTAGTAAGACCGAGGTCGAATCCACAGGGACTGAACCTTATACGTAATCTGAAAGTAACTAGAATTAGAACTAGAAAAAGATGTAATCTAAATCAGGTAAAAGGAAGGGAATAATTGTGAATTTATTTAACTAAAACTTGTAAAAATCAAAGGTATGAAACTAAGGTTTACAGAGGATCCACTTGTAGAGATCAGAGAGATCTATGCTTTTATTCAAGAACACATCTGGACTCAAAGTCTTATCTTCATCCAGATGGAAGATATAATGTTAAAATTAACTATGAACTTCCTTTGATTCAGTTTTCAAGAGATGAGAAGTATGAGAATTAGACTTGATTCCATCACAATACCATACTCAGGAGACAAAGTAAATAACAGAATTTAACCAATCCACATCCAATCTGAGAGAGTTATTAACATAGGAAAGGGTTCTGACATCCATCCATGTCCTTGAGACGATGGTGAACAATAGGGTTCCTATGATCAAAACCTTCATACATGATGGAAAATATCAGAAGATATCGCAGATCCATTATAATTTAAGTCACAACAAACCATTACAAGCTAAAGGCATTCCATATAAACAAACTAGAATCAAATAAAGTTCATAAATCAAATTTAAATCAAAAGGCATAAAGGAAAGTCTCCCATCTCACTACAAGCTTCACCTCTTAGCCCTAGCTAAGAAGCTTAGCCGAACATGATTCGGCTAAGATCTCTAAAAAAATTCATAGGCAAAGAAAGAAAGAAAATAAAGAAGAGAAAGGAAAATAATAACCGTCTACACCGTCCTCTCTCCCCCACGTTCTCTCCCACCTCGAGATTCCAAAGATAACTCCCTCACGTCCTCTCTTTCTCCTCCTCTTATAGTGTGCGTGGGTTGTTGGAGTGAGTTGGTCGGTTTGGAGTCGGTGAAAGCTTGCGTGCATAGCTCTTATGCAGCTCCTTTCGCATGTAAAATTTCTTGCGCTTGGAGCAGATTTTCGACATGTGATCCACCCATCCGTCGATTTTGGCTTCTTGGCTAGGATCATGGCCACCCTCTGGACATATTGGGTAGTCCAGATCATGGATCCGGACGTGCCCTTGATCACAGAATGGCCCACAACGGCCGGCAATGTTCGGACCCGTAATCTTGAATTCAAGATTCGCTGAAGTGTTCAGTGGGCCCCATATTGATGTTTTCTGAAAAATTCGATCCGTTCATTAGATTTTGGGTGAAAAAACAGTTAGGAAAAAGTGGTTTTTATTGGGTTTTGGTGCCGTCCACTGTATTAAACTAACTTACCGTTAATCTTACGTTTTTTGACGATCCACGTATATACACGTTTATGGGTCCAAAAAGACACTATACAAGGGTTAAGCCTATACTAGAGATGCAATGGACGGTCCAGATCGTCAAAATACATGATAGGTGGGGCCCACAATCAAAAACTGGCTGGGTGGAAGATGTTATTGTGCCTTGGTTTTTTTTAAAAGATTTCGTCGGTTAGCGCAACGCTAACCAACTTGGATGGTTTCAGTGGGCGGCGGGTCTTGTACCCACTATGCACACGTGTCACGTGTTTTGGTCCCATGGTGATTTGTTCGAGTGATCCGCTCCATCTAACTTGTTTGCCATATACTTTAAAGGATTGAGACCAAAATTAAAGCATATTCAGATTCAAGCGGGCCCCAAATCAAGATTTAAGCGGCTGATATACCTGTTGGGACACTTACACAAGGATTCAATGGATGAAATTTGATATGTATGGTTAATTTATGGTCCTCAGGCCATATGTAAAGTTTCGAGCCGAACGGATGGTGGGAACCTTGTGATCTTATATTTTGGATGATTTTCAAGCCCGTTTAACATGAGTGGCGTGATTTTCTTAGATCTCTGGCATATAAATTTTTCGATCTCGGTCCCCTGGGGTCCGTCCCTTGCCTTGGTGACTTCAAAACGTTAAATTCATACTTTTATTACCCTTTTTCAGTCGAGGCTCTTAAATTCACCTTACAACACAAACATGATTAAAATAAGCCATTTAAGCAGTATCATGTTCATAAAATCAGGTAATAACTGGAGTCTAATTTATAATATTTTATCCTCAACATTAAAAGGGTTGAGAAAAAGAGTTTGCGCGAGGTCGTGGTACGGCCTGTTGCCTAGGCAGTGGTATAAAATTTGATTCCTTCATGGTGAGCCTGGAAGAGGAGTAGGCTTTAGTTATCTCAGGCAGAATACCTTGGGTAAGTATTGATCAAGTATATGATAGACCAGGTAAAACCGGTGAGCATTCCCTACGCGTCTCTCCTCAAGTTTTCCTTAGGACATGTCCCAAAACATATGAGAAAAAGCAGGATATGTCTCATAAGCCTTATTCGAATGCGGTTGTCAGTGCATGTCACGGTCTGTTTTAGATCAATTATTTCATAGGCAATCGGTGTTGTGAGAAAATACCCCAGTAAGCAACATTGGATGGCGATGAGATGGTTACTTCGATACATTCGAGGTACAGAAGACTACGTCTTACTTTTGGAAAGACAAGAGCAAAGGTGGTTGAGCATGTGGATTTAGATCTGGCAGAAATGCTCACCAAAGTCGTTCCTAAAGAGAAGTTCAAGTTATGTGCAACTTATCTTAGCATGGCGATAGCGTAAAAGAAGGACGGAGTGTGCACGAGAAGCATTAAGGGAGCTATGATGAGAGGCAGAGATAAGAAGAAAGGTTAAGAAGCTAGATGTTTGAAGATTGAAGACATAATGGAGATGGTTGTTAAAACATGTCTTAAATCTATAAAGTTCGACCAGTCGAAGAAAGTTTGACTCGAAGTTCAGTAATAATATATCTGAAATTTCTGAGATCCTCGACTAGTTGATGGACAGGCTTAACCAGTCAAAGGGGTCCTTCGACCAATCAATGCATAGGCTCTACTAGCTGAGGGTTACGCAGATTGTGCACGGACTGTATAAATTTGAGGTGGTTTCAGGGAGGTGCGTAAGTGTGGTTTCCTAAACTATAAATAGGAGTCCCTAGGGCTATTATAAGGTATGCTAAAGCTTTCTAAAGGGGTTCCGAGGGTTCCTAAAAGGGTTTTAGGGTTTGTAAAGGGTGTAGCAAGGGTGAGATTCGAGGTTATTCAAATCGAGTAAGTCCTTTCTCTTTGCAATTTCTGATTTCATAGTGGATTTGTGTCGCTTTGTGCTGTGGTTTTTTCCCATAAGAATTTTCCACGTTAAATCTTTATGTTCTCTTATGATTGCTGTAAGTGCTATGATCTCATACTCCTATGGTTGTCAAATTTTGTGTGCCAAAACCTCTCTATTGTGTCTTGTGTAGTATTTTGATATATGGATGTTCAAGACACTGCATCAATGCTTTAAGTCAAGTATGGTAATCTACTTCAAGAAATGCAAGATCATGTACTTGGTCCTCTTTTGTAAGCTTCAATGTTCAGAACTACATCGATAAGAAGAGTACATTCCCAGACTCAAGTACAACTCAAGATTAAGTTTAATTCAAGCTGTAGAAGATCTCAAGATCAAGCTACATCAAGTAGAGATATAAAGCTTCATAAGGTTCAAAGGTCAACCATTATCTGAAAGAATGAAGTTTCAATGTTCATACTTCATCTCACAGGTTTGTTAGACCTTAGATTGACCTTAGGGTAGGTCATTTTGTATACATAATTCAAGATGAATCTTTTTATAAGAATTTGGTCTGTTCTAAGACTAGTCCTAGACCTTGTTCGACTAGTCCTAGCACTGGTTCGACTAATCCAAGAAATTCCACGACCAGTCCTAAATTGTTGCAATTTTTCAGAAGTTTTTGGTTATTCTACGACTAGTCCTAGAGACTGTTCGACCAGTCGTAGGAATGATCACGACTCGACCTTCGACCAGTCCTAGATCTATGACTCAAACTACAGCAACCAATCCTGGTTTTCTACAACCAGTCCTGGGTCAGCTACGATCGGTCGTAGGTGGTCTAAGACCAATCGTAGAATCCTAAGACTAGTCGTAGAACGATTTTTAAAGATCGAGCTCAAATTTTCAAAATACTGTTAATACTACGACCAATCGTAGACGTGATTTTTGCATCTATAAATTGAACACGAATTTCAGATTTTTTTCATCAACTCAATTCAAGTGAATTCAAGGTTCCACTCTAAGATAAGTTTGTGTTCATTTTAAGTTACATTGTGCATATTTAATATTCTCTTTTTATTAGCTTTTGCATTTGATTTTGTTTCTATATTCCAATCTGATTTGACAAAGGAATTTTTGTATTCCGTCTTCTTGGAATCAAAATTAAATTGAGCAAAGCCCAGCTGGTTTAATTTAAAATCAATTAGAACCTAGAACCATTTTAAAGTGAGTATTGGACATTGAACTTCTATATTCGAACTTCTACTCCGATTGATTCTTTCGGGTTGCTTCAAAAAGGAAAAATCCAGGTATTTTACATTATTGTAATTTACATTCTTTTTGGTTTCTTTTGAGATTGAGCCAAAAAAATCTCAATGTGTTGGTTATCTGAGGAGAGCCAAAAAACTCAGAAAGTGGGTTTTTTGAATTGTGTAAGCCCATTAGAAAGACACAATTGTGAAGGTTTTAGGTGAACTTGTGAAACGTATTTTGATAGTGAAGGTTGAAATACCATGTGTAAGGATATTAGGAGTGGAGTAGCATTCTGTATTGCTATTGTTTAACAGTTGGTGTACACACAGGCGAACCACTATAATTCTTTGTGTTGTGTGATTTGAATGCTTATTTAAATTCTGTATCTTTAATCATTCAGATTTGTGGATGTATGTGTGGATGTGAATGTTGTAATAATTTAGATTTAAATTCTTGCAATTTATTTAAATTCTTTGTTATTTATTTATTCCTCTTCGGTTTGAGTTTTTGATACAAAGAACGTTTAAAAAATAAGGTTGTCCTGCCATAAACCCTTGGTTTTTATAGTGTAAGGTTGTCCTTAGAACAACATTTGTATCAACCTTTCAATATTTGTTTATTGAGGTTGCTTTTCATTTCAGCATTATGAATTGATTTCTTTTATTTGGCTATTATATTCTTAAATTCCACTGTAATTGTTTTAAATTTGGCATAGTCCTATTCACCCCCCTCCCCCCCAAGGACATATAGCTTGGCCATTTCAAGTGGTATCAAAGCTTAATAGCTCATTTTTAATTCTTTATTCTTGGATTCATTTCTTGAGCTAACGATCTAAGTTATATATAAGATATCAAATTTTGATAGCCTTTCAGTCACTAGGCGTCCACCATTTAATGGCTCCAATTATGCCTATTGGAAAGCCAAAATGAGGATTTTTCTTAAATCCATGGATGAGAGCGTGTGACAAGCCATAGTGATTGAATGGAACCCTCCTACCACTGAAGTGACTGGGATCACTTGCGTATTTCTTATGTACCACTCTTCAGAAAAATGAGAGTAATGCCAATGCAAAAGCACTAAATGCAATCACTTGCGCACTATCACTGGATGAGTTTAAAAGAATTATATCCTGTGATACTGCAAAGTAAGCATGGGATATTTTAGAAATGACACACGAGGGTACTTCAATTGTCAAGAAATCTAAAATCTAACTCCTCACAACCAAATTTGAAGAAATTCATATGGAGGAAAATGAAATGTTTATGGACTTTTATACAAGATTAAATGACATTGTAAACTCTATGTGGGGTATTGGCGATAAAATCCCAGAAAGTAAAGTTTGTGCAAAGATACTACAATCACTTCCTAAACGATTTAACTCTAAGGTAACCGCGATCCAGGAACTTCGTGATACGGACAATATGAGGGTAGAAGAACTAATTGGATCTTTACAAATCTATGAATTAAATTTTAAAGCTCCTAAAGGTAAATCTATTGCTCTTAAATCTTCTAAATATATTTCTCAAGATTTTGATTTAGAAAATTCTGATGATGATATGACTCTTCTTGCTAAAAAGTTTTACACAATTTTCAAAAGTAAAAAGAGGGTTGATTTTTAAAAATCAAATGATAAGAAACATTCTAAAACTTGGAAATCTTTGAAAGATAGTCAATGTTACAACTGCCAAGAATATGGGCATTTAGCAAACAAATGTCCTAAAAAGGATAAATATAAAAAGAAAGGAATGTTGGCTACTTGGGATTAATCTTTTGGCACTGAAGCCTCTTCTAAATCAGAAGATTCTGAAACCGAGTCGGGCAATGAAGTTAAATCCCTGATGACTCTAGCCAAGTTCACTTTTTCAGATCATGATGATTCAACTAGTGAAGAAAATCTAAATAGTGATCATGATAATGAAGAAGATCTTTAAGATGCTTACAATGCCCTACACAAGGAAAGTTGTAAAATTGCGGTTAAACTTAAACTTCAAAAAGAAAAGTTTTTAAAACTCAAAGAAAATTTTGATTCAATTGTTTTAGCAAAATTTATATTTCAGATTGTTTTGAAAAGACTAAATGTGATTTAGAATTCAAAACCTCCCTGATTGAAAATCTTAAATCTGAAAATGACAAACTTAAACTTGAAAACTCTTCACTTTTGAGTTTAAAGGATACATGGAGGTATGCCCAAGGAGATCAAAAGTTTAAAAAAAATTTATCCGGATCTAGGAAATGTGGCGACAGATCCGGGTTGGGCTATGATAAAAATATACCTTCTAAACAGAAGAATATTCCTCCTAAGTTTGTGAAAGGAGAAATCTCTAACTCAAAAGGAAAAAGTATTAATCAAAGTTTTTCTAAAAATGCTAAAACTTTTCAAAAATCTAAAAGTAATTATGTCAACTATAAAACTCAGAATCAAAATCCTTTAGCCGAAAAAATAGTTGATTTGCTTAAGGAGCTCTTAAAATTTAACTCAGCAGGTCATTACAACAGACATAAAAAGACCAACTATACTCCTAAACCCAAAACAATTATGAAATGAGTTCCTAAGGTTACCTGCTTGGTTACCCACACTGCTTTCAAAGCTACAAGCCATTCAAGGTGGTTCTTAGATAGTGGGTGCTCCAGGCATATCATAGGCGACAAGGCTTTATTCACCGACCTTAAAGATATGACTGATGGGTTAGTCACATTTGGTGATGGTAGCAACTATAAGATTATTGGCCAAGGTATGGTTCAACTCTATAGTCTCAATTTATTTAAGAATGTTTTATATGTTGAGGGGCTAAAACACAATCTGTTAAGCATATCTCAAATATGCGATGACAATCACAGCGTGAACTTTTCTAATCAAGGTTGTGAAATTTTAAACAAAAAGGGTTCTGTAATATTAACTGATCGCAGGACTTCTAAAAACTACAATATTGTAAGTGATGGTAGCTCAACTATTCAATCGTGTTACATGGTCCACACCGATGAGACAGAATTATGGCATAAATGCCTTAGACATGTACACTACCGTAATTTATATAAATTGAGCAAAGAAGAACTAATAAGAGGTCTACCTAAATTACAAAAAGTAGACAAAATATGTGGTGAATGCCAGTATGGCAAGCAAACAAGGAGCTCTCACAAAAAGGTAAACTTCAATGCCACATTAAGACCACTCATGCGTCTCCATATGGATCTTATAGGACTTATTAGGACGGAGAGTCTAGGTGGCAAAAAATACATCTTAGTAATCATGAATGATTTTTTCAGATTCACATGAGTAGCCTTCCTAAAGGATAAATCAGAAACCCTTGATGAAGTAAAAAAAGATTATCAAACGAATTCAAACTGAAAAAGGTTCTCAAGTCAGTAAGATTTATAGTGATCATGGATCTGAGTTTGAGAATAGCAGTTTTGAGAAATTCTGTAGCGATCAGGGAATATCACATAAATTCTTTGCACCCAAAACACCACAACAAAATGGAATTGTCGAAAAGAAAAATAGAGTGCTTCAAGAAATGGGAAATGTAATGTTTAATAGTATGAAGCTCCCTAGAAATCTTTGGGCTAAAGCAGTGAATACCGTTTGCTATATTATTAACCGGGTTTATACATGTAAATCTAATAATAAAACGGCTTATGAACTATGGTTCGATAAGAAACCTACTGTCAAATACTTTCGAGTTTTTGGTAGCAAGTGCTATATTTTGCGTGACCGTGAAAATCTGAGAAATTTTGACACAAAAAGTGATGATGGGATCTTGTTAGGATATTCTTTAAATAGCCGTGCATATCGTGTACTGAACAACAAGACCGGTATGATTTAAGAGTCCATTAATGTGGTCATTGATGGTCACTTAAATACACCAACCCCTAGTTCAGATAGTGAAGTTCTTTTGATTGACAAACCAGATACTTCATCAAGTCAAAATAATTCTGAATTAAGGACTGTCAAAGATCATCCAACCACTCAAATTCTTAGAAACTCCCTCACTGGTGTGCGCACTCGTAGACAACTAGAAGACATGTAATTACGTGTGCTTTACATCCCAGATTAAACCTGTAAACGTAAAAGAAGCTCTTTCTGACGAAAACTGGATAGTTACTATGCAGGAAGAACTTAATCAGTTTGTTCGAAATGATGTCTGGTACCTTGTTCCTAGACCTAAAGATAAACATATTATCGGAACAAAGTGAATTTTCAAAAATAAGTCTAATGAACTTGGAAATATTATTCGAAACAAGGCAAGACTGGTTGTACAAGGGTACACTCAAATTAAAGGCATCGATTATGATGAAACCTTTGCCCCAGTAGCTCGTCTTGAATCAATCAAACTTTTTATATCCATTGCATGCTTTAAAAAATTTAAAATTTATCAAATGAATGTAAAGAGTACCTTTTTGAATGGCGATTTACATGAAGAAGTATATGTTGAACAACCTACAATGTTTGAAGACCCTAAGTTTAATGATCATGTATACCGTCTTTAAAAAGCTCTATATGGTCTAAAACAATCTCCCAGGGCATGGTACGAGAAATTGACTAAGTTCTTACTAAGTCATAAATTTCAAATGGGTAGTATCAATAAGACGCTCTTTGTTAAGAAATATAACGATGATATCTTAATGGTTCAGATCTATGTTGATGATATTATTTATGGATCAACATGTACTAATATAACTGTTGAGTTTACAGATTTAATAAAATCAAAGTTCGAAATGAGAATGGTTGGGGAATTAAATTATTTTCTAGGGTTGCAAGTAAAACAACAACTTGAGGGTATTTTTATTTCTCAAACCAAGTATGCCTTGAACTTGATTAAAAGGTTCGGATTTGAGAATAGTAAGAATTTTGATACTCCTATGTGTACAACTCTCAGAATCTCAAAAGTCTCTACAGGTAATGATGTGGATCCTAAATTGTATAAAAGTATGATTAGTAGTTTACTTTATTTAACTGCAAGTAGACCTGATATTGCCTTAAGTGTTGGCATATGCACTAGATATCAGTCTAATCCTAAAGAGTCACATCTAACTGTAGTTAAGTGGATTATTTGATATGTCGCAAGTTCGATAAATTTGGGTCTTTGGTATCCATATGATACTAGTGTTCAGTTGGCTGGGTACACTGATGCTGATTGGTGTTCACTCCCCAAGTATAGGGTTGTGATGTAGTAATAAACTCGGTAAGACCGAGGTCGAATCCACAGGGACTGAAACTTGTACGTTTCCTGGAACTAGGTAGAAATAGAACTAGTCTAAGATGCAGTCTAAATCAAATATAAATTGATGAATAATTGTGAGAGATTAATGTAAAACTTTAAGGAATTCAACGAAAGGAAACTAGGGATTCAGAGGATCCAATTGTAGAGATCAGGGAGATCTTATGCCTGCATAAAGGATTATGGAATTCAAACTGAACTTACTTGATCTGGTTCTCAAGAGATGAAAGGTATATGAATTAGAATGGATTCCATCATCTAACCATGCCCAGGAGACAAAACAAACAACAGGATTAAACTAATTACCAACCAATCAATAATGTATGAAGATCAAGAAGGGTACTGTCATCCTACCATGCCCATGGAACAATGATGAACAACAGGGCTTCCTGACTTCATAAACATAAAAAGGGGAAAGAAATATTCAAAGCCATTGCAAACCCATTGTAATTTCAGTCACAACAGACCATTAAAGACTAAGAAAAATATTCCTTGAATAATCAAACCACAATCAAGTTTAATTCACAATTAAATAATTAAATAAAGTCTCCCATCTCAATACAAGCTTCACCTCTTAGCCCTAGCTAAGAGGTTCAGCCCAACATGAATGGGCTGGATCCAAAACAAATGAAATAAAATTAAAAAAAAAAAAAACAGAAACAAAACCTACTTTCAAGCCCCATGTCCCAGCTTCCACGTTTTTCTCCCCCTTCTCTCTCTCCGTTTTCCTTCCTTTTTAAAGATGAAAAACTCCTCCAGAGCTGTTGTGGAGTCCCACCAGAAATAGGTCGCGGAAACAGTTCTTCCGCAGCCAGGAACGCATGTCCCTATTTTGGCGCAGCAACACTTGAAAACCGACTTGCGTCATCTCGAAATTGTGGGGAATGATGGCCCAGATTCCTGATTTGGCTTCATGAACGGGATCAAGACCCCCCTTGGCATCCTCTGGACGGTCCGGATCACTGATCCGGCCTTGATAGTGATCACAGAACGGTCCACCGTGGCCATTTTTCACGGACGCGCGGCCATGCGTAAGCAGGGAACGCTGTGACGATCGGTGGGCCCCACAGTATAGTTTTTAGAGAAATTCACCCCGTTCATTGGATTCCTGACGAAAAACAGGTCAGGAAGGGTGAGTTTTCTTAAAATTCTGCATGGCCCATTGTACCAGATCCCTTCACCGTCCATCTTGCTTTTGGACGATCAAAAATGAATCTCCGGGACCTTTTGAGAATTTTTCACCTAGGCATGCATGATATGGCCCTTGTGATTCACATGGACGGTCCAGATCTGTCTTTTGAACAATGCCTGGGCCCCACAAACGCCAGTCGCGAGCTCTATTTTCGCGCTGGCGAGAATTTGAATTGGAGAGGAAGACGTTCCTGTGTTGCCATGCAGTCTTAGTACAAAAAGTGTACTATGTACACTGTATGATGATTATGAGAAATCCACACCATCCATCTTGTTCTTCTCATGATTTAAGTCGTTGAGACCGAAGATGAGGAGTATCCAGAGATCAGGTGGGTCCCAGATCAGTAAATTGTGGGCTGATCTATCCGTTGGGCCCCTTCCACAGCGATCCAATGGATGGAAATTTACGTGTACGGTTAATTTATGACCCTCAGGCCATGTATAAAGTTTTGAGCTGATCGGATGGCGAGAACCCTGTGATCTTGCATTTTGGACGTCTTTTGGGCCACTTAAGCTCTAATTTCTTGATTTTCTTGAATCCCTGGCATGCACATCCATCGATCTTGGTCTCCTGGGGTCCGTCGCTTGCCTTGGTGATTTCAAACCGCTAAATCCATGCTTTAAGTACCCTTTTCCAATCAAAGCTCCTTGTTACATCCTGCAACAAAAACACGATTAAATTATAATATTAGGTATTATCGTGTACATAAAATTAGGCAGTAATCGGGGTCTGATATGCAATATTCGACCCTCAACAATTGGGCTGGAAATATCGATGATAGGAAATCAACCAGTGGTGGTTGTTTCTATATTAAAAATTGCTTAGTTTTAGTTTAGCAAGAAACAAAGTTCTGTATCGCTTTCAACTGCTGATGCTAAATACATTGGAGCTGGAAATGCTTGTACTTAGCTTGTTTGGATGAAACGTATGTTAAGCGATTACGGAATAACACAAGATTCTATGGTCTTATATTGTAATAATTTCAGTGCTATAAATATTTCAAAAAACCTAATCCAGCATTCACGTACCAAGCACATTGACATTAGGTATCATTACATTCGTGAATTAGTAGAAGATAAAATATAATCTTTGGATTACATTCCGACCAAGACTCAACTTGCTGACATCTTCACTAAACCACTCGACAAAAACAGGTTTAGTAAATTGAAATTTGATCTTGATATGTGCAATTTAAATTGAATATTCTTGCATACTTGTATCATACTGTATTTATATTTGATTATTTAATGATTTGAATTTCAAATTTTTATGAAAATTATATTTTTCAGTCGGTACACGACCGTTCTTAGTATGACCGGTCGAGCACATCCACGACCAATCGTGGAACTCGGTGATGCTTTTAAATTGGAGAAAATTTTCATCTTCTTCATTTCCACTTCACTCTCCAACGAGCCGATGCCCGACCAGTCGAACCCACCTTCATTGTTCTTCAAGGTTAGTGGGTTTTATGCATTTTTCTTCTATATTCTATTTAGTATTATTTCATTTTTACCCTTGGAGTAATCTATTTGATCTTTCATTGCAATTTTAGAATTTTTCTTTTGAAAAATCTAATCTATCAAAACCCCACTTCAAATCTTGTGAATCTACTTGTTTCTTTGAGTCTTATATTGTAAATGGATGCTAGGGGGAAAAAGAAATCCTCCTGTGGTCCATCTTCTTCTAGATCAACTCCTATAACTCAACGTCATCTTCGTTCACTTGAAAATGATCCCGCTTATGTGCGAGATTTACGTATGCATAATGTCATAGTTGAAAGACCTGTTGATCTTAGCCATATTGCTCAATTTGGTATCCTGCCTCTGCTTCAATCTATAGGTTGGGATAATATCTTACATTAGGGTGGGCCTGCATACCAATCTATTGCTTAATCCATGTTTGCATGTATTTTTGATTTCTCGATTGAAAATTTAACATTTAAAATTAATACTAGAGAAGGTCAATTTGAGGTAGATTGACATTTGATAGCTGATCTCATGGAAATCACTGTTAATAATGAGGGTATTCTCATTTATACTTTAGTTGAAAAACCCTCAGAATCAAAAAAGTACATGCTCACTAAAGAATTGTGTAATATGGATGTGCAATAGACTCATAAAGGGAATGCGCTCCCCTCAAGGGATTTGTTACCCAAATACAGAGTTCTTCATAGAATATTTATTTTAAATCTGTATCCTCGCTCTGGTAATAAAACAGAACTAACTGCCTTTATGGTTCGTGTTTTACATTCTATCATTTCTGGTGTCAATATCTGTCTGCTTTCTTTAATTTGTCATTCCATCATTCAATTTCATCTCTATCCTAGACATAGTGATCTTCCATTTGCTTATCTTATGACTGTTTTGGCCACTCATATGCTCGTGGCTATGCCTGTTAGAGAGGCCCCTATCCATCATTCATCAACTTGATTATACGATTCCTGCTCCTTCAGGATCTAACTAAAAGTTTCTATCTATTGGTCTATAATAACTTTAATACTATTATTCTTTCTCTTAGTGTGTAAGGCTGATTTTACTTGTCTTTGAATTTGACTGGTTTATGATTTATGGTATGTGCACTTTACTTCATATCTTACCTACTCTACTCTCCTGATTATTATTCTTGTCGATTTGTTCTTCCTTTGTCATTTTGTGACAAAAAGGGGGAGAAAGCTTTTAGTATAATTGCTTATAGATATGGAGGAAGTGATATAAATAGGGGGAGACGTTTTGGTTTGATTGCTTATAGATATGAAATATGAAAGTGATATAAATATGAGTAGTATTATAATGTGTGCTGCTACTCAGGGGGAGTAAGTATAGATAAATAGGGTGTGCTAGTTTATAAACTGGTGCATGATTCATTAACCAGGCTGTAATTGGTTCTCTTATACAACTGATGCATGATTCTTTGTTGAACATGTTCTGCTTCTCTTATTTTTATTACAGTGTGTTTTGTCACAAATTTGACAAAGGGGGAGATTGTAAGTGTTATGGTCTCATACTCCTTTGGTTGTCAAATTTTGTGTGCCAAAACCTCTCTATTGTGTCTTATGTAGTATGTTGATATATGGATGTTTAAGACACTGCATCACTTCTTCAAGTCAAGTATGGTAATCTACTTTAAGAAATGCAAGATCATGTACTTAGTCCTCTTCTGTAAGCTTCAATGTTCAGAACTACATCGATAAGAAGAGTCATTCCAAGACTCAAGTACAACTCAAGATAAAGTTTAATTCAAGCTGTAGAAGATCTCAAAATCAAGCTACATCAAGCAGAGATCTCAAGCTTCATAAGGTTCAAAGGTCAACCATTATCTGAAAGAATGAAGTTTCAATGTTCATACTTCATCTCACAGGTTTGTTAGACATTAGATTGACCTTAGGGTAGGTCATTTTGTATACATAATTTAAGATGAATCTTTTTACAAGAATTTGGTCTATTCTAAGACTGATCCTAGACCTTGTTCGACTAATCCTAGCACTGGTTCGACCAGTCTAAGAAATTCCACGACCGGTCCTAAGTTGTTGCAATTTTTCAGAATTTTTTGGTTATTCTACGACCAGTCCTGAAGACTGTTCAAATGGTCACGACTCGACTAGTCGTAGGAATGGTCACGACTCAACCTTCGACCAATCCTAGATCTACAACTCGAACTACAGCAACAAATCCTGGTTTCTTATGACCAGTCCTTAGTCAGCTACGATCGGTCGTAGGTGGTCTAAGACCAGTCGTAGAATCCTAAGACTAGTCATAGAACTATTTTTAAAGATCAAACTCAAAATTTCAAAATATTGTTAGCGCTATGACCAGTCGAAGGGTTCTCATGACCAGTGGTAAACGTGATTTTTGCATCTATAAATTGAACACGAATTTCAAAGTTTTTCATCAACTCAATTCAAGTGAATTCAAGGCTCCACTCTAAGATAAGTTTGTATTCATTTTAAGCTATATTGTGCATATTTAATATTCTCTTTTTGTTAGCTTTTGCATTTGATTTTGTTTCTATGTTCCAATCTGATTTGAAAGAAGAATTTCTGTATTCCGTCTTCTTGGAATCAAAATTAAATTGAGCTAAGCCCAACTGGTTTAATTTAAAATCAATTAGAACCTATTTTAAAGTGAGTATTGGACATTGAACTTCTATATTCGAACTTCTATTCTAATTGGTTCTTCCGAGCTGCTTCAAAAAGAAGAAATCCAGGTATTTTATATTATTGTAATTTACATTCTTTTTTGTTTCTTTTGAGATTGAGCCAGAAAAATCTTTCTTAAGTTTGGGGCCGTGATCCATCTATAAAAGATCCATATCTTTGTTAATTTGGATTAGATTCAATTGCTTGCAAGAGAATGTCTTGGTGGCTGACCGCGCAGTGATGGCTCTCATGGAGTAACTCTTCAATCCAAAAATATCTGTAATGGGAGAACTGGAATCAGGGTTTAAAGCATAGCAGTGGTGATATAGACCTTAACAGATTTTTATTTTTTAATGATACTGTGTAGCTTGTCCTCGTCAGATGTGCCCTCGCATTGGAAAGTAAAGATTCTCTTGGGTGCAATAAGATATATTTTTTTTTTTTCTAACAGGCAGACATGTTACTTTCACTGGGCCACATCAGGATTACAGAATCTCTTGTAACCCTTTACAGCTTCAGGCAATTAATGTCCATTTCAAACCATGCCCACTTTCCGTGCAATTATGAATGACAATGGGTCAGGTGGATTTTGTCCATTTCTAAGGCGGGTTTAGGCTAAGCTCAATGAACAGTGGGTTTAACTCCGGTTAGAAAATACGAGCTGTGTAAGTAAATCGGCTGAGCTTTGGGTGGTTATTTTCACCTAACTCTACTCACCTTTGTAGTTTATTATTGGGCTTGGCGAGTGACCTGCTCTGACGCAGCCTAAAACTCCGAATTAATACATAAGTATGTATGTATGTGTCCACTAAATGATAGGGTTGGCATACCTTAAGCCCCATTTTCAATTCCTTAAACAGAGTGTTGTTGCAGCGAGTGGGCAGGGTTGGTCGAGTCTGACCCGATTACAACAAAGTGGGGTCGGTCGGTTGTGGGCTGAATGAATTTTAAGTGGGTCGATAAGGTTAGGCCAGATTGCAAGGGTCGCAGGTTGCGTTTGGGCTAGAATTCTAGACCTGTATTTTAAAAGGGTTGGGCTGATTCTGAAGTAGACGACCTCAATCCATTGTCATCCCTACCTGCAATACACGTGTCAGGTTGATGTAACAGTCAGGGTACTATCCATCTGCTGCAACAAATTAGAGGGATTAATTATGAAATATCATGATACCGTTCAACCAAACTCAGCCTTTGGCATCACACAAACCACGTTGAACCAAGGCTTGAATGGAATGCTTCCCAAGATAACCATTCACGAACAGGTCCAGACTGGAGTGGCAATCAGGCTAGGCCTGGTTGGGCCAAAGCATGTCGAAGTCCAGCCCATCAGCTGCGGACATGCATACCAGTCTACCGATGTTAATGAAGATTTTTTCAATTTTTGGGTTGGATCAGATTGTATCGTAATTATGAATGACAATGGGCCAGGTGGTTTTTGGTTTTTGTCCACTTCCAAGGCAGATTTAGGCCAAGCTCAATGGACAGTGGGTTTAACTCCGGTTAGAAAATACGGGCCGTGTAAGTAAATCGGCTGAGCTTTGGGTGGTTATTTTCACCTAACTCAACTCACCTTTGTAGTTTATTATTGGGCTTGGCAAGTGACCTGCTCTAACACACCCCAAAACTCTATGTATATATCTACGTATGTGTCCACTAAATGATAGGGTTGGGTATACCTTAGGCCCCATTTTCCAATTCCTTAAACAGAGTGCTGTTGCGGTGAGTAGGTGGGGTCGGTCGAGTCTGACCCCATTACAAATAAGTGGGGTCGGTCGGGCGTGGGCTAAATGAATTTTAAGTGGGTGGATAAGGTTAGGCCATATTGCAAGGGTCTCAGGTTGGGTTTGGGCTAGAATTCTAGGCCTGTATATTAAATGGGTTGGGCTGATTCCGAAATGGCCCGAACCCAACCCATTGTTTTCCCTACTTGCGTGTAAGGTTGATGTAACAATCAGGGTACTGTCCATCTGCTGCAACAAATTAGACGGATTAATTATGAAATTTCATGATACCGTGCAACCAAATTCAGCCTTTGGCATCATACAAACCACGTTGAGCTAAGGCTTCCCAAGATAACCATTCACGAACAGGTCCAGACTAGAGTGGCAATCGGGCTAGGCCTGGTTGGGCTGAATGATGTCGAAGTCCAGCCCATCAGCCGCGGACATGCATACCGGCCTACCAGTGTTAGTGAAGATTTCACCAATTTTCAGGTTGGTTCAGATTGGATTGTATCAGACCCAACCCAACTAATCTTTTTGGATAAAGGCCCAGTCCAACCAATTTTTTCCAGGTTGGGCTTGGGTCTGCTATTTTAAGCATTCAGGTTCGGGCTGGGGTCTGACCTTAGCTTGTAACTGTTAGGGTGGGTCCAGGCCCAGCATCGCCCAGCCCAAACCAGGCCCATTGCCACCAATACGCCTCAGTTTTTGAAATTTCTTAGATTTAACTATTTCAAACCTCTGATGGTTTCACTTTTTTGGTCCAGCCTAATAAGGCAAGTACCAAGGCCTTTTTTGCCCAGCGAGAGCTCAGGGCCGGTGAGATTTTTAGTTTTTTGAGTTGAGTTGGTGGTTCCCACAAAGTGGTGGGACTTTATTAAAAAATCAATAAGATGGGCGTGACATTGACCCCCCAAAACAACTACCAAGTTAACAACCTTAATCAGTGAGCTATCGATATTGTTGTTTTGAGTTACGGCTTATATTACTTACACAAGATTAATTATTTTAGATAACTATTTACAATTCTAATATTTTCAATTTATAATAATTAAATAACGAGTTGAGTTGGGTCAAGTTTTCGAGTCAACTCAATGGAGCTGAATATCCAATCGTGTCTAATTATCAGGTGTCCCAGCTAGTGAAAAATGTCAAGCAATGGTTTTGGGCGAGAAAGCTCTTTCCAAGTGAGTCCAAATCGGTTATGTTGCTCCTGACCCATTAGTCAGGCCCAACACAACACCTGGCCCACAAAAGCCCATTGGACTTGCTGAACAATCAGGTTGGAAGGGTTGAACTTTTTATTTCTCTTGGTCAGGTGGGTCCAATCCTTTACCCTAAAGTCAGCCTTTCGTCCAAATTAGGCCCACCAATGTATGGAGTGGGTCCGTATGGTGTGGGTCCCTAGAGAAATCCATGAGAAGTTTAGAGAACTTCTATGGATTCGGAATAGTTATCCCCCTGAGGAAGACGGTGCTCGACCTCACGTACTTCCCTGCATCAGAACTTGAGGTCTGATCTATAAGTCATATGGACCTCACCACAGGGAACCATGGGGAGGATACAGCTGCAATAGGTTTGTCTGTAGGGTCCACCATGGCATGTATATTCAAGCCGGCGGATTATATATCAACCATTTCAAAACTCAGGCAGGACGCGGTGCTTGATCTCAAGAGATTTCACTCGTGATTTTAAATTTTTCATTGTGGGATGGTCCAACCAACTTTTTCATACTCCGGATTTTAGGGTTATCGGGTGAAAATGAGAAGGATCATCTGATGGACGTAGAGGATTCCACACGCACAATATGGGGTCTCAAAGGACTTGGTTATTTTACTGGCTACCTAAAACAGGTGTTGTAGAGGATTCCACGTGCAAATACTCGTGCTTATCTTGGTATGATATCCAAGCCGTTTATCAAGCGGAACACCATCCAGATCCATTGCAAAAATATTAAGGATGTTGAACTATCAGGGATGGATTGAGGTTTGCTAGCCCCGCACTTCACTTTTAAACACAGCACATTTACCCGCTTGGCAACTGTGTTGGACGCCTAAGCAGTTCATAAGGTTGCTCTGGGCGTGAAAGTTGCCACATGCAACAATCAACATTGAATATGGACCATTGGGAATAATTCATTTGGCGTCCACAAGGTATCAATTCATTAACCATTTTGTTGCTTTATTCATACGGCTACTATTTAAGTCCTCACCTAACCATTTTGTTGCTTTATTCATTATGGTAGCCGAAAGTGCAAAGAGAAAGAAACCTGCTGCATACATGCTCTCCAAGAATGAGAAATCGGAGCTCTTCATACAATCGGGGAGGTGATCATCCAAGAAATCTTGGATGCCGCTGCAGACTAATCTATCCATTGTTCCTATTAGGCAAAACTTTGCAAGTAGCCAGAAAATGCTCACGTTGACGCCTTTGTTATAAGAATTCAACTTTCTACTCTCCACTGTTAAGTCCCTTGATATACATTGATACCCCATCCTCTTTTAGAGAAAGTGGTTGTTTGCTAGCACATTAATCTCTCTCTCTCTCTCTCTCTCTCTCTCTCTCTCTCTCTGTAGGATGACAATTGGCTGTGTCCCAGCCAAGTCCAGCAGAATGGCCTTGTAGGGCCAGGGCGTGGACGTAAGGGTGGCAATGGGCCGGGTAGCCTGCAAGACCCAGCATTTCGTCCCAGTTTATGCCAGGCTTGGACCTACTTGCTTGGCCCATGTGTTGGGCTTAGACTCAAGTCATTTTAGCTCGACCCAACCCAGCCCAAGCCAACGTTTTATATACGTGTTATATCCTACAAATATATTGTTATAATCCTTAATTCGGCAGTCATTCTTAATCTTTTGATAGACAAGTAGATTACAAAAAATCAAGGGAGAAATAAAGAGTTTATCAATTTTCAGGTTGGGTAAGATTGGATCCTTTCAGGCCTGCCCAACCAATTTATTTCAGGGTAGATCCAACAAAAATTTTCCTGGTCGGACTTGGGCCTGCTATGCCAGGCCCATGCCAGGTTTAGGCCTGAATTGGGCCTTGGCTGTAAAGTGTCAGGTCAGGTCTGGGCCTAGCCTGGACCGAACCAACCCAGATCATTGCCACACTTACAGTTAAGGCCCTAAACTACTTGGCCTGAGGAAAAGGGCCGAGCTTCAAATCTGCGCTCTGGTTTGGGCCAGGCTCACCTCAGTATCAGTCCAAGTATCAAGTACACCTCACTCATAAAAAAGGAATGGGTAGTTTAATCATACAGGGAGACTCATCTTAGATGGATTAAATGCACATAAAATAAAATAAAAAACTAAAAAAAAAAAATCTTAGATTCAACTAATTTCAAAACCCTTGGCCCAATCCAATAAGTCAATTACCATGGCCTTTTTAGCCCAATTAGAACATAGGGCTCAGCAATATTTCAAGCTTATGGAGTCAAATCCGTGGTTGGGCGAAGTGGTGGGACTTTATTAAGAATACAATTATAAGTTGGGCGTGAGATTGACACCCAACCACAACTACGAAGTTAACAACCTTCATCAGTTCGCTATCAATACTATTGTTTTGAGTTACTGTTTATATTACTTAGATGAGATTTTTGTTTATTTTTTATTTTTCTTTTAAATCTATTTATAATCCTGATATTTGCAATTTATAATAATTAAATAACAGTTGAGTCAGGTCAAATCTTCAATCCAACCCAACCTGGCTAAACATCGAGTGGAGTCCTGTCTTGTTTTCAGGTTTTTGATCTATGGCCCGGTCCCAGCTCGTGATGAATGTTAGGAGATGGTTTGGAGCCCAGTTCGGTCATGTTGCCCTTGGCCCATTAGTCAATCCCAACACAAGTCGTGTCCTACAAACGCCCATTGGACTTGCTCAGGAGTCAGGTTGGAACCGTTGAACTTTCTCTCTCTCTCGGGCAGGTGTATCCAACCCTTTGCCCTGAGGTCGTAGCATCATGCAACATGAAATTCAGACTTTGTTCTAAATTAGCTAGGCCCACCTATGTATGGTGTAGGTCCCTAAAGAAAACGACACAAAGGGACCAGAATCCTCTGCACTCGACCTCTGTGGAGCCATCAGGGTTTTACGTGAGGAATCCACCCCATCCATTAGACGCATCCCTTGATTTTAGAACCCAAGGACCAAAAATAGCCTGAGAACCATGGGGAGGAAAAACCAACAATACGTATGTCTGTAGGGTCCACTTTGGCATGTATATTCAACCCAGCCGTTTATCAGGTGAGCCTCACAAGGATTAACAAACTCTTCCAAAAGACAACCATTTCCAAAACTCAGTCAGGACACATCGCTTGAACTTAGAGCTTCCATGTGAGATTTTACACATTGTTCTTTGTGGCGATGGCCCAAATAAGTTTATCATCTTACTGATTTTTGGATTGTCAGTGAAAATGAGAAAGATCGCCTGATGGACAGAGAGGATTCCACAGCACAATATGGAGTCCCAAATGCTTTGGTTCCTTCACTGGCCGTCTAAACCAGGGGCTGTAGACGATTCCACATGTAAATACAAATGCCATTCGGCATATGACATCCAAGCCGTTTATCGGTGGAACACTATCTAGATCGATTGGGAAAATATTCCGGCTAATGAACTATCAAGGCTGGCTTCTCTTGCAAGATGTTATTGAGGTTAGCTAGCCCCGCACTGCACCTTTAAACGCAGCACGTTTACCGCTTGGCAACTATGTTGGACAGCTAAACATTGCACGAGGGAAGCAACTAAACAGTGCATAAGGGAAGCGGAAATCGGGGCTTTGTAGGGCCCAATGTGATGTGTGGATTTTATTCTCAAAAGTAACATATAGGTACAAATGATCCGTAAAATGGTACGTTCATAATAAATTTTATTTAATCCATTAAACAAAAATGTCCACCAAATTGAGAATCTCCAAAAATATCATCAAGCATTCACAAGTGAAAAATATCTCATTGAATAATCAATTTTCAACTTGAGATAACATATATCGATTAAATCATTCAATCTTACTAGAATTAAATAGGCATGTCAATTATTCAATTCAATAGTCAATTGCGCAATAAATTAACATATTTATATAGTGAGACGAATAGATTAATCAAGTAATTCAATAAATTCTAAATATAAAAATTAAAATATAATTTATGTTAAGATTAATAAACTTAAGTGGAAAGCTTTAAGGGAGAAACCTCACATTAGGTGTGAATTTTCTTCTTCATTAACCTTATATCACCGCCAAATCAAAGCACCTAATTTTACTACTTTGAGTAGCTTAAATATGCTTCTAATCTAGATTCAATTGAACATCACTAACTAGCCTTGGATGTTGCTCTTTTCAGGCAAAGACCAAACCCTCGTCATAAGTGCATTTCAATTACCTTAGATTAGCTATCACTAAGCTCCCATTTACATTTCAAATTGAGGAGTAGTGTTTCGAATCCAAAAGGTTTCAAATCCATAATCCCAAACAAGTCTTCAGGCTTATACCCTAGAACTAATGGCTTTAGATTTGTTGTAGCATAGCTAGACAGAAGTGGAGTGGCCAAGCTAAGAAGCTAAATTAATAAAAGTCTGCAGAGAACAAAAGGATAAGTAGTGTAGAGCTGTAAAAGAATTGATTGATTGATTGTGGTGAGGGACCGAAACTCTTCTTTGAGTATTGCTTTTATAAATGTCTAAAAGGCAGTGGCCACATATAAGTTTCATGGTTTTGCGTGTAAATCTTCCAATGATGTACCAGCCATATCTTATTAAGATTTGAACTACTTGTTGTGCAATGCTATACCATGTGATTTATTTTTATTTTCAAATGGCTTTTTATTTCTTGTTCCTAATTTCTTAGTCTTCGAAAGAGTCTTAAACATCTCTGTTTACCTTTTGAATTGATTTGAGACGCCATGCCATGCATATGTTAGAATACAAGGAATCTAACATTGACAAGTCTTTTAGAAACTTCCTTAGCACGTTACGAGTTACACGTGTGTGACGGACGTTAGTCACATACATGACGAGTGGTGACCGCCTTTTGGTAGGCTAGGTGTCGTTGGCCGATAAACGCTAAAAATCTTTGTTAGTGCAGTTACTTTTCACTCTCTTATATGCCAACACATGGCAGCTTATCGCCGGTTGACATAGACTGCACCATGTGTAAATAGTAACCAGGTACAAAATCAACATCGAATATGGACCATCCGAAACGATCCTAACTGTGCACAACGTATCACTTCATCATGCAGCCTTAATATGTCCCGGTCAAGGCATCCAAACCTAAGACTTTCTACGGTCGAAAAATAACTATGTCATCAAACCCAGAGGATCATACCAAGCACCAATGGTAGGACATGTGCCCTAATTACCATAAAACATCATGATCATTTTAGGCAAGTTCAATGGTCCGAATTGTTTGAAGTTTGTAGACCCCTTGATTCTCTTTATTTGACATGGGAGGTAATTATGAGGTGGTCCACAATGTCATGTATTATATTTAGCAACTTACAATTCACATTTTTTCAAGTATTAAACAATTTTAGTAGTACGGAACATAGGTCCATCTGAAGCCTATTGAATTAATTAGACAAATCAAAGATGGTTTAATTCTAATTTTGTTCGAGTGACGCCGATTTATGGACGTGTGTCTAATCATTCCACCACATTTGACACGTGTGGACTACAACCTAACATGGAAAGCACGTGCTTACATTAGTGTTTAATCATTCCACCACATTAGTGATGCCGATTTATGGACGTGTGTCTAATCATTCCACCACATTTGACACGTGTGGACTACAACCTAACATGGAAAGCACGTGCTTACATTAGTGTTTATGAATTCTAGCCGTCCACACATGCATGGACATTGCAGCAGTCCACCAACTTACATTGGTGTTTATGATTTCATTTTAATTTATTTTTATTAGTTGACTACATGTGTTAAATTGTAATCGGGATTTTCAAGTTATTTAAAAAATAATAAAAATTAAAATTAAAAGAAGATATATATGGGATAGATGGTTTTTGGTTTATGAAATTTTCAGCCATATATTCCTTCTTTTTTTTTTTTCATATATTCCTAGTCATAATATCTGTTACCCTTGCAAGGCCATCCATGAAACACATGAGTGGAAGCAAACCGGGTTGACTCGTGACTCGAATCTTGTGAGGTGGGGGAATTGGAATCATTTGAAGACCACTGGTGTGGCCCGGCCATAAACTCCAGGGACAGGTTTGGCGGGCTCAGATTTTTTATGTTTCAAATTACCATAAACTCCTTCTTTCTTACCGGAATTACAATCTGCCCTCGTTCCAAAAATCAGCCCAAGTGAGAACGTGAGACATAGGTAGATCCACGTGGGTGAACTTTTATGAGATCCCATCCATTCAGATAATCTGCCTCATCAGGATGAAAGAATTAATAATCCATCGCTCAGATAGGTCACACCTAGGAAACAGTTGGCATGGAATGCTCACCGTTACTTTTGTGTAGGTCCCACCGTAGTGTTTATATGACATCCCATCCATTCAGATACTCTGCCTCATCAGGATGAAAGAATTTTCAAAAAAAAAAAAAACTGTATTCTGAAACTTAGGTCACCATGCCACTCGAATTTAGAGTTTTAGGTATAATGTTTTTTGGGATGGCCCACCTGATTATTGGTATATCTGATGAACGGTATGGATTTTATGACCGTTAATTCGTATCCCTGACGTCAGAGAAAGTTACTCTCGTAGGTACCTAACACTACGTCCGCAAGCGTTTTCGGATGTCCCATGTGCAAAATGGGTTGGAAATGAAAATCATTTTCGAGGGCTATTGTTCTTATTTAGTATTTTTCCTTTTATTAATTTATATTTTGGTAGTGGGAAATATGATAGATACTTGCCACAAATGCAAATATATATATATATATATATATATATATATATATATATATATATATATATATATATATATATATATATATATATATCTGTGATTTTAAAATTTTAGGCGAAGCCATAAATGTATTATAAGTGTATGAATGGAAACGGACTGTTAAAAAGTCTGACTAATCCTCCCCGTTAATAGAATAAATTTCTGGCCCATCTGATGACTGCACTGACCTCATCTTTAGGTTACAGTATACCGACACAGTAAGGGATGCGGATTTCCTGCGAAAGCCTTTCGCAGCGCTGCAATGTTTGTGGGAAAGCCACTCCATCCATCCGTTTTTCCAGTTCATTCTAGGACAATAAGGTGCATCCAAAACTTAAATGGGCCACACGAAACGAAAAAGTAGGTATTAAATAACCACCGTTTAAACATTTATATGGCCACAAAAGTTTTGCATTGATTTAAGTTTCTGGTGCTTTCATTTCATCTCAGTCAAAATGACCTTATAAATGGTTTCGATGGAATAAAATGCCTAGGAAAGTTTCAACGGTAAGCAATATTCCTTTCACCACTGTTTCATCTCGTATGGCCCACTTGTGTTTTGGATCCTCTTCAATTTTTATTGCACATCCTAAAATAGGCTTGAAAAACGGATGTATGGGTTGGATTTATCACAAACATCACCATGGGCCCCACCCAAAATCCTTGCACAGTAACTTCCTGTGAAAGCGGCAGCTAGTACACCTTATTAACAGTCTCGGTCTTGATCATACTTGCCAAATCAACATGTGGGTTGAGTCTCACTTGGGCCACAATGGCACGTGCCAAGAGAACAATATCTACTGGTATTTTAGGTAGCCACACACCTTGGCTTCTTTATTCTTTTTTATTATCATTTTGGTTTGGAAAAATATAAGCAAAAATAAGAAGACTTGACAAATCATGTCGGGCGATGGGCCCTTTGTTGGAAAATTGCACTTGAAAGAGTTAACTTGTTTGGAACATGATGTTTACACGTGGAATGTGGAGTAGTTGTACTGAAACCAATCCGCTAATCGTGCGAGCAGCAACTTTCAGATTCAGGATCTCAAAAATGTAAGGCCATATGGACAATAGGTGGGCCACACACCTATATTGGATTTAGACCCTAGCTCAATTTATCATAACCTTTTATTTTATATACAGTTGCCCACTTGATGATCTAATTAGTAGAAATTTTGACATTAGCCATATAGACAGCAAGGCCCACCTGAAGAATGGCTTGGATGTCATAAACATGTGCTCCATTTCCACTTGTTAGAGGCAAGTTTGGCTTAGTTTTGGAACGGCTTGATCTTTTGAGTGTCCATTAATACTGGTCAGATGCATCTCTGAATGAAGTAGATGACATACACAAAACACAGCGGGCTTGGAAGGTTTTTAATGGTGGATCTCGCTATCCCAACTGTTCCCTGTGGTCTGGCCCACCTGTATTTTGGATCAGCCCGTGTATTAGGACACTAGGAGGGGCCGAAAATGATGGATGGATTGGATTTATTTAAAACATCATGGTGGGGCCCACACGTATACGTTAAGTTTATCTTAGAAACGTTTGCATTGGATCCAGCCATGTGCCACGTACGTGTAAGGTTATCTTGGTTTTTGGCTAGAAAAATCACTGTAGATAAAGAAAAATAAAAATAGAAAGAAAGAAGGGTTCGTTTTGCCTCTGTCGCAACTCCTGATAGAGTGTGTGTCGACACCAACTGACGCCCACATTTTGAGATGGCCTGATGATTTGAACCGTCCATATTCTAGATATTACGCTAAATAAGTTATTATCCCATAATCACACTTGAGTGATGATACTAACCTTTGATTTTTAGCATCAAGTGTAATTCATTGAGAATTCTCTTTTCATTGATCTAAATTCATCGGCAAATAGTAATATTCACGACCATCCATTCAGAACAATTTCTCACGAAGTGATCCGTAAAGCATAGATTCAACGCAATGGACAGTTCTGATCATCAAACCACTTAGAATGTGGACCCTAGTGCGAAGACAAATGCTGGACCTTGAGTTGCGGTCCGACCCAAAACGAACTCAACAAAGAAGGTGAGAGAGAGAGAGAGAGAGAGAGAGAGAGGTATTTGTTGGTGGGCCATCATTGCATGGGTAGAGGGGAGAGGGAGGAGAGATGAAGTGATAAGGAGAATGGCGTGGTGTGGGTGTCTACAAGTCCCTGTCCCCGAGTAGAGTCCCCACGTGAATGGACCGTCCAAACGTCTCCTCTGTTGGCTATTCTCTGCTTTCCAACAAACGAGTCTTGACGAAACTATCCCAAAAAAGCAAGCAACTGTAGGATACAAGACCGTATATACGATTCTTTTTTTATTTTTCTTTACTTTATAGGAAAACGAGGGGTATTGCACATGTGAGGCATGTGGAGCAAGGAAAGGATAGAAAGTGAAAGGAGAGATTAGAAAGGAGCGAGATGCTGAGGGACCGGAGTTCTCTAAAACGCCTCTTTTAACACCCAAGTCTGTGGGGCCCATCGTGTTTTAAATGCACAATCCGCTCCATCCATCAGGTCCTGTATTCGATGTTAGTTATTGAAATGAAAGAATCAACTAAATTGACAGCTCAGACGGGCCACACCAGAGAATAGTGGCAATTGGATGCTGACCATAGATTCATCTATGAGTCACCATGAGGTGTATCTTTCATCAAATCCGTTAATCAGATCTAACTGACAAAGATGAAGAGAGGATTAAAAAATAAATAAAAATCAGTCTGATAAATTAAAAAAAAAAAAAAAAAAAAACTAAGTAGGCCGCATCATGTGAACTTAGTAGTGTTGTGATCAATTTTACATTGTTCTGCAATTAGTTTTCTTAGATGGAAAACCTTAAATATTTTAAGAACATAGTATATATAATGTTTAATTAGAATTAAAAATATTTAGAAAGTTGAAAATGTGACTAATGTCCATAGCCATCAAGACTACCCCCCAAACTACATGTGGGTTTTTATTCTTCCATTTCTATCCTCCTTCTCTTTCTTCACGTACTATGCCCTCATACGTAGAGCAGTGACGAAAACATGGCATGTGTTTTTTGGGTTCCTCTTACTATAATTTTTCTAACATAAGAAGCAACTTTTTCTATGCACATGTAATGGAAGTTATTTCCAGATCTCTCTTGGAAGTTTCTCATACTTAGATATGATTTCTGCTCGCACACTGTTTTTTAAAAGCTTTTGATCCACCAAGGTGGGCTTTCCCACATGCAGTGCGCTGATAAAAGTGCAAGATCCAAGCCAAACTGCACCCAATAAATGGACAATCCGAGCTTTTGCTCCCACAAGTATATACCCGGTGGAACCCATGTTAATGGGTGGCCTCGATATTGCACATGTAGCACATTTTTGTACGTGTCATCTGCTTGAAGAGAGATGCATGTACCATTATAAGTTCTTCATCAGTTATTTCTACTCATGTCAAGTAATTAGATTATCAACTTGTCAATCACATTTCTGCATTTGTGCACTAACTAGATTATATATATACTCTTTAAATCTAATTATAGTTATACCCTAGTCTTTCAAAGTAGTTACTTTTATGGACCTATTCAATTAATCATCTAAAATTAATATTTTAGTTACTAACCTACCCTTTATCATTAATAAAAGCTCAGTTTTATTTTGTAATTATCTCTAGAAACTCTCATCAACCTCAGGTAATTGGGATAAGGATTAGATGATGATGATGATGATGATGATCCATGAAATCTCTTTCAATATCCTTTCCCAATGTTCATCAAGATTGAATAATTAATTTCTGAGTTACCATGATGGTCAGTAGCAGAAACTGGTACATGGGCCCACTAATATGCACAGTTAATAAAATGACTTTTGAGGCCACTATCACTCCATTCAACCCATCTAACAAGATGTACAACCGAGAAAACTTCAGTCATAGGCTTAGTTCTTAAATTGTGGCCAAGCTAATTAATTTACTGACCAAATTTTTGGTTCAAGAGCATTTATACGGTGTGAATCCCCTGGGAATGGATTAAATCTCTGAGCCTCCACATAATGGATACTTCTTTCTTGAGCTTTGCTAAGCCACAGGCTTATGCAAGGGCCTAAGGAGTACCATGACCATTGTTGCGTGGATGCCCCTTGTTGGGCGTAAAACCAATTTCAGATATGAACGCTATAGAGAAAAAAATAATAATAATAATTCAAGCAAACATAGAGGCACAATAATTTCACATGAAAAATCCTTGTAAGGAAAAACAATAGCATAAAGCGACGACCAATTTACCATAATCAAAAGAAAGTTACAATAGATAGAACAACTTATAATAGAAACTTTAGCTTTCCCACAAAAACTCTCGAGATCATTCATGCTAGGCTCCAAAACCTTAGACTCACTTTATTTGTTGCTAATACTTATTGTCGGGTACGAAAGCAATCTTAGATATAAATCAAATCAACAATAGAGAAAAAAAAATTCAAGCAAACACAAATAACACATAAATTTTACATGAAAAACCTTTGTATTGAAAATCACAACACAAAGTAATAATCAATCCACTATAATCAAAAGATTATTTTAAGAGATGGAATATCTTACAGTAGAAATCTTAACTTTCCTCACAAAAACCTTCAAGAATTCGCGCTAGGCTCGAAAACTCTCTTCCCACTCTATTTGTTCTAATCCTAACTGCAATTAACCAAGTATTTATATACTCTTGTACAAGATTAAAAAATAAAATTCATACTTACACATTCTATCAATTGAATTGATACAACCTTCAGTTGGATTGAACCAAACCAACTCAAAAACCCTCGATCAGATAAAAAAAAATGTACAAAAGTGAACAACTAGCAATTCGAGAATCACCCTCTTAATTCTGTTAGACATATAGTGACACTAGTCAAACAGTGACATATGATATCTCTGCATTATGATCAAAGGCACTCAATCAACAACCACCCCATCAGAATTTCCAAATTGGCAATAGGTGTATGTCCCAACTAGCAATCAAGTCCATTTGACCTCATAGATGATTAATCACAGAAATCAGACCCGTCTAATTATAAGATGGCCCATGAAATTATTAACAGGTGCACGGCTTTAGAAACTTTAGCCATATATCTAATTCATAAATTGGAGCTAAGCTAATTAATTTATTTACCATATTTGTTTCATAAATTGTAGCTAAGCTAATTTATTTATTTATCAAAATTTTCTGTTCAAGGGCATTTATATAACACAATCCCCCTATGGATGGATTTAACCCCATAGGCGGGCGTTTGAATGGCAAGCAATTTATGCCTTAAGTAGCTCATCTTGATGTCTACTTACTAAGTTGAAATGATCAAGTAACTTTAAATAAATAAATAAATAAATAACTTACTTATAATTGATTATAGAGCAAACTTATCTAAAATAAGTTTTTTTTATCTCCTGCTGCAGGTTAAATTTAAAAATTTTAAAAAAATTTAAAAAATTTAAAAAAAGAAAAAGAAAAAAAAAAAAAAAAAAAGGTAACTTATTTGGTGGTATCCAAAAAGGCAATTTAAGCTCCACATCATGGATGCCTCTTTCTTGAGCTTTGCTAAGCCACACGCGTGTACAAGCATACAAGGGATACCTGTCAACACCATACCTTTAAATTTTTTATTTTTATTTTTTTTACACACGCAATCACCTCCTACCGCGGTAGAATTTCATTGGAATGACTATTGTAACCCGTGACTTCGTGTTGAAACTCTCGTGAATTTACCACCAAGCATGAGCAAGGACTCGTACCTTTGATTCAACCCATGCCTTTGATTCATTAACTGATGCTATTCTAATTAGTTTATTTTTCATTGGTATTTCTCCTGCGTGATCTGATATGAATGGATTGAATCTCTCGACCATGAGCTATGAAAGCATGTGTGGAGGCATATACTTGAGTTATCTTGTCCACGTGCATCATTTCCTTAAAGAATGATCTTGACAATTAGTTTAAGAAATATGTCACATTCTATCCACCTCATGCTGCTTTATATCTCATATGCATGGCAGGAAATCTCGACGATGCTACATGCCATACTCGCACGTGTGAGATGATACAGTAAGATCCGGAGTACCATTGGGCAATCTCTCCACCACACAAGTAGTAGAGTGGTATATCCATTCAGTCTATCCATCCGGCGGGCCCTATCATCAACGACTTTTGGTTAAAAAATCACACCAATATATCAGCTTTCGTGATATATATATATATATATATATATATATATATATATATATATATATATATATTGACACACATACACACACCCAATGGGATACTTCTGTCAAGATAATTGCCTGCCTAATCCAATATATCCAATTTAAGCCCCACTATTAGGATCACCGTATACGAAAATTAACCCCCATTCACTCATTAAGTGGGCCACACTGTTGAAAACAATATCTAGCCATTGATAAATAAAAATAATAATAATAAAATCATAGCGTACTAAATGAATGGATATGGATGGATTTTCTTGCACGAGGTGATCCTTGCGATAAGGCCAATCTAACGTGGCATGAACTTTTTTTTTTTTGGTTAGCTTTTTAGTACACCCCACAGTCAGTTGACACTTCACTGTTAGCCACCTCCACTAGGGATATGTGGCATGAAATTAACAGAGGGGAAGTTATCTGTTAGGTGGACTGGTACTTGTGGTCCATCTCTCTCTTACCTAATTGGCATGTGGGGTCCCACCATAGTGTTCAGATAACATCTCCCCCATTCAACAATGTTGTCCCAACGCACGAGAATGAGATGCCCTAAAAAGAAAATCCAGTGGACCCAACCATTAGATGGCCCCACATGGATTTGGAGTTTTTTGAGTGATTGTTTATTGTTTTATCTTACATGCCCAATCTAATAGGTAGATACGGTTGGAAATTATACAGATTAATATAATTTCTGTATAATATGGAAACTGAAAAAATAAAATTAACTTGAATAAGGACAGGTTGAAGCACATCTGAAATGATGTCCTTAAAGCGTTATTTGCCCCTACTCAATTGAATTGAGTATGCTGATAGGTTACAGGCAAACCGCTTCTAGGATATGACGAGCTTGGTATGGGTCTGCATTCAGTAAACACGAAGGCCCACCTATTGGAACTCTGTTACACTCAGTCTGGCAGAAATACAATAAAAGGAAAAATCTCAGAAGAAATAAAGAGAAGAAAAATTATGTGATTTAGGTTCACTGCACTGGTCAAATCTTCAGCCACTGGTTCAATCGAACTATTCTAGACCACACTGTTGGTCTGTTCTTCAAGCAAAGGGTTGAACTCTTGTTGTCTTGTTGGAATTACTGGAGTATAGGAGATGAGTGGAGGACTGTCTCAATTCGTATGGGTCTGCTAAAGTGGGTTGAGAGATGGTTTAAAAACCCATCTAGGCCCTCCTTTTATAGGCTATGGTGGATAGGGGTTATGGTCCAGGGAATTAAATCCCATGACTGTTTTCTAGCTGTTGGAGAAAACTAGTCGTTTTATGGCCGTTTTCTGACTGTTGTGCATGAACCATTATGTAAGGCTCGTATCCTACACTGTACCATTTTGTATAATCATACGGTTCTACCGGTCGAATTCCGGCAACCCGCGACCTGTAACCAACGTTTGCGCACAATCCTAAGTCGAGTCCTGCATATCTGAGTCGACTCCACCCGAGACTTGTACCAGTGCGATTGCACTGTCGCCGCGGTTCCGATGTTACGTCTCTAGCGCCGAGGCGATACCCTGGTCAGGAGATGTGGGCCCGTATTCAGTTCGAGAAAAACGCTGCACGTTACAAACTCCAAGAAAATATATTCCATCAAATATCAAGTACACACCCATCAAACCCATCACTCACCCCCATCCCCAAGTACAACTACCCTCCCTAAAGTCAACTCTCCCCATCACCCATCACTCTCTCTCTCTCTCTCTCTCTCTCTCTCTCTCTCTCTTTACATCACATCTCTCATCTCTCTCATCTCTCTTACCTCTCATTTCTCCTAAGAAACTCACGTCCCAACCTCCATGAGAGAGAGTTTGGTGTGGCCCACCTTCCTATCTCCCATCCCCACCATCTAAAGCCCATCTCAACTGTTAAAAACGTCCCCTTGGAAGCTCTAGAGGCTATAGGCAGAAGATGGAAGAGGAGATCTTGAGGCGGGTGCTTATCTCTCTCTTTCTCATTTTCGTGTGATGTGTGGCCCACTCGGATGGACCTCACCTTGATGTATGTCTTATCCAAACCGTCCAAGTCATGTGGACCCTACCTTATGGTGGTGGAAAAATACAAGTATCTGATGGATTCAAATCAGGTGGGTCACGTTGATGTGGGACCCACCTTAATGAAAAGTGGGCCATGTCCATGTGGGACCCACTATGATGCCCGTGTATATCCATGCAAGGAGCGGCTAACATGAAGTGCGTGTACTGACATGGGCGGCTACTAACAGCTAACAAAAAAAATTCTTTTAAAGTTTGGGGTGGGCCGCTCATGCAAGCCCCACCTTGATGTATGTAGATAATCCACACCGTCCATTCCGTTGCTCAGCTCATTTTAGGCGTTGAGCCGAAAAATGAGTCCAATCCGATAATTGAGCGGGCCATACCATAGGAAATATTGGTATTACCATTAAAACCCACATTGATCATTTTATTCGTTAAAAATACTTCTCATATTGGTCTCATTTGGTCAATCAGGGGCTGTAGAATCAAATGGATGGGTCGGATTTCCTTGATGCTGGCCCCACTTGTGAAAAACCACAGAAATATTGATTTAAAAAAAAAAAACTGCATTAGGCAGCAGGTGCTGCCAGCCCCTGACGTGAGGATGCATGGCGTCCTACTGCCGTGGACACTGGAGGTAGGGACCCACGGTCCCAGCCGTGGGCCCCACCATGATGTGTGTTACCATCCACACCGTGCATTTGGTGGGCCTTCCTCCTGGCTACGGGCTACCCAAAAAATCAGCCATATAAGTGACTCAAGTGGCCCACATCACAGGAAACAGTGCATTGAACATCTGCCATTGAAACCCTTCTGGGTGTCACAGAAGTTTTGGATTGTAAAGAAATTTGTTTTTCCTATTCATCTAGGTCCGTGTGACCTTATTAACGGGTTGGATTATAGGTAAACATTATGGCGGGCCCCACGTGGGACCCAATGATACATGTGTTTCATTCCCACCGTCCACTGGACCCACCACCGTGTATGTGTTCTCCCCACACCGTCCACACCCCTGGACGGTGGGACCCACCATGATGTACGTGTTCTATCCACTCCATCCAGCCATTGATCAGGTGGCCACGTCACAGGAAACAGTGTTGATGAACCGTCCGCCATTGAATCCCTTTCCAGATAAGGCTTGGGTCAATATGAAAATTTATTTTTCCTTTCATCCAGGTTCATGTGACCTTATCAACAGGTTGGGTGGAAAATAAACATTTGGGTGGGCCCAGGTCTGTGTGACCTTATTAACAGTTTGGATGTCAGATAAACATTATGGTGGGCCCCATGTGGAACCCACAATGGGGTATGTGTTTTATTCACACCGTCTGCAACAGTGGACGGTGGGACCCAACAATGATGTATGTGTTTTCGCACCATCGATAGTAGTGGACGGTGGAACCCACCATGATTTATGTGTTTTATCCACACCGTCCACACCTGGACAGTGGGACCCACCATGATGCATGTGTCGCATCCAAACCGTCCAACCATTTGGTTAACTTGTCTTACAGGCTTGAGACTAAAAAATGAGGCAGATCTATCAGGATCAAGTGGACCATATAGCAAAAAAATTAGTGGGGATTGAATGTCTGCCATTGAAACCTTTTGTTTCACAGAAGTTTTAGATCATTAGAAAATTTGTTTCCTCTTAATCCAGGTCTGTGTAACCTGATGGCCAGAGTGGGTAGAAAATAAATGATACAGTGGGCCTTGAGCATTTTAATTGTGGAAATCATTCTTACCACTGTTATTTGGAGTACGGTCCAGTTGATCTTTTGAGATGATTCATGTATATATGTATGTATATATATATATATATATATATATATACACACACACACACACACACACACACACACACACACACACACATTATATATTGATGTACTTGTGGACATCTGTTGAGGCCCACCTTGATATTTATAAGGCCCATTTGAGGAGGCCATCTTAATGTATTTGTGGCCTATTGTTGAGGCCCACTTTGATTTATATGAGGCCCATTAGTGCGGCCCATTGATGCAACCTACTTGATGTGATCGAGGCCTAGGTACGTGGCCCATTTGATGTGTATGAGATCCATGTATAGGGCCCACATGTTGTGTATTTGAGGCCCATGTGTAGGGCTCACATGTTGTATATATGAGGCCCATGAGTGAGGTCCATTGTGATATATTCGAGACCCAGGGGCAAGGCCTGACATGATGTGATTATGGCCCATATGATGTATATTCGTGCCATCCATCCCCAATAAATGTGACCCACCTTAGTGTATATATTCTATATCCACCGTTTGCCTAATTTGTCGGATGGTGGACTCCACTTTGATGTATGTGTCTTATATTATCCGTCCATCTACCCCAGAACGGTGGTAACCCACCTCATGTATATTCCTGCCGCCCATCTATTTTCTTGGGTGGGATCCAACTTAACGTATGTATTGTATTCCAGCACCGTCTATCTGGACGTGCTGTGGGGCCAACTACGATGTATATGTTGACCTGCACCATCCAACTTGCTGGACGATAAGCCCACCTACTGCATATTCGGAGGGCCCACTATGTTGTATGCATTTCATCTATGCCGTCCATTTATGCGGCTCAGTGTATAGCAAGCACACTATCCATCTGTTAGGGCCCATTTGATATGTGCAAGGCCCACCATGATGTGTTGGATACGAGGCCCATTGGCATGACCCACTTGGTAAGGCCCAATGAGATGTATTTTCTGGCCCATGTATTGTGGCCTAACAGACATACAGGTGACACCATGTATTGCGACCCATTATGATATACATGAGGTCCATTGGTACAACCCATTGATGCGGACCACTTGATGTATATGAAGTTCATTGGCATGGCTCATTGGTGTGGCCCACTTGATGTATTTGAGACCCATGTTCAGGGCCCGCCTCCCATTTAGCGAGGCCCATTGTAATGTAATCCCGACCCATATGTCATGGCCCATTGTGATGTATTTCTGACCCATTTGGCAAGGCCCATTGTGATGTATTCAAGGCCCATGGTTGGGCCCAGTGCGATGTATGTATGGCCCGTTAAGTTGTGTATGAATCCCTTGTATGGGCCACTCCTTGGGAGCAATATTGGTTAAATGTCCACGTTGATGGGCAATAATGGTTAAATACCCACATTGTGACCTTCCCTTAGGCCTTGTTAGGCCGATTATCGTGATCGATTGTCGATTTCGATTGTCATGGCCGATTGCAGATTTCGACTGTCAAGGCCGAGTATCGAGGCCGATTCCGATTTGTCGAGGCCGATTGTATAGGCCGATTTTGATTGGCGAGACCGAGTATCGAGGCCGATTGTCGAGGCCCAATGTGATGTGTGTGAGGCCTATGTGATGAGGCCCATTATGATGCATTCGAGGGCCAGGCGATATAGCCCATTGTAATGAATGTTAGGCCCATGTGAAAGGCCCATCGTGATGTGTATTAAGCCCTTGAGTGAGGCCCATGGTGTTGTATATTTGGCCTTTGTGTGAGGTCATGGGTCCACTATATGTTAGGATCTATGAGGACCATTTCTTGGGGCAATGTTGGTTAAATGTCCACATTGTCGAGGTCGATTGTCGATACCGATTATAAGTATGTGACGGCATAGCATCATGATACATGCCCATACACATTATCTGCATGTTTATTATGAGATGTGGTTGATCATTGCATATGTCATTGAGCGTGTTGTTATGAGACTCCCTGATAGGCGGAAGTTATCTCACATGAGCACATGGTATGCACAGGATTGATGCATGACTGGATTGTATGACTCATGCATCTTGCATTATGATTACTGTACGCCCTAGCGACATCAGGGCCGTAGCCTCCACAGGCATATCGTGGATGGCCAGGCGGGACACCAAAAATTTGTTCTAGCATCAGGCTGCTATAGATGGCCCTGGGTTAAAATTCCTAAATCATCTTGGTACCGAATGACGCCCCAATGTCGAGACCGAGTGGATACATGAGCGCCCGAGTGCCGAATATCAGGAGGCCGCGTCTCCCACTGTGTCGTGGTCGGTTGGGAGGGGGTGTGGTCTTACCCGCCCAAGAGCAGGGGGCATTGCTAGGCTGAGTTTGACGAGTTCGTGAATGGGTCCGCTATCGACGTGCCGAATAGGTATTGGTAGACTATTGGCCAGGCCGATAGTGAGATTTCTTACGCTCACTTGGACTGTACGGCTGGGAGAGCAGCAGTGTCATTTGGAGTGTACTAAACCTCGGTGATGATCTCAGAGATGAACCGTACTAATATATGGACTTAGTGAGTAAGAGTTGCATACTCATTCATTCATTCATCATTCACTATTCACTCGGGCTGGTGGTGCGCAACTAATTATTACATGTACCTTCGCAATGGCTAGAATTTTGGTTGGGGCGCGCGACCAACCTGAGATCAGGAGTTTACCACATTGAGTCTGACTATCCAAACTAGGTATGGGACTAGTTTGGATAGAAGTCCATTGCGATGGACCCCATAGCCTGCGATACTTTGTACAATCATCCCGACTTCACACTCCAGCATGGTCATTCTATTCGCACCGTATGTTGCATTACATCCACGGCATATGGCAATTTGGGTTATTGTATTTCTGCATTTATATGGTCTAGGTACGACTGACGCTATTTGTGTTACTCATCAGGAATGTATATTGCATTGCATCCTCTGCATCTGATATTTGGCTCTCTATGACTCCTCATTTGCATAGTTGATCGTATTATGTATTCTAATATTGTATGACTCATGAACTTGTCAGTATTTCCACTTACTCTATTATCATATGATTTGTGACCTTATCAGTATATCCGTTTACTCTGATAATTCTTGATCTTGTCAGTATTTCTGCTTACTCTGATCATTCTTGATTTTGTCAGTATTTCTGCTTACTCTGATAATTCATGATCTTGTCAGTATTTTTGCTTATTTCTGACATTGTATGATTTATGGATTACCAGTATTTTCGATATTATATGACTATGGCATTGTATTGAATACTTGATACTTACCTTGTGCACACACTTACACTACCCTCTAAGCTTTCTATAAGCTTATGCATGATAGATGCGTGCAGGTGATGTTAGGTTGCAGCAGTGTTGAGCTTGGAGCGTAGAGTGGTCTTCTGGAGCTTGATTTTCGATTTATGTATTTCCTTTTTAGCATTGTACTGAAATGATTATATTATTGGATATGTAATGATGATGTTGCCTTTGTGAATTGGGTAATCTTGTGGTTATACTTATTATGAGTTAAATGTTAAAAAAAAAAATCCTCCTTATAGGATCCCAGAATCGGAATCTAGCATATGGACGCTAGGAACCAAGAATGGGGTACTATGGAGGCTGTCGGCACCGGATTCGGCGATCGGGATTCCTGCAAATCTAATTTTCGGGTTTGGGGCGTGACACATTAAGCTGTTACATGCTGACTGTTGTGAGACAGCTACTAGCCGTTTTCTAGCTATTGGGCTAGCCATGCAGCAGTTACTGCTGGACCCTGCACTAATGGCATGGCTATTACAGATATGCTGCAACAGCTCTTTTTCCAGTTTTCTATATATATTTGAGGACTCTCATTCAGTCCTTGTTCACTCCCCAAGTATAGGGTTGTGATGTAGTAATAAACTCAGTAAGACTGAGGTCGAATCCTAAAGGACTGATATCTGTGCGTTATCTGAAACTAAGTAGAACTAGGACTAGACTAAGATGTGATCTAAACCAAATAGAGTTAAAGAATGATTGTGGAATAATTATCTAAAACTTAAGGAATTCAGAGGAAGAAAACTAGGGGTTCAAAGGATCCACTTATAGAGATTAGGGAGATCCTATGCCTGTTCCAAAAATCATAAAAATTAAACTGACTTTCTTCTGTTATAATTTTAAAGAGATGAAAGGTATATGAATTAGAATGGATTCCATCATCAAACCATACCCAGGAGACAGAGCAAACAACAGAATTAGACTAATTACCAACCAATCAACAATGCATAAAAGTTAGGAAGGATTCCGCCATCCGACCATGCCCAGGAGACTATGGTGAACAACAGGGCTTCCTGACGTCATGAACATCAAAAGGAGAAAAAAATACTCATAATCATCGCAGATCCATTGTAATTTCAGTCATAACAAACCCTTAAAAATAACTGAAAGTATTCCTTTTAATTTGAACAAAAATCAACATCAGTCCATCTAAATAATAGGCACAAGTAAAGTTTCTCCCATCAGACTACAAGCTTCACCTCTTAGCCCTAGCTAAGAGGTTTAGCCACACATGAATGGGTTGGACCCTTTAAACAAAGCAATTAAAAAGAAAAAGAAAAAGAAAAGAGCAAAAAAAAAGATGCCACTTCCCTCCTCCTGTGTGCTCCACGGCTCCAGATTCTCCTTCACGTTTTCCACCGCCGTCCCTGCTCCTCTCTCCTTTCTTTATATAAGCATTCGGGGCCATACTGTGGCTGCTGGCGTCAGTGCAGAAGCTCCTAGAAAGCTTCTTACGCAGCAACAGGCGGTGCGGCAGCGTGCGCAACAACAGATAACGCAAAAGGACTTGCGTTTGGATGGTCATGGACAGGATTATGGCCACATTTTCAACATATTGGATGGTCTGGATCATGCATCCGACCACCACCATGGTCGCACAATGGCCCGAGAAAGCCGGGCGGCGTCCGATTTTCACGGACATTGCAACAGAGCATTCGCTGATGCTTTGTGTGGCCTAGGATCAGTCGTCAGCCCATAAATCCATTCCAACCATTGGATTGGTCTCGCAAAACCGGTCGGAATTGGTGTTGTTCGGGTCACATTTAGTGTGGCCCATCAAGAATATTGTTCTACCGTCCAAACTACGTTGGATCAAGACTCTTCTGAGTATGTGTGCATGGGTTTGGAGAAACTCCTTTTGTACGGTCGGTTCGACCTTCTGGAACGAATGGACGGTCCAGATTGGTCGCGTGATCGAAGGTGGTGGCCCACTAAATTCAGCCACAACCCCCTGTTTCTTTCGCAGGAAAGAAATTGAATTGGAGAGGGAGAGCTCGGTCAAGAGACGGTTTGACCGTCTCTGCGTTGCCGTACACGGCTAGTGCACCGACGCTGTACATGTGCAATGCACATGTGGGTCCCATGGTGATGTATATGAGAGATCAGCTCCGTCCAACCTGGTTGCCACATAATTTAAATGGTTGACACCAAAATTGAAGTATTTCAAGATATCAGGCGGGCCCCAGATTGATAATTTGTGGGCTGATTTGTCTGTTGGGACATTTTCACAAAGATCCAATGGCTGATTTTTAACGTGTACGGTTAATTTATGGTCCTCAAGCCATGTATGAAGTTTCGAACCAAGCAGATGGCGGAAACCAAGTGATCTTTCATTTTGGCTGACCTTCAGGCCGCTAGAGCTTCAGTTTCTCAATTTTCGCGGACCCTTAGTGTGTAATTTTGTTGATCCTGGTCCCCTGGAGTCCGTCCCTTGCTCTGATGACTTCGGAGTGTCAAATCCATGCTTTTGATACTATTTTTCAGTCACACTCCTGATTACATCTTGCATCACAAACACGATAAAATTGAGCCGTTAAGTAGTACCATGTTTGTAAATCAAAGTAATAAATGGGGTCTACTATGCAATATTGACCCTTTGCAGTCCTCTAGTCTCCCCTTCATCTAATCATCCACCTTAGCTGCTTAGTCACACCCCGACTCGCACACATCTCATTCGGGTTCGCTCAAGGTTGCGAAGGAGTGACCCTCTACGATACGATGCGGACGTGCGAAGTACAAAGTGCGCCACTAGCGCCTTTACAGCCACACTACCTCACATGCCCATGCCCATGCCCTCGCACCGAGCTCGAGCCCGAGACCGAGCCCGTGCCCGTGCCCGAGCGCGAGCGCGCGCACGCAGGTGTTCCACTGTTACGCACTGAAACACACAAGGTCTATAGTCCTTGGACTAGGTGAGTAAATATTATAATACTCCACTGTTTTCATTTAAACTACAAAAAGTTCTTCTCTTTTTCCAATGTGAGACTATTCCCAAAACCCACAAAATGTGCTTTTTAAAACACTTTTATATATTATATATTATTTTTATTTTATTAAAATATATTTAAAAATCAATATTTTGTAATAATCCCCCACTTGATTCTTTAAAAAAAAATATATATTTTCTCGGTTAAACATTTCTGCCAGAATAATCAGCTTATATGCATAAAGAAAAATATCTTTCGATTTTAATCTTTCCTTAGTGTAAGTATCTCAAAACTCTGTCGAAATGACTGGTAGCCGTAGCGTTGAACCAATTATTCCTAGATAATAAAGTCAGAGAAACTACACACATATTTATCATATGTTTGTTTAGAGTTCCCACAATCTTGCTCAGTACAATTAATGGTCATGTGCTTATCCTAATTCGTGAACGATCCCGAGAGAAAACTTCTAACTCTCATGAGAGATGGCACCATCTCTATATTCATATAGGTGAAATCCTTCCAGTATCTCCGTTACTATAAGACACTTGTCCTATAGACTGGATTTCATTAAGAGTTCTAAGACTCAACCCTCTTTTGTAACGTTCAGCACTTTCTCTATTATGGATGATGTTTTATAATTTAGTGCTGAAAATTTTTCACATATCAGTGACTTGTTCTTACCCATTAAATCCAAAATTAGATATTTTCTGACTTTAGGTTGAGTTACTATCACTGGTGGAACTTTGGTTGAAGAGTTTCAACCCCATCCCTCTAGATGTAGCCTTTACTACCTCTCTCGGTAGAGGTTTAGTAAAAGGGTCTGCAAGGTTATTGCTTGATTTCACATAGGAAATAGCAATGATTCCATCTCAAATCAATTGTCTGACATAATCATGTCTAAGACTGATATGTCTAGACTACCATTATAAGTGTCGTTATAGGCTCTAGCTAATGTGGCTTCACTATCACAATATAGTGACACAGTCAATATAGGCTTTACATAGAATGAGATTTCTATTAGAAGATCCCTTAGCCACTCAGCCTCTTTACCTATTGCAGCCAGAGCTATGAATTCAGACTCCATAGTCGAGTGCGTTATACAAGTCTGTTTCTTGAATCCTCAAGATATAGCTGCACCTCATAGGGTGAATACCCACTTTGTAGTAGACTTGTTGTCCCCTGCACTCGATATCCAACTCGCATCGATATATTCTTTCAATATAGTAGGAAACTCTGAATAAAATAGTTCTAAGTCTTTGGTTGCTTTTAAGTAACTAAGGGCTCTACTGATTGCATTCCAGTGTTCAGTATTGGGGTTACTAGTAAACCTACTAAGTTTACTCACAGCATATGCGAGATCAGGTCTAGTGCATTGCATAACATACATAAGACTCCCTATAGCACTCGTATATTCTAATTGCGCAACTGTTCTTCTAGTATTTTCTTTTAGTTTGATACTTGGATCAAATGAGGTTTTTGCTTCCTTTATATTTAGATAGTTAAACTTGTTTAGTATCTGCTTAATATAATGAGATTAACACAAAGCATAACCCCCACAATATTTTTTAACTTTGATACCTACGATGGTATCAACTTATCCAAGATTATTCATTTTAAATAGGGAAGATAGAAACCTCTTTGTTTCAGTCACACCTTTCATTTTATTACTTATTATTAACATGTCATTAACATACAGACAAATAATAACGATACCACTACCATTTACTTTAAAATATATGCATTTGTCAGCTACATTATGCATAAAATCATGAGATCGTATTTTGGAATCAAACTTCTCATCTCATTGTTTTAGTACTTGTTTTAATCCATACAAAGATTTGACTAATCTACATACTTTGTTTTCATTTCCTAGTAGAACGAAACCTTCAGGTTGTTCCATGTATACCTCCTTATTGAGGTCACCATTCAGGAATGCAGTCTTTACATCCATTTGGTGGATGTGAAGATGATGTATGGAAGCTAACGCAAATAATATCTTAATGAATGTTATCCTAACTATAGGAGAGTATGTGTCAAAGTAATCTATCCCCTTTTTTTGTTTAAAACTCTTAGCTACTAGTCGAGCTTTGAAGGTTTGGATAGTCCCATCAGTGTGATATTTCTTCCTAAATACCCACTTACAACATATACGTCTAGAACCTAGAGGTAAGTTTATTAGTTCCCATGTTTGATTTGACAATATAGATTCCATTTCATCGTTTATAGCTTCTTTCCAGAAAACTGAGTCTCTAGAGGATATAGCCTCTTTATATGTTTTAAGATCATCTTGTATAGTCATCACTATAAGTATTTTTCTTATAACATTTTTTCTATCTCCTTCTACAAGATGAAAAATGACATGTTGTGAGTCTATGTAGTCATATCCTAGACTCTTCTCTATTCTTACGAGGTTCAACATGAGCTTCTACTATCTGTAAAACTATGCTATATGATTCTCTATTAGGAGTTTGGATTTCATTATCCTTTGACTCCAAGGATATTGAGTTCTCAACGTCTTTTGATTCTATTATTGTATTAGACTCTATGTCTAGAAGTTTATAAGCTTTACTATTTTGTGCATACCTTACGAAGGCGCACTTAATAGCTCTTGGTCCTAACTTAGTTCTTTTTGGATCAGGGGTTCTGCAATATGCAAGACACCCCCACACTTTTAGATATCCTTGGTTAGGTTTTCTACCTCTCCATGTTTCATATGAAGATATTTTATATTTTTTAGACAAAATTCTTTTTAGTATATGACATGCTGTAAGCAGTGCCTCACCCTATAGACTTAGTGGCAACTTTGCTCTTATCGGCATTGAGTTGACCATTTATACTAATATTCTATTCTTCCTTTCAACTATTCCATTTTTTTGAGGTGTGTATGGCGCTGTACATTAATGTATCAGTTCATATTCTTCACAAAAGTTATCAAATTCATTTGAGAAGTATTCTCCTCCTCTATCGCTATGGAGAATTTTTATCTTCTTACTTAGTTGATTCTCTACTTCTGTTTTATATATTTTAAATATGTTTAATGCTTCATCTTTACTCTTTAATAGGTATACATACACATATTTAGAGTAATTATCTATAAAGGTTATGAAATACTGTTTACCTCCACGAATAAGAATGTCGTTTAACTCACAGATATCACTGTGCACAAGATCCAATACTTGAGACGATCTTTCAACACTTGGAAAAAGTTTCTTCGTCATTTTGGATCATATGCACACTTCACATTTACCGATTTCATTATTTGTGTATGAGATTAAACTATTCTTAGCCATGAACTTCAAGGTACTATACCCTATATGGGCTAGTCTATCATGCAACAGTCCAACGGATTCAACCATATACGCAGAAGTGCTACTTTCATTCAGAGAAAACTTAACCATCCCTTTACAAGCATATCCATTTCCGACAAAATTCTCATTTTTGAACAGAATCAATTTACTTGACTCATACACCACTCTTATGCCTGATTTTCCCAAAAGATCCCTAAAAACTAAGTTTCGTCTCATGTCTGGGACGTATAGTACATTAGTTAGAATCACTTTCTTCCCAGAGGTGAATATCAGTTCGACAGTTCCTTTGATCGGACTTCATTACCCATTTGGACTTTTTGACCATCGGTCAATTCCTCATAGGTTTTAAAGGCTGATTTGTCGTAGCACACATGTATTGTAGCGGCAGTATCATACCACCAACCTGGAACTTTACCTTGGATGGTATTCACCTCAGTGATCAGAGCCACAATATTGCCTTCTTCTACTGCACTTGCTTCTTTTTTAGATTTGTGATATCAGCATACTCGAGCATACTGCCCGATTTTTCCACAGATATGGCATGGGCCTTTAAACTTTTCGTTCTTCTTTTGGGCGTTTTTCTTGAATTTTCCTTTATTGAGTTTAAAGGAATCATCATTCTCGGGATTCTTGTTACTAGTATTTTCTACTGCATGTACTTTGGACAAGGCATTCCTATTATCATTCTTTCTGTCGCGGTTACGGGATTCTTTCTCAATTCTGAGGTGTTTCTGGATTTGTTCCAGTGTGTAGTCTTCAGTTTTATGCAGTAACTTCTTTCTATAGTCTTTTCACATCGGTGGTAACTTAACAATTATAGCTCAAACTTAGAATGATTTAGGAAGATCAATTTTGATTGCTTTAATTTTATTTACTATTAGCTGTAGTTCTTAGATTTAGGGTAGCAGCAGTTTGTTATCTACCATGTTGAAGTCAAAATACCTGGCGATAATGAATTTGTTGGTAACTTCTTCTTCGACCTTAATTTGAACTCCAGAGCGGCCCAGATCTCTTTTGCTGATGATGTCTGTTGGTACAGATCGTACAGTTGATCGGAGAGCCCGTTCAGAATGCATCCTCAACACAAGAGTTCGTCTTCAGCTCGTTTGGTGCAGGCAGCCACCTGTTCAGGTGTGTCTGTGTCGGATGCTTCAGGTAGCGCTTGTAAATTTGGATCTAATATGCAATAGATCTTTAGCGCTGTCAGGAGAAATTTCAACTTGTTTTGCCATCTCATAAAATTAGTTCCATTGAACCGATCAAGACGTATCAAGTCCTGATTCATCAACTTGATGGATGAAATACTGTCGGCTTCCATCACAAATAACGCTTTAAGAATGTTGAAAATTATACAGATTAATATAATTTTTGTATAATATGAAAACTGAAAAATAAAATTAACTTAAATAAGGACAGGCTGAAGCACGTCTGAAACGCTGTCCTTAAAGCATTATTTGCCCCTACTCAATTAAATTGAGTATGTTGATAGGTTACATGCAAACCGCTTCTAGGATACGATGAGCCTGATGTGGGTCTGCATTCAGCAAACACGAAGGCCCACTTATTGGAACTCTGTTACACTCAGTCTGGCAGAAATACAATAAAAGGAAAAATCTCAGAAGAAAGAAAGAGAAGAAAAATTATGTGATTTAGACCACTGTACTGGTCAAATCTTCAGTCACTGGTTCAGTCGAACTGTTCTAGACCACACCGTTGGTCTATTCTTCAAGCAAATGGTTGAACCCTTGCTGTCTTGCTGGAATTACTGGAGTATAGGAGAGGAGTGGAGGACTGTCTCAGTTCATATGAGTCTGCTAGAGTGGGTTGAGAGATTATTTAAAAACCCATTCAGGCCCTCCTTTTATAGGCTATGGTGGCTAGGGGTTATGGTTCAGGGAATTAAATCCCATGACCGTTTTCTAGTTGTTGGAGAAAACTAGCCGTTTTATTATTGTTGTGCATGGGCTATTAAGCTGTTGCATGCTGACTGTTGTAAGACCGCAGCTAGCCATTTTCTAGCTGTTGGGCTAGCCATGCAGCAGTTACTGCTGGACCCTGCACTAATGGCACAGTTGTTACAGATATGTTGCAACAGCTCTTTTTCCAGCTCTCTATATATACTGGAGGACTTTCATTCAGTCCTCTAGTCTCCCCTTCATCCAACCATCCGCCTTACCCGCTTAGTCGCACCGCGACTCGCACACGTGCGCCACTAATGCCTTTACAGCCACACTGCCTCACATGCCCACGCCCTCGCACTAAGCCCATGCCCGTGTCCATGACCGAGAGCGAGACCAAGCCCGTACCCGTGCTCGAGCGCGAGCGCGGATATTCATTTAAACCACAAAAAGTTCTTCTCTTTTTTCAATGTGGGACTATTCCCTAAACCCACAAAAAGGTGCTTTTTCAAACACTTTTATATATTATATATTATTTTTTATTTTATTAAAATATATTTAAAAATCAATATTTTGTAACAGATACACCTGACTTTCGGGTGCTCCATTTTCATTGTTGGACAATATTGGTGGAAGGGTGAGATGTCCTACAAACACCATAGTGGGTCCCACACACTAATTAGCTGGACTTACAATTACTTGTGTCGTGAGCATATATATATATATATATATATATATATATATATATATAGAGAGAGAGAGAGAGAGAGAGAGAGAGAGAGAGAGAGAGAGCTTTCTCCACTTTCCTGCTGATCAGATGACTAGTATCATCTTATTTACGTTTATTTCGAATTAAGTTGTCATCCACAGTGGGGGAACAAGATGAACGGTCCAAATGATAGATTACACTGCCATGTGTTCCGAGAAGAAATGGACCTACCGTATTCCAGTTCTCCCGGCTCTATCATCTCCCCACAAGCATTCATTCAGCAATGAGGTCCACCTAGTACTTGCTCTGTCAGGATCACGTGGTCTCTACTATTTTTCTGAGCTTTGCCAACGTGTACAAGTCAGCTAATGCACAAAGTTTATTTCAGTGTGGCAGACATGCAACATCCTAGCCATCCATCTAAAGGGTACCAATTAGTAGATTCCCCAGCCAAAGAATCTTATCAAGCCACTCGTCTGACAGGACACAATTAACTAAAAGATTTATGTGGGGAAAAATTGACTGAAGTTGTCTAATCCGTACACTTATTTCTAATATCATGGCACACCTACCTAGTGGACCGCCTTTATATTTGGGCATGATCACTTACAAGGTTAGATCCACCTGATGGGTGGCTTGGATATTTCACCAGTCTGCACTAGCTGACTTGTACACCTTGGCTGGGCTTATCAAAACAATGTTTCTCTAACGTCTCGTAAAATTATTTGAATCGACGGTGGACGTAATCACCGTCTAAGCGTCTTCGTATGGAATAAAAGGATACGGATTGGCTACTACCCCTGCCATCAGCCAATGGCTGATGGACTGGTCGGTTCTATGTGGACCCCACCATGATCTATGTGTTTCATCCATGCCGTCCATCTATTTTTCCAGACCATAAATATGGACCACATTACATGAAACAGTGTTGAATGAGTGTCAACCATTAAAAACCTTCTGGGAGCCATTAAAGTTTTGGATCAAGCTGATATTTGTTTTTTCCATTAATCTGGGCCTTCATGACCTAATCAACAGATTGGATGTCAAAAAAAAGTACAGTGGGCCTTAAGATGATTTTAATGGTGGATATCCAATCAATATTGTTTTCCTATGGTGTGGTTCACCTGAGACTTATATCCGTCTCATTTTTGGAATTACACACTAAAATGATCTGTAAAAATGGATAAACAGAATGGATGAAACACATACATCATTGTGGGGCCCACAGAGCACCGACCACCAGCCACGGGGCCAGTGGCAGGGAGAGTAGCCAATCCGTTTCCGGAATAAAAATAAACTCAATAAATATCCCTCTTGATTATGTGATTTGGTGACTCTTCCATACACACGTGACGAAACATGGCTTTCAATGCGAGATCTCACATGCAACTAGTTGCATTGATACATTTATTATCTAACTAGCTTGTAAGTCTCAATGTGTAATGGGGTCCCTACTCATGGCTCAGCGGTAGACCCCGTCGGTTTCAACACTGAGGTCATTGGTTCAAGTGCCATGTGATGTGGCTTAAATCATTGACCCGCCTAGACGGTAGGCCCCACCGTGATATATATATATATATATATGAGTCATGCTCCCTTGTGCACTTACGCACGTGTGCACCTTTGCACACGTGTCATGGGTGTCTAATCTGAACGGTCCATGTGATGCGGAATCTCATGAAACCTCATGTGACAAATTTTCACCCAGATCTAAAATTCTGGTGGGCTATAGCAAAGAGAAATGCAAATCAAGGGAGGAAACTGTTTTCATTTTTTATGGCCCATCAAAGTTTTAGATCAAAGTAAAACTTGGCCCTGGGGGGTTTCACAAGGTGCTGCTTCACATGAATGGTTCAGATTTTGGATCCACATCACATATGATGAGTTCTCCAAAAAGTTTGTATGTAGTACGAACGAACTGGTTCGCAGGTGAGCGTTTCTATATATATATATATATATATATATGGAAAAGGTACTATGCGCTCGACCTCACGAGTCCGTCCCATGAGGTCGAGTTGTGTGGGCCCCACCATGATGCGTTTCGAACATCTACCCCATCAGTCAGATGCACCATTCCATCGTAGGCCTAGGTCTCAAAAATCAAGTCAATTCGTGACTTGTGTGGGCCACACCACATATAGAAGTTGGGAGGGGCTGTGCACCATTAAAACATTCATAATCATTTTTTGGGCCCACCAAGATGTGGTTTGCAAATCCAGCCCATCCATTATGTGTGTCCCACTTGGATGAGGGTTCAGACCAAGTTTCAGCAGCATTCAAAACTCAGGTAGGCCCCACCAAGTACTTTTATATGTTTTAACGGTGTCTTCACATGATTTTAAATGGTATGGCCCACCTGAGTTCTGTATATGGCTGATTTTTGGGATATCCCATAATTTATAGGGGACCCGTCAAATGCACGGTGTTGATGGCCGACACGCATCATGGTGGGGCCCACACAACTTGACCTCATGGGAGCTTATCGTGAGGTCGAGTGCATAGTACCTTTTTCCCGACCTCACGGGAGCTTATCATGAGGTCGAGCGCATAGTACCTTTTCCTATATATATATATATATATATATATATATATATATATATATATATATATATATATATATATATATATATACTCCAAAAATAAAAAATAAAATCAGTCCATTCATCAGGAGGGCCGTATGTGTGACTAGATTGGAAGTGTTCCACACTTACTATAATGGAGCGCAGAAGACGAGTGAATCATACGAATTTCGCACCGGGCTTTCTGCATGATTGGGGAAACCAGTAAATCATCTGAATTTCATGACGGGGGCAACGTTTTGAGCTGCCTGCATCTTGGCATTGAATCCCCACTATTTCTCATGATGTGGTCCACTTGAGCTTTAGATCTAGTGATATAACAGAACAGATGGGCTGCATGGATAAAACACATATATTACTGTGGGCTCCAAAAAGTCACTGGTGACCGGACGCGGATTGGTTACTGACAGGCTGAGTACTAGCGAGACTGGTACTGAAGTGACGTCACCAAGTTCTGCGGGCTCCATCATGATGTATGTTTTGTATCCACTCCATCCATCCATCTGGAGAGATCATTTTAGGGTAAGATCCAAAGAATGAGTCACATCCAAAGTTCCAGTGTACCCCACCAAAGAAAATAGTGGGGAGAGTGACACCACCGTTAAAAACTTCTAAAGGCCACAAAGGTTTTCGATCAAGCTGATATTTGTTTTTTCCCTTCTTTAATGTTTTTGTTAGATTTTGAACAGGTTGGATTTCGAAAAAATATCATGGTGGGCCTTAGGAAAGTTTCAACGGTGGGCATCAATCTTCCTGCTGTTTTCTTTGGCGGGGTTCACTAAAGCTTTGGATCTGCCTGGTTCTCTGGGTCATGCTTTAGAATAATGTCTCCAAATGAATGGACGTTGTGGATACAACACATACATTATAGTGGGGTCCACAGAACTTGGTGACGTCACTTCGGTAGCGCGTCTCGCTACTCAACCCGTCATAATATAATCCGCGTCCCTGGTGACCAAATCCCAAGGAAAAGCACTATTCTAAAATGATACATGTTAGGCCCAACGGGTTGTGTGGCATGGAACTTGTCTAGAAGTGTTGCTCCATCGCTCTTAAAAATCAGTTGATCCAACGTTGGCAACAATGTAAATTTGGATATTTTTTGTTTTAATGAACGGTTGTACATTATTTGCGAGCGAGAGACCATGGTGATCTCTTTCCATGGGAACGTCTTCTACCATGAAATGTCATCACACACACACGTGTGTGTATACACACACACACACACACACACACTGTCGGTTTTCTTTATGTTAAACCTAGCTGGGTTAGGCTTTAATATGCACTCTCTCATGTGACGTAGTTTATGTAAGGAGTATATGTTTAGAGAGTGGTATTAGCTTAAGAAAAAAAAAAGTTGGATGAGTTATTTTTTGTATAAAGAAAGAATATAAAAGAAGAAATTATTATGTTTCTGATTTCTCTTATTTTAATGAAGAAACAAACTTGTGGTTATTTTCTCATATACATAGATAAATGATCAAACTATATATGCCATTTTGGGTTTTTCATCTCATATTTTTTTCTACTAAATCTTTTTATATTTTAGTTTAGCTCTTTTTATTATTATTATTCATAATGTATGAGTGTATTTCCACTGTTAAAAGTAACAATATATAATATTGTGCATATACTATCATACACATACATTATGAAATCCCTACTTGATAAAATAAGAGCATATATATTATATAAAATAATGGACAACCATCCAAAAACTTTCAAAGACTTATACCATAAATATACGGCGTGGCCATGCACGGCACTTCTAACATAAAGTAATTCTTGTTGAGGAAGCAGCCTCATGATGTTGTCCCATTAAATTTAATAGAAACTGGTCCGTCTCTTCAATGATGTCGGGGGACCACAAGCAATGGCACGTCAGAAGAAGGACAGATGGAGACATATAGCTAAAAGATAGTTCGTTTCGGAGTTTGGTCATGCATTTCCCACGCAAGATCAGCAAGCTACATTCATCACCAGATGACTGACATGTGGCAGGTGGTGCAGTGAACCCAACCATCATCCGAGCCATTGCCTTTGAGTGAGAAGGAGAGAGATCGGACCAAAAAGAAGATAATGTTGACGGTTCAAATGACAACACTTGAATAATTGCTGAAAATAGGCCCCGGCTCGTGTAGATGCTAAGCCGTTAGATTAATTGATAGAATCTCCATGTGCGTGTACAGTGGAGGTGAAAAGGGAAGTGTAGGGGTGTATACGAACCAAGTTAGCTCGGTTGGCTCGCTTGACTTGAGAAGGCTCCATTCGACTATGTTCGAAACTGAGTTCGAGCCGAGTCGAACTGATTTTTTGAGTTCGAATAAATTTTGAGCCAAGTTTAAGCTTGCCCAAGCTTGACTCAACTCAGATCGAACCCCAATTCGAATCAAACTCGGATCGAACCAGCTTGGTGGCTCGGTTTTGTTGATATTGATGTTGCTCAACAAGTATTTGATGAAATAACTCAACGAAAGCAACTAAGGTATGGATATGAAACCAATATACTTATATTTTGATTTTTATATTATCTGCTGAGTGTTTGATGAAATACCTGTAAACCAATCATGCTGCTTTACATTCCGTG